>NC_135719.1:136102385-136411047 GCF_964656455.1 Halichoerus grypus
GTCATGATCAGGCTCCCTGCTCAGTGGGAAGCCTGCTCCTCCCTCTCCCACTCCCCCTGCTTGTGTTCCCTCATTCACTGTCTCTCTCTCTGTCAAATAAATAAATAAAATCTTTATAAATAAATAAATAAATAAATAAATAAATAAATAAATAAAGTTTATAAATCTGTTCAGTTAAACCTATAATTAGAATAATCCTTGGGGCGCCTGGGTGGGTCAGTTGGTTCAGTGGCCAATTCTTGATACTCGCTAAGGTCATGATCTCAGGGTTCTGAGGTCGAGGCCCCATGTGAGGCTCTGCGCTGGGCGTGGAGCCTGCTTAAGATTCTTTTTCACTCTCCCTCTGCCCCTCCCCAACCCCGTGTGTTTTCTTGTTCTCTCTAAAAAAAAAAGAAGAACCCTTAATTTTTTTTGAATCTTCCATTGGTGAACACAAATCTAGAACTGATTTCAACTCAAAATAATAGATCTAACTCAGCCACTTAATTATACAATTTAATTTGGAGATATCATGATAAGCCAGATTCTACTAAAATTACAATTACAAAAAATAACCAATACATGCAGATTCTTTCATAATACACATTTTAAAAATTGTGTGTGTGTTTAAGATTTATTTATATATTTGAGAGACAGAGAGAAAGAGGAATAGTACAAGCAGGAGGGGCAAACAGAGGGAGAGAGAGAAACCCAACCAGACTTCATGTTGAACACGGAGCCCCACAAGGGGCTCGATACCACCACCCCCTGAGATAATAACCCTGAAATCACAACCTCAACCAAAACCAAGAGTCGATTGCCCAACCAACTGTGCTACCCAGGCACCCCTTAAAATTGTGTTTTAATTTTAACTGTGTAGCTTACAATACAAGGTGTCTGAGGTTTGATGAATTTTGATAATGTCCTAAATAACCAGCATGTGCCCTGCACCTTTGCTCCCTGATACACTTTATACCCCCAAGGTTTTAGCTTAAATTTCATGTATCTGTGGTTTTTCTTCATGCTATCAGAGTTAAACGCTTTCTTCTTTCCTTTATCTCTGTGAATCTATCACATTTGACTTACGTCCTTAAAATCATATTAAATATATAATTATTTGTTTAGATGTACTGGCGTTCCATTATGTGACACACATCAATCCTTATCTCTGAATCATGAGTGTCTCAGTATACCTACACAGCAGATACTTCATAATAGGACTTTTTCTTTTTTTTTTAATACCTGCCATGTGCCATGTCCTATGCAAGTACTGAGGATAAAATGTCAGATGAGGTTGGCCTTGACTTCCAAGGGCTTACAGCTTAAGAGGGTAAGCACACGTGCTTTGCTTTTTTGTTGTTGTTGTTGTTTTAAGATTTTATTTACTTATTTGACAGAGAGAGACACAGCGAGAGAGGGAACACAAGCAGGGGGAGTGGGAGAGGGAGAAGCAGGCTTCCCGCTGAGCGGGGAGCCCGATGCGGGGCTCGATCCCAGGACCCTGGGATCATGACCTGAGCCAAAGGCAGACGCTTAACAACTGAGCCACCCAGGCACCCCCACACGTGTGCTTTGTGAGAACAAATCAGAGGGTCCAAATCAGACTGAGGTGTTGAGATGGGAGAACGCAGGACAAAAGCATTTTCCAGGAGAACAGAGTTTGAAGTTTGCATGTGAGTTAATTAAGTAGATGAAGAAAATGTTAGTAGAATGAATCCATAAGTTGTGGTTATTTGTCAAGAAAATCCTCATGAGTCATCAAAAATCAACTAGATAGTTTTAAATAAAAGAGGTTTATAGTTCTAAATTCATGAACAAATGTGAGATTTAATCAAACTTGAAGTCTATATTATTAGAAGTATAATTGACAAAAAATGTACATCTTGTTAAGGAAGAAGTTGTAGAGAATGATGCCTAGGCTTTGGTTTAAATTAGTCATGGAGGTAATTCATTTTTTTTTTTTTAATTTGAGGAAAGAAGCAGAGTTACTTTGTGCCATTTGTTGGTTTTGGAGGAGTGGGGACGGCACTAGCAAAGGAAAGTGAGAAACTTGTGGCAGAAGAGAAGACAAAATAGGGTAGGGAACAATTAATAACTTTACCTTATAAGAAAATGCTTTAACTTTCTATTTGGCTAAAACATCAATTAGAGCAGAGATGGAACAGCCACCAGGTCCTTGCCTCTGACTCTCAAGGTGCAGCTCAGTTTGGAGGGAAAGATACCAAAGAAGCCTGGTGCATGGGCAGAATTTGTACGGCAGTGGTGGTCCCCACCTCAAGACAAGGTAGAGCCTTAGCCACTTGAAACGTTGGGCGCCTCCCTCAATAGTTTCAGGACTGTCTATGCCAGCCTGTCCCAGAGAATATGCTAGGGCATTTGGGACCAGATATGGTGCTTCCATGTGCACATCCCCAGTGCACAGTCTGTGATAGAGGGGTGTGCAAACCATTGTGATAACACCGTGTAATGACCTTAAGAGAGGTGTGTCTGGAGTAAGCTGGAGGACTGTAGGAACTTTTCACCCAGTCTGTAAATATCTAATATATAGGAGAGATCACTTAGGAAATAGAGCAAATGAACTAATCAACTCCCCTTTCTTGTTTCCTTCCATCACTGTGGCTTTATAAATGTTCTTGTTTCCTATAATATTTGTAGAGGGCGCTTTACTTCAAAACATGGTTTAGGGAATTCTAGAAGGTTCCTGAAAACTTCCCAGCAATTACCACAGAGGAACTATAGGAGTAAGGGCACTTCAGTTGGAGGGGATCCACTTTTATAGTTGTTCCTTGTCAGGGTTTCATTGTAACATTTCATTTGCCCAAATAGTTCCATGATCAAAAATATAGGAATAAAATTTTTGACAGTATAAATTATTATACATATTGATCCTTAATAAAAGGCTATGCTTTTAATATAGGAAATAACAATGACAAATATCACTAGGTTCAGATATGCTTTCAGTTGATTGCCCAACACATTTTCAAAAAACTATGTAATTCTTAAAGGTCCAAGGGATTTCTATGACTAAAATTATTGATATGGACAGGTCTTAGAATGCTAGAAAAAGAATTGGACTAATAGCAGAAAGATAAAACACACTTCACAGACATAGAAAAACAAAACAACTTTGGAGTATTTTTTTCTTTCACAGTTTTTATGATAGAAGAAAAACAGATTGGCAACTGTTGTCTTCAGATCCCTGATCCATTAATACAACCAGCTAAATATAAACATCAAACAGATAAGGGTGAGCAAAAAAATGCACTAGATTTGCAGAAAGAAAAAAAAAGATATGAGAGTTAGAACATGCCTACATGTTAAAAATTAATTTAAAGAATGGAGAGAGTTAAGAAAGTGCTTTAAAAATAGTTGCCAGTAAATTGAGTTGTTAAATTTAACAGTGACCCATAGTACCTCGCTCCTTCCCAGAATTGACATCCACTTTTTTCCTTTGTGCCTCTGATTAATGCAACATTTATAATACATGGAGAAATCGTGGGTGAACAGAGCTATAATGAGCTGAGGTGCCTAAATCTTGTAAAGATTCTATAACCAGCAGCTGGAAACTGAAATTAGGATGAAATCATTTAAGTCCAAATAATGTAACTTCCCTAACATCTGTCAAAGACTTGGCTTTTAATCTTATGATTGGAAATGGGTATTGCCACAAGAACAGAATTTTCCTGGTTAACTCCGTCATTGTCGAAGTTAAAGTGAATTTTATGGTGATTTTATGGTAGAATGTCAGTTAATGCTCTGAAGATTACACTACACAGGGATAGAGAAGACACCTGAAAAGCAGAATTTCTTGCTTTGTTTGTTTTATTTTATGCTACTTGCTATCATCTCTAATGAGTTCACTAAAGAGGGAGAAGTATTTCTGGCTTCTGCGTGGAATGATGAAGATCTTTGCTCTGAAGAGGTCAGAGAAAGCCAGGAACAGGTTCCTTAAGACCCAGTGGGTGTTCTCATGGATATTTACCATTCTTGAATGCTTGAATGTTTATATTTTCACCTTACCTTTCTTTCCTCATTGTGCATCTCCTGAAAATCTGGATGATCCATGGGGACCAATTAGATGGAGGCACATTAAAATTTCTTCCTAAAGTTGTGAAAAAACAAGCAATATTTTTAGTGTAAATATGCCACATGCAATATTGGAGACATAGATCGATATGTATTAGTCAGGGTTCTCCAGAGAAACAGAACCAATAGGAGAGAGAGATAGAGAGAAAGATTTCTTATGAGGTATATAATAGATATATAAAGAGATTTATTAAAGGAACTGGATCATGCAATTATGGAGGCTGAGGAATCCCACCATCTGGCCTCTGCAAACTGGAGACACAGGAAAGCAGGTGGTGTCGTTCAAAAGCCTGAGAACCAGAGAGCTGATGGTATAGATTCCAGTCCAGATCTGACAGCCCAAGAACCAAGAGCACCAAGGGCAAGATCGCTGTCCCAGCTCACACAATCAAGCAGAGATTCCTCCTTCCTCTACCGCACTATTCTAGTCAGGCCCTCAACAGAGTGAATGATGCTCTCCCACACTGGGGAGGTCAATCCACTTGACTCAGTCTACCAATTCAAATGCTAATCATCTCTCCCAGAAATCCCCTCACAGACATACCCAGAAATTATGTTTAACCAGATACCTGACCATTCCATGATCCAGTCACGTTGACACATAAAATTAACTACCACACTATACTGAAAAGCTTGTTACTTTTCTAAAACTCAAATCTATGTATCTCATTTTTTTTTTTTCTAAATCTGGTAACCGCATTAGCCACATAAATAATAAAGTATGTTTGTGTATTTGGTGACATAATAGTCACAGCTATCTGATTGCATTTCTATTGGAAATACTTTTTTTCCCTATAAAAACAAAGTGAATTCAAAAACAAATTATAAATAACTTAAAATGATTGTTTATTTTTCATATTTTTCATATAATTTTCCCTCTACTAATTCAGAACACAAGCAGTTTAATTTTATCTGATTTCTTTAGATGACACAACTTGGTTTGATTGGAAAAATAAAAAAAACACTGACAAGGACTCACTGAAATTATAATTGATATTTGTAATGCCTTCAAGATTCACGGATGGAAAATATTCCAAAAACCTCCAGTATTTTCATTGTAATTCTTCGATTTCCTTATAAGTATCACCTTAGCTCTGAGTAAAAGATGATGTTCCCAAGGTTGGGGGCTGTAAAACTTTCTTTTTCCAATAAGAAATGCAGTTATAAATCATTCATTAAACTTTAATAAATCTCTTTTCCAGAGGTACACTCTGCTCCACTGGGTATCAAAATCTCCTAACAGCTAATTATGGAATGTGAAGGTTACATATTTTTCAGCCCAATAACTGTAAGATGCTAAACAAAAGATCAAAAGATTAGTTTTAATAAAATTCAATAAACCAAAAAGTGTAAATAACACGGATGAAGAAGCTTTGAAATGTCAATATGGTTTCTATATGAGATTTTACTTCTGTTGTAAGTAAACCAGAGAAAGAATTTAGGCAAAACCAATTTTTACTAGCATTCACTGAAAATTTCTTTTAAATGGTGGCATACATTATATGTTATTAACACAGTTTAAAACATAGAACCTACTTAATGTTGCCTAACTTTGTAGGTTCTTAAATTATTTTCCTTATTGAAAAGTAAAAGGTCTCAAATATGTAATGTTAAATATGTAAAACCTCTATTTCCCCCATAATAACTGAAGGAAAAATAGAAAGTAAATTGGAATATTCTTAACAATAAATAATTGTTAGAAGAAGGTAAAAATCTAGCTGAAGTTTGCTTTCTAATTACAGACCCAGAATTGAAAGAGAAAATGTTTTGAGTTTGGGCTTAAGTAGACTAACCACAAATAACCATAATTCTCTATAAATGGACTGACGTGCTGAGTACAGCTTTATGCATGCTGATCCCAGCTCCCCACGAGAGAGCTAAGCTACACTTATTCAGTAGCAGGTCACACTTCAGAGCCTATTGGATTCTTAGCGACACAATACCCACGCCTACAGCTGGTGCCAAGAACAATCTGGAGTCAGGCAGAGTAGGAATTACGGTGAAGAGCCACCACTCCCTTAACTATAGGCCATTAAAGGAAAATAAACACAGACAGAAGGAATGAGCTCCTTCCTATTACAACCTGAATTTACCACTTTGTCTTTTGGTTGTTCTGTGGAGGAAATCATCACTCCAGAGCCTTCAGCATTGTCTCATGATCTCAACTCCTGGAACATGGCAGTGCACAAAGTCAACCTACTGGAGAATGGATACTGAGCGTAACCTGCAGAGGAGGAGTGGACGCAAGTCGGCTGGTGCGTGGTTGAGGCAGAGACCCAATCATATGTTTAAAATGGCCCCACTCCTTTAAACTCTCTCACTTCCTGTTCCTTAAATAAACCTATATTATCCAAAACCAAAATGGCAAGATAGCTGAGAAAACATTTGAGCCACTGAAATCAATGTTAAAAATTAGTTTTAAATATATCTGGTATCTTAAGTGAATGTGGTATTATGATCTCATATTGAAATTATATTTTTAATTTTCCAAAACTGTAAAGTGGCTTACCAGAGGTTAATATACTTTCCTTTTTTTAACAAAATTATATTGACAAGTTTTTAAAAGTTTTTGCTTTGGGGTGCCTGGGCGGCTCAGTCAGTTAAAGCACCTGACTCTTGGTTTCCGCTCAGGTCATGATCTCAGGGTCGCTGGATCAGCCCTGTGTTTTGCTCTGTGCTCAGTGGGGGGTCTGCTTGTCCCTTTCCCTCTGCTCTTCCCCCTGCTCTCTTTATCTCTCTCTCAAATAAATGATAAATAAAATCTTAAAAAAAAAACAAAGTTTTTGCTTATTCTTTATTTCTCTTCTTGTAGATTCCATAGAAATGAATGATAAAAACAGAATCATTTTGGGTTCAAGCTAAAACATTTTTTCCTAATTAAAATATGTATAATCTGGGACATCTGGGTGGCTCAGTCTGTTAAGCGTCTGCCTTCTGCTCAGGTCATGATCCCAGGATCCTGGGATTGAGTCCCTCATTGGGCTCCTTGCTCAGCTAGGAGCCTGATTCTCCTGCCTGCCTCTTTCCCTGCTTGTGTGCTCTTTCTCTCTCTGACAAATAAGTAAATAAAATCTTTTTAAAAATAATAAAATATATATAATTGAAGGCTTCATGAAATGTAGCCCTCTTAAAGCTGAAAAGAAAAAGATCAAAACAATTCAATATAAACATGTAAAATACTGTTATATAATATGCATTGTATAGAATTATACAAATATCTTATGTAATTAATAAACTATAAAATATAATTATAAAAATATAGTATAAAAATACAATTATATATTATATAAAATACAATACTGTATTGCATACTTAAGATTTGCTAAGTAGGTAGATCTTAAGTGTTTTTATCACAATATAATAATAATAATAGTAATAATAGGCGTGGGAGAAAACTTGGGGAGGTGATGAATATGTTTACAGCCTTGACGGTAGTGATGGTTTCACTGGTATATACTCATCCCCCAATTCATCGAGTTTTATACATTAAATATGGACAGCTTTTTACATGTCAATCATACCTCAATAAAGTGGGGTTTTATTTTGTTTTGTTTTTTTAAAAAGGCCAGAGCCCAAAAGCAATGTCCCTCCTCTACCCCTCCAACCCCGGCCTTGGGGCTCATGTTATAGTTCTCCTGGTCCTGGAGGCTCAGTAAGTGTTTTTTAAAGTCAATTATTATTTAAACTTGTATTATTATTTTCTTATTGGTGTTACTTACTGAAAACCCCCTTTCAAAATAAATAACTTGAGGTTAACCACTGATACATATAGATGTGTAATGTATTGCAATATGAATAGGAGCACTAAGCAATTCTAAACTCAGTAAGGAAAGACCAGGGGAGTCTCAGAATGACATGACATCAATGTTCCCATAGCAGTATGCATTTGGGGGTGAAATGCCTTGAAAAGATATTGTCTCATAGCTACATGGATTAAGCAGGGAGTTCAAACAAATTCCCAGAGGGCTTCTGGAGACACTGAACTCAGAAAAGAATGAGACTTACAAAGTCGGTTGACTTAGAATGATAGGGCTCGGGGCAAAACTCACCACAGGCGTCGGAAAAGTACCCAAACCTGATTTTCCTTCTCAACTCTTCCCTCCATCTTAGATTAACTACTGACCCACAATTTTATTCTCTGCCCCTCCTTGATGACCCCACACAAATTCTTTCTTTTTCATGAAGACTTCCACTGTATTTCCAGATAAAGGGAACTGTTTTTCCTCAGAGCACCTTCCTCACACTATGTTTTAACCTATGCTATTTGTGCTCAGGAGAAAGTTGGTGTTATACTCAGCTTTCTATGACCTGGGGTCCCATTTCACAATACCTTGTGCATAGTACAGGCTAAAATGGTAAACCTTGGGTATCCATGAATTTAAAATTTGTTATTTATCTATGAATTATCTCAAGAGACTATGACCCATAATAATATGCTATTTTGATGGGGTCCAAAAGATGATGTGTCAGTGGTTCACTTAGGCAATGAATGATCCCACAGAACTAAATGGTGACCGTGCTCAACATCTTTGTGTCCTATCCACTCTTCATAATAAACTAGCTGATAGCATTTAGATTTACTACCATGCAGTTTATAGGAAATTATAAAAATTGGCAAATTATCCAAGGTCCCCAGAATGTACCCTCTACAAAAGTCCAGAGCCCTCTGCAAAGACACTTAGTGTTGAATTGATTGGGTGTTGAGTAAGTTGATTAGAAATATAATATTGAAAATCTCAACTGGTTCCAAGTGAAATTTAAGGTACATATTTGCAGCTATCATAAAACATAAATTAGGCTTTCTTTTGCCAATATTTTCCTTGACATTGTAAAAGAAATATCCATTAGAACTATAAAGACATCTACATTCTCAGTGTATCTTTAGTTAAGTCTGTTCAGATTGTTCAGATATCATTTTTTGATATATCATCAAACCAGGATTCAAAGCCACCTGATTTCAGTGTCTACTTGAACCTTAATAATGATCAAAGACTTCTTAAAATGTCCTCAATGCATCCAGGGAAGTTAATATGTTTGCTTTAACAGGAAGAGCCAATTAAAAGTAATAAAATTTGAGAGCCTATTGAAAGAAGTACGCAGAACTCCATATTATGTCAGATTAAAAAAATAAATGAACAAATGAGGCACAATCCTTTTACCAAGGGTATGACAACCTAACCAAGAAAAATAAAACAATCACACTAAGAAATGACTAAAATAAAATACCTTAAATGGTAAGTATTCTAAGAAATGTAAAAACAAATTAAGTTAGTTTTCAAGGAGAACTTGGGGGAAAACTTGTGAGGGAGAAGGTGGATTTGAAAGATGAGTAAAACTTTAACAGGAAGGCATAAGCAAAGGCAGGAGTCAGGGAGAGCAAACCACACTGGAGGAGGAAGGTACTGTTTCGTTTGGCACAGAGTGTACGGTGCAGTGGGGTGGGTGCACCTGCTCCCTTCCCATCATGCCTCTCCCTGGGTAGGATGGCACCACATCAAGTTTCATTCAGTGATGCACTAAAGCACCAAAAGGGCCATCTCCTTCCTAAACCCCAGTCAAAACTTGTGCCAGAGATCTGATACCAACCTTGTACGTCTAACAGACATTCAAGTCAGTATCTTTCTCTCTCATTGGGTATTTTTGTTTTATTGCCAATTGTGGAGAGACAGGCTTAGTTACCTGTTAAAGACCTTCAGATATTACAAGTAGGTGAAGAAGCTGCAGAGAGATTCCGGGCAAAAGCAGTTTCCTCTGAGGGTATCCGAAATTACAAAATGACACTCATAGGTAGGTGTCTGCTCCATTTGTTTCTAATTCGGCGCGCAAGTGCTGAAAAGGGAAAGCTTCATACACAAAGGCCTAGCAAATTAAAAAAACAAAACAAAACTGGGGCACCTGAGTGGCTCTGTCCATTAAGCATCTGATTTCAGCTCAGACCCTGATGTCAGGATTGGGGGATCAAGCCCCGTGTCAGGCTCTGTGCTCAGTGCAGAGTCTGCTTGAGATTCTCTCTCCACCTCTGCTCCTCCCTCCCTCTCAAATAAATAAATAAAATCTTTAAAAAAAAAAAAAGACTGAGAGTTTGACTTTTTCTTTGCCGATTCAGATGCCTTTTATTTCTTTTTGTTGTCTGATTGCTGTGGCTAGGACTTCTAGTACTATGTTGAATAGCAGTGGTGATAGTGGACATCCCTGGCATGTTCCTGACTTTAGGTGGGAAGCTCTCAGTTTTTCCCCATTGAGAATGATATTCGCTGTTCGTTTTTCATAGATGGCTTTTATGATATTGAGATATGTACCCTCTATCCCTACACTCTGAAGAGTTTTAATCAAGAAAGGATGCTGTATTTGTCAAATGCTTTTTCTGCATCTATTGAGAGGATCATATGGTTCTTGTTCTTTTATTAATGTATTGTATCACATTGATTGATTTGCGGATGTTGAACCAACCTTGCAGCCCAGGGATAAATCCCACTTGGTCATGGTGAATAATCCTTTTAATGTACTGTTGGATCCTATTGGCTACTATTTTGGTGAGAATTTTTGCATCCATGTTCATCAGGGATATTGGTCTGTAATTCTTTTTGATGGGGTCTTTGCCTGGTTTTGGGATCAAGGTAATGCTGGCCTCATAAAATGAGTTTGGAAGTTTTCCTTCCATTTCTATTTTTTGGAACAGTTTCAGAAAAATAGGTATTAATTCTTCTTTAAATGTTTGGTAGAATTCCCCTGGGAAGCCATCTGGCCCTGGGCTTTTGTTTTTTGGGAGATTTTTGATTACTGCTTCAATTTCCTCAGTGGTTATGGGTCTGTTCAGGTTTTCTATTTCTTCCTGGTTCAGTTTTGGTATTTTATACATCTCTAGGATTGCATCCATTTCTTCCAGATTATCTAATTTGCTGGCATATAGTTGCTCATAATATGTTCCTATAATTGTTTGTATTTCTTTGGTGTTGGTTGTGATCTCTCCTCTTTCATTCATGATTTTATTTATTTGGGTCCTTTCTCTTTTCTTTTTGATAAGTGTGGCCTGGGGTTTATCAATCTTATTAATTCTTTCAAAGAACCAGCTCCTAGTTTTGTTGATCTGTTCTACTGTTCTTTTGGTTTCTATTTCATTGATTTCTGCTCTGATCTTTATTATTTCTCTTCTCCTGCTGGGTTTAAGTTTTATTTGCTGTTATTCTCCAGCTCCTTTAGGTGTAGGGTAGGTTGTGTATTTGAGACCTTTCTTGTTTCTTGAGAAAGGCTTGTATTGCTATATACTTTCCTCTTAGGACCGCCTTTGCTGCATCCCAAAGATTTTGAATAGTTGTGTTTTCATTTTCATTTGTTTCCATGAATTTTTTTAATTCTTTAATTTCCTGGTTGGCCCATTCATTCTTTAGTAAGATGCTCTTTAGCCTCCATGTATTTGAGTTCTTTCCGACTTTCCTCTTGTGATTGAGTTCTAGTTTCAAAGCATTGTGGTCTGAAAATAGGCAGGGAATGATCCCAATCTTTTGGTACTGGTTGAGATCTGATTTGTGACCTAGGATGTGATCTATTCTGGAGAATGTTCCATAGGCACTAGAGAAGAATGTGTATTCTGTTGCTTTGGGATGGAATGTTCTGAATATATCTGTGAAGTCCATCTGGTCCAGTGTGTCATTTAAAGCCTTTATTTCCTTGTTGATCTTTTGCTTAGATGATCTGTCCATTTCAGTGAGGGGGGGTGTTAAAGTCCCCTACTATTATTGTATTGTTGTCGATGTGTTTCTTTGATTTTGTTATTAATTGGCTTATATAATTGGCTGCTCCCATGTTAGGGGCATAGATATTTACAATTGTTAGATCTTCTTGTTGGATAGACCCTTTAAGTAGGATATAGTGTCCTTCCTCATCTCTTATTACAGTCTTTGGTTTAAAATCTAATTTGTCTGATATAAGGATTGCCACCCCAGCTTTCTTTTGGTGTCTATTACCATGGTAAATGGTTTTCCACCATCTCACTTTCAATCTGGAGGTGTCTTTGCGTATAAAATGAGTCTCTTGCAGACAGCATATTGGTTGGTCTTGTTTTTTTATCCAGTCTGATACCCTGTGTCTTTTGACTGGGACATTTAGCCCATTTACATTCAGGGTAACTATTGAAAGATATGAATTTAGTGCCATTGTATTGCCTGTAAGGTGACTGTTACTGTATATTGTCCATGTTCCTTTCTGGTCTATGTTACTTTTAGGCTCTCTCTTTGCTTAGAGGACCCCTTTCAAGATTTCTTGTAGGGCTGGTTTCATGTTTGCAGATTCCTTTAGTTTTTGTTTGTCCTGGAAGCTTTTTATCTCTCCTTCTATTTTCAATGAAGCCTAGCTGGATAGAGTATTCTTGGTTGCATATTTTTCTCATTTAGTGCTCTGAATATATCCTGCCAGTCCTTTCTGGCCTGCCAGGTCTCTGTGGATAGGTCTATTGCCAATCTAATGTTTCTACCATTGTAGGTTACAGACCTCTTGCCCCGAGCTGCTTCCAGGATTTTCTCTTTGTCTCTGAGACTCGTAAGTTTTACTATTAGATGTCAGGGTGTTGACCTATTTTTATTGATTTTGAGGGGGGTTCTCTGTGCCACCTGGATTTTGATGCCTGTTTCCTTCCCCAAATTAGGGAAGTTCTCTGCTATAATTTGCTCCAATATACCTTCTGCCCCTCTCTCTCTTTCTTCTTCTTCTGGGATCCCAACTATTCTAATATTGTTTCTTCTTACGGTATCACTTACCTCTCAAATTCTGCCCTTGTGATCCAGTAGTTGTTTATCTCTCTTTTCCTCAGATTCTTTGTTTTCCATCATTTAGTCTTCTATCTCACTGATTCTCTCTTCTGCCTCATTTATCCTAGCAGTTAGAGCCTCCATTTTTGATTGCACCTCATTAATAACCTTTTTGATTTCAACTTGGTTAGATTTTAGTTCTTTTATTTCTCCAGAAAGGGTTTCTCTAGTATCTTCCATGTTTTTTTCAAGCCCAGCTAGTATCTTTATAATCGTCATTCTGAACTCTAGTTCCTACATCTTACTAATGTCCATATTGATTAGGTCCCTGGCAGTCGGTACTGCCTCTTGTTCTTTTTTTGAGGTGATTTTTTCCATCTTGTCATTTTGTCCAGAGGAGAATAGATGAATGAGAGAAGAAGTCAAACTCTCACTCTTTGCAGATGATATGATACTTTATGTGGAAAACCCAAAAGACTCCACCCGAAAACTGCTAGAACTCCTACAGGAATTCAGTAAAGTGGCAGGATATAAAATCAATGCACAGAAGTCAGTGGCATTCCTATACACCAACAACAAGACAGAAGAAAGAGAAATTAAGGAGTCGATCCCATTTACAATTGTACCCAAAACCATAAGATACCTAGGACTAAATCTAACCAAAGAGGCAAAGAATCTGTACTCAGAAAACTATAAAATACTCATGAAAGAAATTGAGGAAGACACAAAGAAATGGAAAAATGTTCCATGCTCATGGATTGGAAGAACAAATATTGTGAAGATATCAATGCTACCTAGAGCAATCTACACATTTAATGCAATCCCTATCAAAATACCATCCACTTTTTTCAAAGAAATGGAACAAATAATCCTAAAATTTGTATGGAACCAGAAAAGACCCCGAATAGCCAGAGGAATGTTGAAAAAGAAAAGCAAAGCTGGTGGCATCACAATTCTGGACTTCAAGCTCTATTACAAAGCTGTCATCATCAAGACAGTATGGTACGGCACAAAAACAGACACATAGATTAATGGAACAGAATAGAGAGCCCAGAAATGGATGCTCAACTCTATGGTCAACTCATCTTCGACAAAACAGGAAAGAATGTCAAGTGGAAAAAAGACAGTCTCTTCAACAAATGGTGTTGGGAAAATTGGATCGCCACATGCAGAAGAATGAAACTGGACCATTTCCTTACACCACACACAAAAATAGACTCAAAATGGTTGAAAGACCTAAATGTGAGACAGGAGTCCATCAAAATCCTAGAGAAGAACACAGGCAGCAACCTCTTCGACCTCAGCTGCAGCAACTTCTTCCTAGAAACATCGCCAAAGGCACAAGGAAGCAAGGGCAAAATGAACTATTGGGACTTCATCAAGATAAAAAGATTTTGCACAGCAAAGGAAACAGTCAACAAAACCAAAAGACAACCAACAGAATGGGAGAAGATGTTTGTAAATGACATGTCAGGTAAAGGGTTAGTATCCAAAATCTATAAAGAACTTATCAAACTCAATACCCAAAGAACAAATGATCCAATCAAGAAATGGGCAGAAGACATGAACAGACATATTTCCAAAGAAGACATCCAAATGGCCAACAGACACATGAAAAAGTGCTCGACACTGCTCAGCATCAGGGAAATCCAAATCAAAACCTCAATGAGATACCACCTCACACCAGTCAGAATGGCTAAAATTAACAAGTCAGGGAACGACAGATGTTGGCAAGGATGCGGAGAAAGGGGAACCCTCCTACACTGTTGGTGGGAATGCAAGCTGGAGCAGCCACTCTGGAAAACAGTATGGAGCTTCCTCAAAAAGTTGAAAATAGAGCTACCCTACGACCCAGCAATTGCACTACTGGGTATTTACCCCAAAGATACAAATGTAGTGATCCAAAGGGGTACATGCACCCCAATGTTTATAGCAGCAATGTCCACAGTAGCCAAACTATGGAAAGAGCCAAGATGTCCATCAACAGATGAATGGATAAAAATGATGTGGTATATATATACACAATGGAATATTATGTAGCCATCAAAAAAAAAATCTTGCCATTTGCAACGATGTGGATGGAACTAGAGGATATTATGCTAAGCGAAATAAGTCAATCAGAGAAAGACATGTATCATATGATCTCACTGACATGAGGAATTCTTAATCTCAGGAAACAAACTGAGGGTTGCTGGAGTGGTGGGGGGTGGGAGGGATGAGGTGGCTGGGTAATAGACATTGGGGAGGGTATGTGCTATGGTGAGCACTGTGAATTGTGTAAGACTGCTGAATCACAGACCTGTACCTCTGAAACAAATAATACAATATATGTTTAAAAAAAAAAAGAAAAAAGAAGATAGTAGGAAGGGGAAAATGAAGGGGGGGAAATCAGAGGGAGAGACGAACCATGAGAGACTATGGGCTCTGAGAAACAAACTGAGGGTTCTAGAAGGGAGAGGGGTGGGGGGATGGGTTAGCCTGCTGATGGCTATTAAAGAGGGCACGTATTGAATGGAGCACTGGGCGTTATACGCAAACAATGAATCATGGAACACTACATCAAAAACTAATGATGTAATGTATGGTGATTAACATAACATAATAAAATAAAATTTTAAAAAATATATTTAAAAAAAGACAAACTTACTGTGTACATGAAAAGAAATGATGGCACTACATTTTTCTTCTCTTTGACTGATCTTGAGAAAAAAAGCCCCCAAACACTGTTTTCCAAATAAGAAATCAGTACAGCTTCATCTTCAGAGATGTCATGTGGGCTATGCCCCAAGTGAATATTTCAGGGGAGCGCTTGCTTTGGTAGCTCAGAAATGCTGGGGTCTACATCCCAGTGGTGAGTTCTCAGTGCTCATTAATGGTGGGTATAGGAATCTGTCCTTCTGGGTTTTTCTCACAGCAAATCTGTAGCTATTTACCAGACAAACATTCTTAATGAAATGAAAGCAATTTATAAAATCAAATGCATATGACAGAAGTTTCACAACTCAGAGAACATCATATTAGGTATCACTGAAACTTCTCTTAAAATCAGCTGAAGGCTGATGAAATGTCTCAACCACCCAATTCACAATCCGGAATAAAAATAATTTTTCAAAATTTAAATGTCAAATTTCAATATCATCTTTAAACTGTTTAAGAAGAGGTCTTGGCATGTAATGTGGTCTTTAAGGTTAGAAAGACCTGATGTTTTATTCTTCAACATGTGACTTTAGGTAAATCTATGACTTTGAGTAAATTAGACTCATGTTTATTATTAAATTATGTATCTTAAATATAAACATTTTAATTATTAATTATATTATTTATTATTAAGGAGACATATTTGAAATATGCTTTATATGTCATATTAAGGAGATAAACTTAAAACAATTATTTTATAAGAAAGTGAAAGCATCCCGATTACCATGTTCAGAAAGGACAAACTATATTGCTGTTACAGGTAACCACTGCAATGTATTATCACAAATATTCACACAAATATCTTAGAGCCCCTAAAATTCCATTTGTGGTCCATCTCTGAAGAGCCCAGTCTTCATACATTACTAAAGTTGAAAAGAAACTTTCAGATAAAAGAGGTTTTTTACTGGCTCAGAGAATGGATGGCTGGCTTTTCAAAAACAAACCAAAAATGGATTTTCTGTATTACAGCCTCTGAGTACCAGGTTTAACTGTTAAGCTGCCTAGTTCAAAGATAATTAAAAGTTATCTCCTTTCCACCGATTTTCAAATTGGAAAACATACGTGGCAATACTTAGTAATACAACCTATGTCAAAGGTTTTTAAAAGTAGAACACAGAAAGCCAGATGAATTTTGTCAGTCAGAATAAAGTTTTGATGTCATAAAGTCCACCAATATTCACCTTTAATTGAGCAGGATGGGAAACTTTGAGAGAGGGAGATCATGAAAGAGAAAGAAAAGCAGACACAACAGGAAATCCGGGTCAGAAAAAAAAAGAGGTGCAAAAAGCAAGTGAAAAGAATTGACTGTAGTATCAAAATCTGGGATTCTTTTTTCAAAGTTGGTGGTGAGTCAATATAATTCCCAGGAATGAAGCCAAGTTCCATCATTCATTCATTCATTCATTCATCCATCTATCCATTCATTCTTGCCACCAACAAATGTCCAACGGCTTCTTTGTGACAGGCACTCTGCTAGTCCCTGAAGAGGCAGGATGACTAAGAGAAGATTTCAGCACTGGATGAGAGCACATGGCCAAGCACCCCTGCAGAAAAATGCATATTGGGTTTATGAGTTCATGGTAGAGAGATATCTGCTTGGGGAAGCCAGAGGTTTCAAGTCAATTCATGTAAAAGACCAAGGTTAACATAGGATGCTAATCCCCTTCCATAGCTTATTGTATTTATTTAACAAGAACACTCAGCAATGATTAAAGCTTTTCCATTGGCCAGATTTTCTTCTTATGCCCTCTTACAAAAATTGAAAAGATAGATGACCAACTGTATCATCAAATCCATGACCGCCACCCCACCAAATCCATGAAAGATGGGTCCCTAGAGTGCTTTCTAATCTGTTGTTCATGGAGTCTTAATAGCTGAGAGGATGGAGTTTCCATCACTTCCCTTGCATGATAAGTCCAAGGAATAATAAATTTTAAAGTCAGGAAGTAGATCCTGATATAAATCTTCATTAGGCTTTCTTTGCTTTACATGAGCTTGTGAACATGTGAATAATGCATTCATTTGCCTGGGGATACGTAAGTCACAATTCATTCTTTTTTTGAATGGACAATGCTAGTCTACTTTCTTACCAGGATTAAGGAGAATCAAATAGCAGACCTTGTAGACACTGTTAATTCTGCCTACGGGTATTTCATAGTTAGGCCCCATTTCTCCTGGAGGCCCTAAATATGCAAACATTATTTAAAATACGCACATTAGAACAGTACTTGCAAGGTATAGATCCTGACAACCATAAACCTTCAGGTTGAAGAGAATGTGCTCTTTTGAATAATTTCTATGATTATATTAACCTGTAATATCTTTTTATTAGTTATCGAATCTGATATTTTCAAGTAGCATTATTTATTAATGCAGTAGATACATATTGACTGTAAATAGTCCCCTTCCTGAGAGACCTTATAGTCTTGAATCTGAGAGATCAGCATGTACAAAGGCCCTGAAGTAGCGAAGGAAACCTCATTCATAAAACCAAAGGTAAGTCAGTGTGTCTTGGGTGCAGACAGTGTGGTGTGAAATTTACGATAGTGTGGCACTGGGGCACCTGGGTGGTTCAGATGGTTAAGCGTCTGCCTTTGGCTGAGGTCATGATCCCTGGACCCTGGGATCGAGCTCCGCATCGGGCTCCCTGCTCAGCGGGGAGCCTGCTTCTCCCTCTCCTTCTACTGCTCCCCCAGCTTGTGCTCTCACTCTCTCTGTAAAATAAATAAATAAAATATTTAAAAAAAAAAAAAGGTAGTGTGACACCTATGCCATGTGAGTGTTTTAAAAAGGAAGATGACATCATCAGATTTGCATTTTAAAAAGGCTGTCTAGCTGTAAGGCAAAATATAATTTTGGTGGTGGGATATGAGCTCTGATATGCAAAAAAATGTTTAGAAAGTCATTGCAATGGTTAGACTAATTTGGTGATTGAAAAATAACAACAGCAGTAATGGTGAATTACAGCAAACATTAATCAAACCCCTATGTTGTCGTAGGGAGAGAAATGAGGTGCTTCAAGAGTTGTTCTAGATGATAGGATTGACTGATTTACTGATAAATTGCAAAAGAGCGGTAAAGGGGAGAAAGCTATTCAGAATACAAGTAGGCATCTGATTTGTAGTCTTAGAGAACGATAGTGCCATTTATTGAACTAGAAACTAACATGATGGGTCCCCTGTCCACATACATAATGATAATCCTTAACATCAAACAAAATCATATTTAAAAAAAAAAAATGCCAGTAGAATGATCTGGTTATTTGTCAATCCATCGATATCAAGGCCTCACTCTGTTTGGTGAACTCAGAGTGAGTGGCAGTGACATGAAGTGGGATTCCTTGACAGCCATTATTCAGGATTTTCCAAATTTTCATTAATATTAATCACATTTTTAATCTTTCTCCAACAGTAATGAGTTCTATAAGATAGACTCTTTTCTTAGACTTCGGGTCATATGCTATCAACGAGGTAAATATTTTTTTAAGTTCCATGCAGGCAGTTTTTCTAGAGTTTTTAACTGTAGGAATTTAAAATCTCTCTTTGAATGAGAAGGAATAAATCATGATTCTTTCCATTAGTTTTAGTGCAAAATGCCCACATTATTCCAGGTGTTCTATAAGTCCGGGGAAAGGAGGTATTGATAAACTAAACTAGCATACCAGTCTTCCCCTGGCAGGTAGACAGTGTGCATGGAGATTAGGAAGAGCAAAGGCAGTGGAATCAGATGGTTCTGGGAAGAAACCTATACATCCAGGGGGTAATTATTTACTTTCATGCCCCAGGTTCCTGATCTGTGAAATGGGAATGGTGCACACCACTATTAGAAAGCAGAAACCTTACTGCTTAGGGTTGTTGTGAAGAATGCCTACAATAATGACACACAATGCTTAAGGCAGCATCTACACACACACACACACACACACACACACGTCAGCATCTACACAAAAAATGCAAGTTACCGTCATTATGACATAAGCGCCAGACAGTAAGTGATTAGGAGTAAGAAAGAAGTATGTCCAAGAGAAGAATCCATGAGGGGATATATTAGCCACACAGACGATCTTGAACAGATTGAGAGAAGAAGCATGTCTTACTCATAACTCCATCTCTAGAAGCCAGTTACGGTACCTTTTGCAGGGCAGATGTAGAATAACCACTTATTAAATGGAAATCACATAACTCACTATGTTGCAGATTTCCGTATTAACAACTGAAAAATGAGTATTATTTTGTCTCTACAATTGGGCAGCAGAAATATAAACCTGTGCACAAGCAGCAAAGGAAGGAAAACTGTTTCATATGCCTGTTGCTTAAGCTAGTAAGTATAAGCTGCCATGCTTCTATTTCTGTTCACACTTCTGGGGTTTCCAAACCATCACAAGAACGTTTACCACAGTCAATTTACCTGGTACAAACCCATCTGCCTGTAGTCAGTCTGTATAAAGGACCTGACTACTATTTCAAAAGAAACTGCACATTTCAGGGTATAAATAACAAGAGCAGAAATTGAAAACAAGTGGCCTAAATATATAATTTGCTTATCCCATATAGAGTTTCAAAATATTTAATTAATTCTCATTTTCAGTTGTAGGAGTTCACATTAAAGACCTAGATTTCTGACTTCTCTTGAAAAAAAAAGAAGCAGCCAGAATGGGACTGATTTAGCACACCCTCCCCCAATCACCTGGTGCTGAAGTCTGGCCTCCACCCCTTTGAGGAAGGCGTGCACTCTTCAGAATCCCCCTCACATCACCTAGACAGTATTCATGCTGTCACCTCCCTGGCTGCTGTAGATATTTGACTTGAGATTGCTGACTCAAAAATCATTGATTGGGGTGGCTCAGTTGGTTAAGCATCTGACTCTTCTTCTCAGGTCATGTTCTCAGGGTTGTGAGAATGAGCCCCATGTCGGGCTCCACGCTGGATGTGGAGCCTGCTTAAGATTCTCTCTCTCTCTCCCTCTACCCCTCTCCTCTGCTCTCTCTCCTTCTCAAAAAAAAAAAAAAAAAAAAATCACTGATTGGATACCATGCACTATGAGAAAAAAGATAAGTAACATAGACAGGAGTACTGTTTCTTTTTAGAGTTCACAAAATGTCAAAAATAAAAATAAACAGTTTGAGATCCAAACTATTAGGTTAGGCCCTAAAACACACTACGAACTTGACAATCTAAGGTTCCCTCTAGCTTTAAAATTCTGTAATTTTACACTATGTGAGAAGGAAAAGAGTTTCTACTTAATGAGGTAAGTTTTAAAAATTATTAATACATATTTTCTTAAATATATGCCATCTTGCATTTAACTATGTCATAAACAATTTATATTACCTCGTCAATGTTATGAGACTAACGTATGGGTTTGAAATGCAGAAAATGTGCACACAGTGATTTTCTGAGATTTTATACTTTCTTTAAAGCGATAAAGCAGACTAATATGTGTGTATCTCCATTCCACTTACCTCATAGGCATGTCCTTATAACCGTTTCTTTATATACAAAAGGAAAGATACAGTAAAGGAAATACTGCCAATAAGTTTGCAAATGGCCCTGTTGAGCTCCGTTCACTGGAGGCATTACAATCTAATGGGGTGCATTCAGAAAATATTATTCAGAATCTGACACTTCCCTTACCGAAATGACAGTGCTAGAGAATAATTATCCAAAAGACACTCTTGGCTTATGTTGCGTCAGGTATAACCTTGGCCTTTGAAACCATTGTTCAACCAATACCATTTTTCAAGGAAACTTTTCACAAGACTACATTAAGGAGAGAGGTTTGATTCTTGAACTTTTGAAATATGACTTTTTAAAATTCAACCTGCCAGAGTGAATTTTTGTAGGAAAACGAAGCCAGTCACAAAAGACAAATGCTGTTTGAATCCATTTCTAAGGGGTACTTAGAATAGTCAAAATCATAGAGACACAAAGGAGAATTGTGGTTGCCAGGGGCTGAGGAGGGGGATGGGGTGGGGATCACTTGCTAAAATGGGTATAGAGTTTCAGTCTCACAAGATAAAAAGAGTTCTGGAGATGGATGGTGGTGATGGGTGCACATTATGAAAGCATTTAATACCATGGACCTGTACACTTAAAAATGATTAAGATGGAGGGTGCCCGAGTGGGCCAATCGGTTAAGCATCTGCCTTCGGCTCAGTTCATGATCCCAGGGTCCTGCTCAGCAGGGAGTCTGTTTCTCTCTCTCCCTCTCCCCCTTCCTTCGTGTCTCTGTCTCTCTTTCTCAAATAAATAAACAAAAATAAACTCTTTAAAAAATGATTGAGATGGTACATTTTATGTTATGTATATTTTAGCACAATTAAAAAAACAAATATATCTGAATCATTTGAGCTAGAGTACTAATAATGTTATAGCATTGAATCTTAGACACAGACAGCTGTAAGGGAAATCATCCTATGTGCTACCAAAATAAATAAATAAACCACTGCCAATTAAGCCACAAGACAGTATATTCACTGCTTAAAATTTTTATTCCATATGTACTGAGATAACTTTTTCAGACTTATTCAGAAATGGATTCTGATCATACAGCATGACTATGCATATTTAAAATAAAATTCAATTGAAATAAATTCTTGCAACTCTTCCTAAACCTTCGTCATGTTAAGGTGTTAAGGTTACACCTCCTCAAATCACTTTGGGACTAAGACTCACAACTTGGTGTTTTACTATACAAGATGGTCCTCAGTGCAACCAAGAGCATTAGTAATAGAAGGTATCTGTTTGTAGAATGCATGAGAGAACTAAGTTTCATTGGTGCTCAGCACCTAATGCAAGCAATCATTTAGAGTTAAGGCTAATTTTGACTCCAGCTCTGGGGATGTTCTGAACTTGTCACATTTACCTTTTCTCCTGCCTTTCCCACATACTTTCTTTCCTACGATTTTAAAACCTGGCCCATGAATGTCTCATCAAAATTACTGACACCACTCTGCCAAGTTCAATGTTGGCATCTTGGGGATGTATATTGGATGTGCCTGGCTGACAGCCATCGTAAGATGTGATCTATTAGACACATGACTTTTCTTGCTTTCTGAGGTTTAAAAAAAAAAAGTGCGTGTATCAGTTTTCAAGGGCTGCTGTAACAAAGTACCACACACTGGGGGGCTTAAAACAACAGAAGTGTATTCTTTCACAGTTTTGGAGGCCTGAAATCTGAAATCAAGGTATCAGCAGGGTCCACTCCCTCTGAAGCTCTTTGGGAAGATTCCTCCCTTTCCTCTCTCCTAACTTCAGGCAGGTGCTAGCTTTTCTTGGCATTCCTCAGCTTGTAGACACATCATTCCAATCTGTGTCCATCTTCACATGGATTTCCCCCTATGTCTCTCAATGTGTCTTTGCATGGCCTTCTTATGATGACACCAGTCACTGGGTGTAGGGTCCAAACTGACCCAGTATGATCTCACCTTAACATCACTAATTACTTCTGAAAAGACTCCATTGCCAAATAAGGTCACTGTCTTAGTCCGTTCCAACTGCTATAACCCAATACCACAGACTGGGTATACAATGTTATACACAATGGAAATTTTTCTTTTACATTTCTGGAGGCTGAAAGTCCAAGATCAGGGTGCAAGCATGGTCAGGTAAGAGCCTTCTTGCGGGCTGCAGACTTCTCGCCATATCCTCACCCGATGGAGGGGGCGAGCAGCTTTGTGGGATCTCTTCTCTAAGAGCACTAATTCTATTCATGAGAGCTCCATCCTTGTGATGTAATCACCTCCCAAAGGCCCCACCTCTTAATATCTTCGCCTTGGTGGGTTAGGATGAACTTGGGTGGGAGGGGACGCAAACATTTAGACCATAGTAGTGGCATAAACTTTTGAGGGATACTATTCAATCCTGTAGAGCCCTTGATAAAATACAGTCAGCACTACTAACATTTACATAGACCTGTCCCATTTAATAATCACAACCACACAAAGTAGGTTGTTAACAATTTTACATACAAAATAGAAAGGAAGTTGGAGCCATTAAGTGACTTGCTCAGAGTCACATAGTTAATCACTGGTGAACCCTAGACTTGAATGTACTTTTGTTCCACAGAACAGTCCATGCACTGTGGTTTTATTTTTGCTGTGCTACACTGAGGCTGAGGATGGTACCCCTTGTTTTCCATTTGCCCCACCTGCTCCATATATCGATGACCTCCTCTGTGCTCCTGGAGCTGAACTCTACAAAGGGCATCCCAGCAACCCTGCGCTCACTTCCAGCTGAGTTCCAGTTGAATTCAGCCTGTGGGAGGCATCAACAGCAGATAGCAGGGGGTACAGGAGGAACCCAAGGCTCCTTCTCTGCTACCCATGGGTTAGCAGTGGCTGCATATGTCCACTTAGCTCCTGTTGGGCGGCCCATCTCCACGTGCCGCATTCCAGCTGGGTTGTAGTGACCTGCTCCTCCTTGCCCTTTCAGGCCTAGGCTGGTCCCTGAGTACTTTGCAGCCCCTCCTTGTTTCCCTTAACCTCGCCTCTCGCTTTGTGAAAGTTTTGATTAAACTTTCTTTAATTACCCTTGAAGTATGCCATCTGTTTCCTAACAGAGAAACCAGGCTGGATCTGGTTTCACAAACTGGCAGGATGGGTCATGGGCTCTTTCCGCTGGCTGGAGCCCCTTACAACCTTACTAGCCAAGAGAGAAGAGAAATCAAATGATTTGCTGGGGAGACACGCTGGGGCCAAAGTGGATTGCCTAAGGCACAGTGGTCAGAGCTGTAGGTGAGAGACTGAGTCAAAGTTTCAAGATAGGATGTTTTATTTTGGATCAGGAGTTCCCCATATTTTTGTCTTTTACTACATGTAATTCCTATGCCACAAAGCCCAAGGTTTTGAGGATTGTATTTCAAGAATGGCGATAACATACTTTGTCTAATCGCTAATCAGTAATATCAAACTCAGCTTTTAGAATGCGGGCAAAAGCAGAAAATATTTTTTTTTAAGTATTTAAAAAGTCTCCATAGCCCAATAGAAAGAAAAGTTAATGACATCATCCCTCCTACCCATCACTCCTTCCTGCCCCAGTCCTAAATCTATCTTAATTGACAATGGGGAGTATGCAGATCTCTGATGGGGAACCGCTTCTTTAGACAACTAGAGAAGTTTTGAATGTGTGGCCAAATATGCTTAGGCAGCACTAGGAATTAGTTTTCAAATTACACTTTGTATATTAGAGTCATCTTTCTGAGGTGTATCAAACTGACCTCGCGATGATAGTCACTAGGAAATGGAAATGGAGCTTAAATGTCTTTAATACTCAACCTTTCTGTGAAACCATTGACTCACTGCATCACTAGATCAGACAATCATTTAAACTAATGCCAGTTATATAGTCAAGCAAATGCCCTGCCTGGGATAGACAGGAAAGACTCAGGGGAAATTCAATGTCTTTTGCTTACATTTGGGTAAGATCCTATTTTGACTCCCAGCTTGCACGAAGTTTAATTAATTAATGTCCCTTATAACTAATATATGAATTTCACACATCTGTTTAAAAACTCAACATGGGATAAGATTAGCATAAAACAGGCTACACAAAAACAACACTCTGCATGTGTTTGACAAGTAGCTAAATCCACTCATCTATAGTTTCTTGGGAGGGATATAAGTTAAATTCCTAAAATTGTTATTCTTTCTGAAATGATTTGAATTCTACAAAATAGGCAGAAAAACTTTCTATAACACTTCACCATTTGTTCAAGTGTCTGGTACTCAGTTTCATAGGAGGCAGTCCAATTCAGACCACTGACATAAAAAGTTCTCTGTTATAGTGTGGTGTAATGTGTTTCAGATTTTTGCACGACTTTCTCCACTAGGTTTGCTTATAGTCCAGAAATCATATTGAGCACTCCCAATGACCTTCCTTGCTTTGATATCATTGTCTAATTCTGTTTGGCTTCTGTAATGACCTACATCATCTTCTCCATAGAGATGAGAGCTTAGCTCCTGGGACTTGAACCTATCATGGTCTTCCCATCAAAGGCTGGGTTTTCTCACCATACAGCGCTTACGGTGACACAGAAAACACCAGAGTCTTTAAGCAGTCTATGTATCCCCTGGAATTCTGGCTAAAAATATATGCTGAACAGCAAGGTATACCCTAATTCATTGACTGAAACAAGGGGCATTTATCTATTTATTCAATCATTGCTTCTATCACTGAAAAAGGAATTGTAAGGGATAGATACCAAAGAAGAAGGAATGGGACCCCAATTCATATTGTTTCTCTATTTAAGATCCTTGCCTATCACTCTTAGTAGTTGTAGCCATTTCTAGAAATATAAAGTAGCAGGATGAAGCAGGCTGACATGGCCAAGTGTATGTATTTTTTTTTTTTCTCCAAGCAGAACAGAGGTAGCTTGAAGCTGCAAAAATGGAGCAATCATATACTTCTATTTCAGCCTAAATGTGAATTTCAGGAACATTCATCTCTGAAATTTTTTTTCTTTGTCTCTTTCTTGGCTCTCCCCAGCACTATTTTCTGCCATGTTTCTGCTGGAGTGAGTGTACCGACTACAATGAAAATTGTTGTCTATCTCACTAAACACTCCGGAACATGAGAAATGTCACAGTAAACAACAAATGAGAAGGAGATAACAACCCTGCTAAGATTCTTTATTTTTTAATGTTTACTCAGCAACCACAGCATGCAAAATCGTAAATGAAATTTATGCAGAACAAGCTTTTACCTTCCCCCCCCAAAAAAATATGCTTCTGGAGAGATAATTGCTCTCCATTGCATGGGTAACTTATATCGTCTGCTTATAAGGAATTATACCTTAAGGAAGGGACACACAGATCTTAGTTGGAGCATTCAATACTTAGTGATACAAAAGATCCACAATAGTCTTGGTATAGCACCAAGAATGGTGTAAAGCTAGACTATAGTCCCTTTCCAAAATGCTTGAAGCCAGTTTTATTTTGTTTTTTGTATTTTTTTATTTATTTATTTATTTTTGTTTGCTTTTCATAGCTATTGCTTTGGAATTAAGAACAACAATACAAGAGCAGGTTGTCTATGCAGCATATTATGTAACACTTGTAAGAAGGACTGGGCAAAACACCATGAATAAACACAGGACTATTTCCTCAGGTTTAGGTATGAATAGTCACACAAAGTAGGACAAGGTCTAGAAGTAGCTTCACATCAGCTCTGTCAGGGAACCACTATTAGTTAAGAAATAAATGAATCCTCCTAGGATTGGTGGACTCTGGAATGAAGGTTGAGGCAGGATTTGGGATGTGTGATATTAGCCCAACAGCAGCAGCCGAAGTGAGAACCATGCAGTAACCGCCATTTTTGAGCATTTACTCCATGCCAGGCAATTATGGCAAACGCTGTGTGTACACAATCCTGAGAATTCTTACAAAATCCTGAGGGAGGGGAGGGAGCAAGATGGCGGAGGAGTAGGAGACCTGGATTTCGTCTCCTCTCAGGAATTCAGCTGGATAGGGATCAAACCATTCTGAACACCTACAAACTCAACAGGAGATCGAAGAAAAGAATAGCAACAACTCTCTGAACAGAAAAGCGACCACTTTCTGGGTAAAAGAACTAAAATCTAACCAAGTAGAAATCAAAAAGGCTATTAATGAGGTGCAATCAAATATGGGGGCACTAACTGCTAGGATAAATGAGGCAGAAGAGAGAATCAGTGAGATAGAAGACCAAATGATGGATAACAAAGAAGCTGAGAAAAAGAGAGATAAACAACTACTGGATCACAAGGGCAGAATTTGAGAGATAAGCAATATCATAAGATGAAACAACATTAGAATAATTGGGATCCCAGAAGAAGAAGAAAGAGAGAGAGGGGCAGAAGGTATAATGGAGCAAATTATAGCAGAGAACTTCCCTAATTTGGGGAAGGAAACAGGCATCAAAATCCAGGAAGCACAGAGAACCCCTCTCAAAATCAATAAAAATAGGTCAACACCCTGACATCTAATAGTAAAACTTACGAGTCTCAGAGACAAAGAGAAAATCCTGAAAGCAGCTCGGGGCAAGAGGTCTGTAACCTACAATGGTAGAAACATTAGATTGGCAACAGACCTATCCACAGAGACCTGGCAGGCCAGAAAGGACTGACATGATATATTCAGACCACTAAATGAGAAAAATATGCAGCCAAGAATACTCTATCCAGCTAGGCTGTCATTGAAAATAGAAGGAGAGATAAAAAGCTTCCAGGACAAACAAAAACTAAAGGAATCTGCAAACATGAAACCAGCCCTACAAGAAATCTTGAAAGGGGTCCTCTAAGCAAAGAGAGAGCCTAAAAGCAACATAGACCAGAAAGGAACACAGACAATATACAGTAACAGTCACCTTACAGGCAATACAATGGCACTAAATTCCTAACTTTCAAGAGTTACCCTGAATGTAAATGGGCTAAATGCCCCAATCAAAAGACACAGGCTATCAGATTGGATTAAAAAACAAGACCCATTGATATGCTGTCTGCAAGAGACTCATTTTAGACCCAAAGACACCCCCAGATTGAAAGGGAGGGGGTGGAAAACCATTTACCATGCTAATGGACACCAAAAGAAAGCTGGGGTGGCAATCCTTATATCAGACAAATTAGATTTTAAACCAAAGACTGTAATAAGAGATGAGGAAGGACACTATATCCTACTTAAAGGGTCTATCCAACAAGAAGATCTAACAATTGTAAATATCTATGCCCCTAACATGGGAGCAGCCAATTATATAAGCCAATTAATAACAAAAGCAAAGAAACACATCAACAATACAATAATAGTAGGGGACTTTAACATCCCCCTCACTGAAATGGACAGATCATCTAAGCAAAAGATCAACAAGGAAATAAAGACTTTAAATGACACACTGGACCAAATGGACTTCACAGACATATTCAGAACATTCCATCCCAAAGCAACAGAATACACATTCTTCTCTAGTGCCCATGGAACATTCTCCAGAATCAATCACATCCTAGGTCATAAATCAGGTCTCAACTGGTACCAAAAGATTGGGATCGTTCCCTGCCTATTTTCAGACCACAGTGCTTTGAAACTAGAACTCAGTCACAAGAGGAAAGTCAGAAAGAACTCAAATACATGGAGGCTAAAGAGCATCCTACTGAAGAATGAACGGGTCAACCAGGAAATTAAAGAAGAATTAAAAAAATTCATGGAAACCAATGAAAATGAAAACACAACTATTCAAAATCTTTGGGATGCAGCAAAGGCAGTCCTAAGAGGAAAGTATATAGCAATACAAGCCTTTCTCAAGAAACAAGAAAGGTCTCAAGTACACAACCTAACCCTACACCTAAAGGAGCTGGAGAAAGAACAGCAAATAAAGCCTAAACCCAGCAGGAGAAGAGAAATAATAAAGATCAGAGCAGAAATCAATGAAATAGAAACCAAAAGAATAGCAGAACAGATCAACAAAACTAGGAGCTGGTTCTTTGAAAAAATTAACAAGATTGATAAACCCCTGGCCAGACTTATCAAAAAGAAAAGAGAAATGACCCAAATCAACAAAATCATGAATGAAAGAGGAGAGATCACAACCAACACCAAAGAAATACAAACAATCATAAGAACATATTATGAGCAACTCTATGCCAGCAAATTAGATAACCTGGAAGAAATGGATGCATTCCTAGAGATGTATCAACTACCAAAACTGAACCAGGAAGAAATAGAAAACCTGAACAGACCTATAACCACTAAGGAAATTGAAGCAGTCATCAAAAATCTCCCAAAACACAAAAGCCCAAGGCCAGATGGCTTCCCAGGGGAATTCTACCAAACATTTAAAGAAGAATTAATACCGGGCGCCTGGGTGGCTCAGTTGGTTAAGCGACTGCCTTCGGCTCAGGTCATGATCCTGGAGTCCCGGGATCGAGTCCCGCATCAGGCTCCCTGCTCAGCAGGGAGTCTGCTTCTCCCTCTGATCCTCCCCCATCTCATGCTCTCTCTCTCTGTCTCATTCTCTCTCTCAAATAAATAAATAAAATCTAAAAAAAAAAAGAAGAATTAATACCTATTCTTCTGAAAGTGTTCCAAAAAATAGAAATGGAAGGAAAACTTCCAAACTCATTTTATTAGGCCAGCATTACCTTGATCCCAAAACCAGACAAAGACCCCATCAAAAAGGAGAATTACAGACCAATATCCCTGATGAACATGGATGCAAAAATTCTCACCAAAATACTAGCCAATAGGATCCAACAGTACATTAAAAGGATTATTCACCATGACCAAGTGGGATTTATCCCTGGGCTGCAAGGTTGGTTCAACATCCACAAATCAATCAACGTGATACAATACATTAACAAAAGAAAGAACAAGAATCATATGATCCTCTCAATAGATGCAGAAAAAGCATTTGACAAAGTACAGCATCCTTTCTTGATCAAAACTCTTCAGAGTATAGACATAAAGGGTACATACCTCAATATCATAAAAGCCATCTATGAAAAACCTACAGCAAATATCATTCTCAATGGGCAAAAACTGAGAGCTTTCCCCCTAAGGTCAGGAACGCAGCAGGGATGTCCACTATCACCACTGCTATTCAACATAGTATTGGAAGTCCTAGCCACAGCAATCAGACAACAAAAAGAAATAAAAGGCATCTGAATCGGCAAAGAAGAACTCAAACTCTCACTCTTTGCACATGATATGATACTTTATGTGGAAAACCCCAAAGACTCCACCCCAAAACTGCTAGAACTCATACAGGAATTCAGTAAAGTGGCAGGATATAAAATCAATGCACAGAAGTCAGTGGCATTCCTATACACCAACAACAAGACAGAAGAAAGAGAAATTAAGGAGTCGATCCCATTTACAATTGCACCCAAAACCATAAGATACCTAGGAATAAATCTAACCAAAGAGGCAAAGGATCTGTACTCAGAAAACTATAAAATACTCATGAAAGAAATTGAGGAAGACACAAAGAAATGCAAAAACATTCCATGCTCATGGATTGGAAGAACAATTATTGTGAAGATGTCAATGCTACCTAGAGCAATCTACACATTCAATGCAATCCCCATCAAAATACCATCCACTTTTTTCAAAGAAATGGAACAAATAATCCTAAAATTTGTATGGAACCAGAAAAGACCCCGAATAGCCAGAGGAATGTTGAAAAAGAAAAGCAAAGCTGGCGGAATCACAATTCCAGACTTCAAGCTCTACTACAAAGCTGTCATCATCAAGACAGTATGGTACGGCACAAAAACAGGCATATAGATCAATGGAACAGAATAGAGAGCCCAGAAATGGACCCTCAACTCTATGGTCAACTCATCTTTGACAAAGCAGGAAAGAATGTCCAATGGAAAAAAGACAGTCTCTTCAACAAATGGTGTTGGGAAAATTGGACAGCCACATGCAGAAGGATGAAACTGGACCATTTCCTTACACCACACACAAAAATAGACTCCAAATGGTTGAAAGACCTCAATGTGAGACAGGAGTCCATCAAAATCCTAAAGGAGAACACAGGCAGCAACCTCTTCAACCTCAGCCGCAGCAACTTCTTCCTAGAAACATCGCCAAAGGCAAGGGAAGCAAGGGCAAAAATGAACTCTTGGGACTTCATCAAGATAAAAAGCTTTTGCAAAGCAAAGGAAACAGTCAACAAAACCAAAAGACAACCGACAGAATGGGAGAAGATATTTGCAAATGACATATCAGATAAAGGGCGAGTATCCAAAATCTATAAAGAACTCATCAAACTCAACACCCAAAGAACAAATAATCCAATCAAGAAATGGGCAGAAGACATGAACAGATATTTTTCCAAAGAAGACATCCAAATGGCCAACAGACACATGAAAAAGTGCTCAATATCGCTTGGCATCAGGAAATCCAAATCAAAACCTCAATGAGATACCACCTCACACCAGTCAGAATGGCTAAAATTAACAAGTCAGGAAATGACAGATGTTGGCGGGGATGCGGAGGAAGGGGAACCCTCCTACACTGTTGGTGGGAATGCAAGCTGGTGCAGCCACTCTGGAAAACAGTATGGAAGTTCCTCAAAAAGTTGAAAATAGAGCTACCATATGATCCAGCAATTGCACTACTGGGTATTTACCCCAAAGATACAAAAGTAGGGATCCGAAAGGGTACGTGCACCCCGATGTTTATAGCAGCAATGTCCACAATAGCCAAACTGTGGAAAGAGCCAAGATGTCCATCGATAGATGAATGGGTAAAGAAGATGTGGTATATATATACAATGGAATATTATGCAGCCATCAAAAGGAATGAGATCTTGCCATTTGCAACGATGTGGATAGAACTGGAGGGTATTATGCTGAGCGAAATAAGTCAATCAGAGAAAGACATGTATCATATGACCTCACTGATATGAGGAATTCTTAATCTCAGGAAACAAACTGAGGGTTGCTGGAGAGGGGGTGGGGTCGGAGGAATGGGGTGACTGGGTGATAGACACTGGGGAGGGTATGTGCTCTGGTAAGCGCTGTGAATTGTGCAAGACTGTTGAATCTCAGATCTGTACCTCTGAAACAAATAATGCAATATTTGTTAAGAAAAAAAAAAGGAAGAAGAAGAAGGTAGCAGGAGGGGAAGAATGAAGGGGGGGAAATTGGAGGGGTAGACGAACCATGAGAGATGATGGACTCTGAAAAACAAACTGAGGGTTCTAGAGGGGAGGGGGGGGAGGATGGGTTAGCCTGGTGATGGGTATTGAGGAGGGCACGTTCTGCATGGAGCACTGGGTGTTATGCACAAACAATGAATCATGGAACACTACATCTAAAACTAATGATGTAATGTATGGGGATTAACATAACAATAAAAAAATTTTTAAAAAAAATCCTGAGGGATTGGTGTCATGCCCATTTTACAAAGGAGAAAACCAAGAGTCAGACAACCCAAAGTCACCTGGATTGTGATTCAAAGTGAACCTGGCTTCTCATTCCAGCATTTCTCATCACTACAGGGATTTGTTCACCGCAGTTAATGCCACGTCCTTGGCAACCACTGCAATGTGTGACAAGGCACTGGGAGTCAGGCTTGTATTTGTTCCTTCCAAAAAGCTCCCAAGAACACCACCTGATGCATGATATCACTCATATTTATTAAATTAATTAATCAGCTGGCATTATTTTTTTAAAGATTTATTTATTTATTTTAGAGGGAGTGTGCAGGAGCATGAGTGGGGGAAGGGCAGAGAGAGAGAGAATCCCAAGCAGACTCCCTGCTGAGCGCAGAGCACTACACGGGGCTCCAGCCCACAACCCATGAGATCATGAACTGAGCTGAAACCAAGAGTTGGTCGCTTAACCAACTGAGCCACCCAGGCGCCTCTCAGTTAACATTATTTTTGAATATAATATTAAATCATGATGCTACTTTTAAGTGATTTTTATCCATTAATGCACTTATTACCAATAATGCCCAGTCAAGCAAGCAAAGCTTCTGTCCCAGGTCCCTTGTCTCAGGGGACCCTGTGCTTTAGACTGTCTGACTCAAAACTTCCTGTGTCTCATGCCTGGATCTGGAACCAAGCAGAGCAACCAGCTACAAAAGTGGCTCTAACCGTTCTGCAAATTTAAATTACTTTTATTCAGTCATATTCCATTTGTTTCTATTAGGGATACTTGGTCAAAGACAAGAAATAGGAAGAACATTGATGTGGAAAAACAAATTAATGAAAACTACTAAAAAGAAAATCATTTTGCAAATGTGCTTCAGGATCATCTTCATCATATCTGTATTCAAAAGACTGGAATTCTCATCCAGCAAAGCAAGATGTTTCCAGTAATTCGCTAAAAAAAGTTTTTAAAGAGAAGAATGGTGACAATCTAACTTTTCAAGCCTTAAAATAAAGACTAGCCACATCCGAAATGAATTCGTGGAAGCCCCTGCAAAACAGAGGCTCTTTTCTCTAATTTCATGACTTAAAAACAAAGACACAAAGAAGGACTAATCTGACTGGGTATTTAAAAAGAAAAATGGAGGAACTCCAGATGGAAGGTAATAAAGTGGATTTTTATTTTTGATGCTGCAAGAAGCAGTTAGCTTTCAATCTATACATTAATACATTTTTAGTCACAAAACTCAAACTTCATATAATGTCATTAAAAAAAGTTATTTGTTGGGGCACCTAGGTGGTTCAGTTGGTTAAGCATCTGACTCTTGATCTTGGCCCAGGTCTCTCAGGGTCATGAGATTGAGCCCTGCATCAGGCTCTGCGCTGGGCATGGAGCCTGCTTAACATTCTCTTTCTCCCTTTTCCACTGCCCCTTCCCTCTCTCTCTCTAAAAAAAAAAAAAGTTATTTGTTGACAAATCACACTTTCTCTTAGACATTTAAGATAAACCTCAGGATTTTATAAGAACCTAATGAAGAAACCTAATGAAGAAAACAAAGAATCACAAGATAAATATTACTAAATATTGTAGTAAGGTAAATTTTATAAAATTATCTTAAAACTATGCTAATTTTTTTTTAAGATTTTATTTATTTGAGAGAGAGAGCACACGCACAAGCAGGGGGAAGGGGCAGAGGAAGAAGCAGACTCCCCACTGAGCAGGGAGCCAGACACGGGGCAGGGCGGCTCAATCCCAGGACCCGGAGGTCATGACTCTGAGCTGAAGGCAGACGCTTAACCAACTGAGCCACCCAGGTGCCCCAAAACTGTGCTAATATTTAAGAATTTTTAAGATGATGAATTAATTAAAAACTGTATAAAACGTAAAACCATCTGAAGGCATGCATGAGATTTTTTTCTGTAATTTACACATGGATTCAAAAGTTTGTGAAATCTTGGCTCAGAATCAATGATAGTAGAAGAAGGTGATCTCTCATTTTTCACAATGTTTTATACACGATGGCTCATTAAAGAGAAAAGGCTGACCTTCCCACATTACAGGGTTTAATATTTCAGAAAAGGAAGTAAACAATGATTTGTGTAAACATTTCATCTCTTTACAATGTTTTCTGATGAAAAACCCTATTGTTTAAATATATCCCACTTATTTATCATAATTTCTATGGCCTCCAAATGAAGATTTGTATTTTCAAGTCCAGAGTTTCATATGGGAAAAGTGGATACCATTTTTGATGGGTGTCAATCGAGGGGACATCAGAAGATAACATATCTATTTCCCCAAGCAAGTACCAACTAACACTTTTTAAAATCATGCCAGACAGGTCTCATCATTTGGGGAAGGGACAAAAGCTCAGTGGGCTAGACCATACTGGTCAAGCCGTGGAGCATCCAAGGCTGAGTATTGCCGGTGTGGCGTACTACCGGACACGCCATCCTGTAATATGATGCTTAAGGACTGATCCTTTCTGTTTTTGTGTTGTTGGAACTCTTGGGTTAGCCTCCTTACCTAAGGATGATAATACATGCCTTGCAGAATTGTTATAAGAATTAAGTGAGACAATGTATGCTAGGCTCCTAGCATAGTTTCTGGCTGGTGGCATGTGTTAATATCACCACTACTCAACATAGTGTTAGTATTAATAGTACTGTTGTTGCTTTCTTCTGCCTCCTCAAAATAATCTGTTCACCTTAACCCCAACATGAATGTCTCAGAATTTGTGATGCATTTCACCTCATTTGCCTCCTCTCAAGTAATTCATCATCAATGGTCTTCAAGACAAGAGAAAATATGTTTGCTACATCCAATATCAGCCAGTCCCTAAATAGTTGATGATGTTAAAAAGTAAATAATCAAATAGATAAGAAGCATGCATTATTAGAAGAGAAATGTAGAAACTAGAAGTAAATTTCTCCACAAAGGCAGCAAGGGAACCTAAGTTGGAATAAAGGTATTTTCCCATCTGGGTTTTCTCACATTGGCATTTGTCGAATGCCTTTGTGTAAAAATGACCACAGAACGAGCATGTCACAGCAGGGACATCGGGATAATCTTGGTATAGCAATGACTTTAACGAAGAGGAGCCTGAGGCTCAGAGAAGCTAACAATTGCAACTTAAATGGTATATCAGACTGCTTACAAGAACTTAGGAAGATTTAATTTCCTCAAATCACATATACTTTCCTCTTCTGCATCAACCTTTCTTCAAATTCACACTATTGAAAACTTAGAAAACCAATTTCGAGAACATCTAAATTACCAGAAACTTTTTCTTAGTTCAACTTTTGTTTTCCTTATTTTGAATTATAAAATATCCCAAACGTATAGACAAGAATAGAGGGTCATATGAATACCAATGAATGCATGATCCTGCTTCGTTCGGTCTTAATATTTTGCCATGTTTGCTTCATATTTCTTTTTTTTTTTTTTTTTTTTTTTTTTTTTGCTTCATATTTCTTTTTTATGAGTAATACACCATCATGGAAAGAATTGAAGCTGCTATGTGAATCATCTCTAACACCATCCTCTCTCTTCCTTCTTCCGTCTCCAGAAAAAAAAAAAAAAAAAAAACTGATCCTAGATGGAAATCCGGATAAATCTGGGCAGGGCCCTGTAACATGCCCTACACCTGTCTTTATTCCCGTTTTCTCTCACCTCCGCGGAGTGCGCATGCACCCGTCTCTGCGTGTGCGTCACGAGCAAAACTGCAGCTTCATCATCTGCTTTTTTTTTTGTTTTAAACCAATGTGTTGGTTATTAATTAGTTAAATATTTTTCTATCTGTTGTGGTTTCTGAGATATTTTACTTAAGCCTTGTGCTTGTGACTTACTCTTTTTTTTTTTTTTTTCCTTTCTACTTTTTAAATACACCTCTTAATCTTTTAATAAAGTTCTGGTCACCCACCCTTTTTCCTCATTTGCTCATTGGGAGGCTATAAACAATATTCCTTTTCTTTAATGCTACCATTAGTAGTCTTTAAAAATACATTTATCTATTAAATTACCCCCCTCAAAAATCTAAAGTTAGTCGTTATTTTTATCCATTTCTCAAATATAGTCTAGACTTAAGGATGGTTTAATAGCTCATAAAGTTTCCCTCTTCCATGGGCCCTTGTTTTAGTTTGGTTTTTGGTGCTTTAGCTTTGTTTTTATTGTTACTATTGTTATTATTATTATTATTTGTAAAACTAGTTATTGTAATTTTTGTAATTATTAATTAAACAAATTTACTAACTTTTAAAAAAATGATGCTTATCTTAATTTCTTGTATCCTGGGGTCTTCCCTCTGGCCTGATATTTTGTTTTACTAAAGTATATTTTTAATTGGCCTTTTAGTAAAGATAGACCTTCTTAGTTCTGTATCTCTGAATTTGTCTTCATTTTGCTCTCTCAAAAATCAGGACATAACTGCATATAAAGTAATTTTTACATTAATAGTTATTTTCCTCAATATTTTGAAGTTATTACCCCTTTATATTCACACATCTATAGTTATTCATGAGATGTGCTGAAAGGTTATTATTTTTAAGATAATTTTTCTGTTAGAGTTCAAGATTGTCCCTTTATTTTTAATATTCTGCTGTTTCACTTTAATGGTGATAATCATATTGCAATATATTAAGGTATCAAATCAACATATTATACACCTTAAACATACACAATGTCATATGTCAATTATATCTCAATTTAAAAAAAAATATTTACTGAGTATCTTCCATATGCCCTCCACTTTCTAGGTTCTGTGGTTATAGCAGCAAACAAAATATATTAAAGCCTTGTTTTTATGGCACTTGAATTTTAGTATAGGGAGAGAGACCATAAGCAAATGAATAAATAGATAAAATTGTAGATATGGATAAGTGTTAAGAAAAAGCAAAGTAAAAGAGATAAAGAATTATGGGGATACACTTTCATATCCTGTGGTCAGGTCAGGGAAGGCCTAAAGGATAAGGCTGATAGAAATCTGAAAAAGTAGAAAGAAGATTAAGCTATGCAGATATCTAGGGAAAGAGTGTTCTAGGCAGAGGAACTAGCAAGTGCAAAGGTCCTGAGGTCAGAATGTGCCTGAAGGGGAACATTCTGTGTTGTCGGGGTTTTAGCTATTGTTGTGCAGTAGCATCTCACAGTGTTTTAATTTCCTTTAAGGGAGGGTAATTTTAAGAAGGAAGAAAGTGCAGCATGTTGAATTCAGATTGGACTGGTTCAGTAGAAGAATGATGGTGTTGAAGAGAGAGAACTTTGGCAACAAAGACATCTTGAAGAAGAGAGGAGATCTGAGGCAAAACGGGGAGGTTAACTTGATGGGGGTACTGATGGCTCATTTCTTGCAAAAGGTGGGAAGGCAGAATGTGTGGGTACAGATCAGGATAAGGGGATAGATTTTGTGATTAATACACAAAACTGTTCTGATGAGTTATATTTTCTCAGTAAAAGAGAAGGAAGCTAATGAATTGCATGTGAGGAAAGAGGTTATCAGACTAGAGACTTGAGGTGAGGAATGGAGAAATGATTGTCCTAGAGAATGCACATACTGTTTGATGTGAGATACCCAGGACTGGAGTTCAGGGAGGTTGTTATAATGTGTTAGTAGATTATTTATTATTTATCTTACTCAGAATCAGTATACTTCATCTCTCTTCAATCTGAAAATACATGGTTTTTATATTGTCAAACATGGCTTCTCCTTCATCTCATCTACCACTTTTCTTCAAAACTTCAATTAGATGTAATTTAGAGCTCCTCAATTGAACATCCTTATTCCTTCCTGCTCTTCACGTATTTAATTTTTTTTGTCCCCTGCTTACATTCTGGATGAGTTCTTTAGCATTAGCTTCCAATTCCCTAATTCTCCATCTATGTCAAAGTGAGACTTATGCCAGTATTGAGGTCTTTTTTTAATAATTTCAATGTCTAAATATTCCAAGATTTATAGTTGTTTTTCATAACTATTTTTCTAGTTTTATATTGGCCTGAATTAGCTTCATAATTTCTTGTTAGTTTTATGAATGTCATCCCCGCATTTATCTCCCTGAGCATCCTGGACAGTGCTATATAACATTAAGCTCATCAGGAGTGAATTTACATTCTAATTGTTGGTTTTATTTTCTTTTTGTTGTTGCTGTTCTTGGCTTTCTTAGTTTTGTGTTGGACTGTTTTTATTTTTTTGTTTTTCTCTCTTCCTTCCTTATCAGAAGCTGCCCACGTTTGGACTTAAATCTTATGAAGACATGCCAGAGCTCCTGCCTCAGAAATATTAGGAACATCAAGGACACAAGAGGCAAGCCTGATTCAAGTCCTGGCTGTCATGATGTCTTTGCCTTCCCTGTGTCTAGGTTAGAGCTTTCTATAAAGTTATAGCCCTAAGCAATGAGCTTCCACAGTTCCTCTTCAATGTCTGTCATGGGCTGAGGGGGAACTGTCCCAAACCATCTTTCAGATTCAAGGGATAAGCCTAGTTTGGGCCCCAACACAAGAAGAGCCTTTTAAATTCTCTTGAATGCTCAGACGCTGATCTCTAGTCACCATTACAGGCTTCTAGACCCAGGAAACAGCTTGCCCAGGACTCCCACCACCAAATATTTTCTATTTCTGATCTGTGTCTGCACCAGAGAGTGTTTATCGTGTTTCCAAGTTTCCCTGTTTTGCATATCTCTTTTTATTTTTCTATTGGTTCTCTATGTTTAGAGCAGCAAGACACATCAAATTATGAACTTACTTCACCAACTTGACCTGAAATCGATTTTTTTAATATGCTGCACAGTTATCAGAACAGAAAAATGAGAAAACAAGCCTATATCAGAGTTTTTTTCCCAAAAAAATAGCTTCAGGAAAACACAGGTCAGTTCCTACACCTTTCACATCTAACATTCTCTGCTGACTTTGCCTGTCTGTGTAGTTTGTACATGATGTTATTCATTTTCCATTCATTTATTTATGAAAAAGTAATTACTGAGAACTTAGTACATGTGTTTGGCTCGGTGTTTATGATGTGGCAGCGAACAAAGGAACAGTAGCTCTGCCCTCAAATAGATTAGATGCATGGCCAAACAGGGGTCAGGACACAAAGGAACAGCATGATAATTATCACAGTTATAGTATTAAAATGATTGCTAGTGTTTATATTTTAGCTGTTATATCCTAGGCTCATTATACACCACACACACACACACAAACACACTTGCTCACATTTATTCACATGTAGCTTAATTGATACAACAACCCTGTGATTAAAGTACTATTATTTATCTTCATTTTATAAATTAAGAATTTGAGTCAGAGAGGTAAGGAACCTGTGTAAGGCCACACATCTAAAAATGGTAGAGCAGGGATATAATCCCAGGCAGACAGGCTTCAGATTCCATGGTGCTAACCCTTTCTCTCTGCCTCTGTGTGCTTTGAGTATTCAGTTCTAAACATGTCTGTGTGCCTACTCTCTACTAAGAAGGATGCTGGGCATCAATATTCAGGATTAATAAGATGTTGATGTGGCCTTCAAGAAGATGTTGATCTACTATCTGTCCCTCTGAATTACTTTTCTATTTTTGCCCTATGAATCACCACAATTTAGCAGCTTAAAACAACACAAGTGCATTACCTCACAGTTCTATAGGTTGGAATTCCAGTGGGCTTGGCTTGTTTCTATGCCCCAAGTCTCTCAAGGTGTCAAAAGGTTGGGCTTTTATCAAGAGGCTCTGGGAAGAATCTGCTTCTAAGCACATAGGAAACCTTTTCCCTTTTGCCTTGTCTTTCCTCTGCCTCCCTCTTCTACCACATCTTTTAAATTCTTCTGCCTTTCTCTTCCCTGATTACATTGAGACAACTTTGATCATCCAGGACAATCTCCTTATTTTAAGGTCAACTGGTTAGTAATTAGTAACCTCAATTCCACCTGCAAATTCCCCTTAGAGCACCTGGATTAGAGTTTGAATATGTGGGGGACAGGCATCTTAGAGGTACATCTTTAAAATTCTGCCTCCCACACCCTCACTTTGGCAACTATCAATATGTACCAATGTTTTCTCTGGTGATACTGCCTGGTACCCAGCAGAAGCTAGTATTTTGCAGGGACAAGAACAGGGGGTGAGTTGGGCACACCTCTAGAGCATGAAGGACTGACTACATAGGGTAGAAATCTGGGTATCCAATAACAAAGAAGAGTCAGAGATGCCCCCATGGAACTGGGAAGCAGTGTCAGTATAACTAAGGTAGAAATTTTGAGAGGTGGGAGAATGTAGGAACTTTTAAAGCAGACAGGTCAAAGATACAGTTCAGCAGGTTCACTAGTTTGCCCCATGCTGATCATGATCAGGACCTTTCTACCAACTACTGTCAGATTTTCCAAATTGGGCTGCCCCCCATGCAGTTGTTCTTCAGAGTTCTTAAAGATTAAAGAATGCATATACGGGTCGTAGTTCATTCTTATTTAGCCAATAATTTAGTGTTGATAAATAATTAAGGGATGAATAGGTAATCAGAGTGGGAGAAAGAGAGAGAAGACACTCTTCCCTCCAGGAGCCTTTCCTGCCTCCTTCCCCTGCACTATGCGCCATGACACTTACTACTATCACTATCATCATGCTTCTTTTTATAACACTTGTTAAACATCCACCTTCTCTGCCAGATGACCAGAGCTCTGAGGTGAGAGCAACATTTCTGTACTTGTAGCTCATTATCTCACACATAGTAAGCTCTCCTCAAATATTTGCCAAATAAACGAGTTTCAGAAGCATGTCTTCCTAATCCCCAAGACACCTTTGGGTCAATTAATAGTACCAAAGGGCATGCTGTCAGGTTATCTTTCTCTCAATTTGTTCTCACTTTCCTCTTGGTCCTTATCCTTGTTTATTCTTTCAAGCATTAGCTATTGACACCTAGCCTTAACCTTCTTCATCACCATGACTGTTGGCTGGGCCTTCAGTATTACTTGGTCCAACTAGCTGCTCCAGAATTAAAAGGAGTTGGTATTCCCTTCCCACATCCTGGGAAGGCTGAGCTTTTCGACTTGATACCATTTGCATTCACTATGCTAGAAGAAAAAGGTAGAACAGAACAGATCTGCCATTTGTTTTTGTTTGTTTGTTTTTGTTTTTTTGGACCCACATTTCCATGGTTCTGTCCATATTCTACATTAACCATTTTCACTGTAACCATTCTGGTGTGTACTTCTCCCCAGAAGTGGAATGACCAGACATCCTAGTGGCATGGGACCATTCCTGTTTATGCCTGTCATCCAGTGTAGTTATGGATAGCAGCCCATTTTACTCTCAAAAGTGTTCCTGTTTGGGGCACTGTCATCCATTAACCAAGTGAGAGAAATGTCCCCGATAAGAATGCCGGAATGCCGGGCCCCTCCTTGTTTGCTGAAATTTGCAGGATTATACTGTGAGAAAGAAAATGAAACTGCACTTTTCTAGATCTTGCCTTCCATCTATCACAACTTTTTTTTGTTGTTGTTCTTCTTTAGGAAACTCTCAGACATAACCCCTCACCTCTCCCCTGCTTCTCAGATGCTATTTGTTTCTCTGTAATTTTTCCCATTGTATCTTGATGGCCTGTCCATTTTCAGACTCTTAAAACTTTCCTGCCACACACATATTGATATTTCATTATTTTCCTTACACTTTGGGACTATTGGTTTCTCTTTCATCTCAGTTTTGAATTAATATACCTTTCAGAAGGCTTCAGAGAAGCTGAACTCCTGTTAGCTCTCATTTCTGAGTCCATTAGAACTTATTCACTGACCCCTGGTGTTGGTCTAACTCTGCTTTTCATCATTATTTTATCCTTTCAGCTCTGGCCCTTCTCTTCTCTTTTCTTAGGCTGATGAACTCCATTATTTTGTGATCAATTGTATTTCAATTACCTCAGCTTTTAGTGTCAGACTTTAATGGTCAGGCCCCACACCTCTTGTCTCTCCTTTGTACAAATTTCGCCTCTGACCGACTTTGTGCTTATCTCACCTACTTCTAATTCAGTTCAATTTTATTTCCAAGGGCTACCTAAACATGCTCTAATTTTGATAAATATACCCATGGCATCTTGTTGTGTTGGAGCAGGGAGAACAATCAATAGATGATTATACCTTCAATGGAGTTTGGTCATGGGGACATGGGGCTGGTGGATCCAATTTGGGTAAGCTCAATCTTAAATCACTATGGTGGGCAGATACATGTATTTTAAAGGGACATAACCCACCACAGTTTCCTGGGCACACAGAACATTCCTCCACCTTTCTCCTCATTCATACAGTAAATAATCCAATGGCCAGTCAGAGAAATCCATTTCTGAGACTGTCTTTATATGTGAGTGGTGTCTAGACCAGCAGTTGTACTGGCAAAATTATCACTCCCTGTCCAGTGTAGATCTGCAGACATGCATGTTTAAATATATGGGTCCCTCCCAGGGACTATGAACCATCAGTGGAGGGGCAGCTGAGTCTAAAATATAAGCTTTCCATCATGCCCAATGCTCAGGGCACTAGCTTTTATCTTCCTCCATTTGTCATAACAGATTAAAATCCAGCAGTGTTTGAAGAAACCCTGATTGAGCGACATTGTTTTATAGTAGCTGTTTTCAATTCTTTTTTATTTTTGTATTTGTTTGAACAACCAATACGTACCCACTCTGTTTGACTATGTCAGGATCCAAATAGGAAAACAGAAGCCACTACAGGTATTTCCAACAGAGAGGATTAAATACGGGTATTGGTTATAGTTACAGGCTAGCGATGCAAAATAGTAGAACACATTACTGAGACCCCAGGATCAGTTTCCACCAAGGGACTTTCCACGGAAGGATATGAGATGCCTCTGTGGAACCCAAGAGCCTGTGCAATTAGATTACTGCTATTGTCATACTGTCACCCCCCTGCCACTCTCTGCATGGCTTCCATCACCATCACTGCTGCTGGAGTGACTTCTCTCCTGATCTCCCATGCTCTCCCCACTGCAGAGCCCCAGCTAGCTAAACCCATCCTGAAGTCTATTGGCAAAGGAGTCTGAAAACTTAATATGGGGAGTCTTGGCCCTTATAGGGGGAGCAAAACTCAGAACAGTCCAAATGCAGCTGTAAAAAAACAGTCAGTGACTTGCAAGAACTCTGTCTATATCCCCAACCCTATATTTTCTATTTTGTTTAAGAAAGGTGATATGGAATCCTAATCTGTAATACCAGTGAAAGTGAAGTACCTCCAGCAGAGTGGGCTTGGGAAATCCAGAGCTGCACCCACTCAGTCTCACCCTCCCCTTCTACCATGGTCCTGGAGGAAATTCTTTGAGTCTCAGGGTCAACAGAGCCCAGTTTGAAAATCTGCCTCTAATAGTTCTGTTTATAGAAATAGATCTGAAAGGATATCGAAGTTCATTTTCTAAAGGCAAAGAAGAGATATGGACAATTTTCCTTATATAAATCAAGATTTATTATAAGGACATAAGGGATTAGGAGAAACTCCTCAGCTTCTCTCATGGTGGTATGCAGCAGACATTTGATAAATATATTTGAATGAATGAAGGTCACTGTTCCTTTCTAAGATACATGGTCATTCTAGGTCCCAGAGATTCTGCTTTTGGAATGCACAGGGAGAATGAGAACAACAGCTCAATGTACTCTGTTGTGCAGGTTGGCCCAAGAGCCCCTGACTTTCTCAAAAGGAGGTGAGGAAGAGTTGGGTTGTTCCCATACTAGGTTGTTCTCTGGCTGCACAAAGGATGCCAAACCTGAAAATAATTCTCTTTCTATTCAGGCCACTTCTGGTTTCTACTGACTCAGGCCATGACCTCAGGGTAAATCAGTAAAGCTCAGGATTAAGCGAGTGCGTTTCCTTTGTGCTGTGGCGCAAAAGCTGTGGCCACATCGTGCAGAAAGATCCACTTAGGTCAGTTTTCATCAGAGAGCAGGAGCTTTACAACAGGAGCAGGCCAACCTTTACCTTGTCATGGATTCCTCTCCATGGAAGGACTGGCAACTTCACTGGTGATTAATTTGGCAACAAAGCAACAGTTTGTGATCCTGGTCTCAAGCACAGCTCAAATACTACTGTTTTTTTGCCTTTATGGAACTATAAACCTGGGTTAACTGTCCTCCCCATGCTCCTGTAGCACTTGCACCACACCCTTCTCTTGTCCCATATACTGGGTTGAAGTTATCTTAGTGCCTGTTTCTATAACTAGGTCATTATTCATTGAAAAGAAGAAGCATCTTATTGAATATTGTGTCCCTGGGGTATAGTCAGTGTCTGACTGCCTCCTCTTGAAATAAAATGAGCCTTTGGACTTAATTTAGTCACCTCCCCAGAACAATTTCCTCTGCTTCCATAGTAATAGAATGTCAGCAGGGCACATGTTGCCCAAAGAAAGATTGAATTTCCCAGCCTTTCTGTCACCTAACTGCAGCCATGATGCTAAGGTAATGCTCATGCAATGTGAGTATTATGTGCTCCATCCTGGGGTCTTACTCTTCAAAGGATAGATTACGAGCTCCCCTGGTTGTTTCCCTCACTACTGCTGGCTGGGAGACAGTGAGACCAGGGCACTCACTTGGATCCATCTACCCAGTGGAAGACGTGTGTCAGGGAACACAGAGCTTCTTTCCAGGCCTACACTGCCCACTTTCCTCTGATTGCAACATGAAGGAGAAATAAGTTCCAATATTTTTTAAGCCATTGTATGTTGGGTATCTTTGTTAGTTTACATCCTAGCTAATTGAACACTATCATTCCAAATTTGGAATAAAAAGAGTATCAACCAGGGATCCAAAAGGAAACAATAACATACACAAAAATTAGAATAACTCAAAGAAGGTTTATCTACAAAATGATTATTATAAGACTGTGGTTGTAGGGGAATCAAAGGGATAGTGCCTTGTGCAGGTCTAATAGTATCTGAGCTGCCACCAGTCCTAGGTCCTAAGAGGTGAGTTAAGGGAGCAGTCACCCAGCCCCTGATGGAGAGATGTTTATGAAGAGTTGGAACCCTTAAAAGGAGCATGTCCTTCAGGTAAGAAACCTCTCACTTTTCTCACTCACTTCTCTGTCCCCCAAGTCTGCCCTCTGAAGAATGGGAAGTAAATAGGAAGCAGAGGACCCAGGAGCCCTATCAATGTGGACCAGAAGGTCAGCCTTTTGGGGCAGAGAGCAGCCTAGAGAAGGATGAAGACACCCAGCCTAAGGAGTAGTTCTGCTAAAGAAATGCAGAAAATATAGGTACAGAGAGAATCCATTATGTTCTGCTTTTATGTCTTTATCTATGTTGACATGTGGATTTTTAAAATAACTTCTGATAAGCTGCCTAATTAGAAACTCAGAGGGATTTATTTCCTCCTATTGCTGATAATGCAATGACAGATTCAATAAATAATTCAGCATATATTCCCTAGACATCAACTCTGTATCAGGTACAGGGTTAACCAGTGGAGACCAGAAACTCAAGACTGGTCCCTGAGATGCTGATGGACTCAGCATATTGTTCACCTAACCTTTTCCAACAGTTCAACTCAGGGTATTCATGGTGGTTTGTGCCAACTTTTTAACAGTTTTCTTGAGAGCTATGAAGCATGATGATGACAGCTGTCCACATGTTTATTAAACTCATAGTTAGTAAATGCAGGTCTGTTGAGAGAGAGCTTAGTGTTCTGGCATTGGTGTACTGAAAACAATCAGCAAAGAGCCCTGATTACTGTAGCTGAGGCTTCAGAAGAAACTAAAAAGTTCTCTAAGTGTGTAAGTTAGTCACCTCCCCAGAACAATTTCTCATATGTAAGTTCTTCCTTACATATGAATCAGGCTAGTCCATAAAGTTGGGGTAGTCCTTTCCACAACATCAATCAGGGGTACAGGTCCCTTCCATGTTGTTCCTCAGCCATCCCCAAAGATATTGTCCTTTTTTGCAAGGTCAGACTTTCATTGCTACAATGACCTCATTTAAGTCTGCAGAAATGGACAAAGAAAGGAGAGCAAGGGCAAGGAAATGATCTGGGGTTTAAACTCCTCACTTCTGCTCACATCCCACTGTCTGAAACATTTGATCACACCTAGTTATAAGCAAGGATGGAAATTTAAGTCTGTAATTGTCAGTCATGTGCCCAGCTTACATTTGAACAAAATGAGTAAGAGGAGGGCAGTTGCTGTGGGTGTGTTAGCTGTCTTAGCCACATCCAGGGAATTCCAAAAGATGAGCCTAGTCACAGCCATAGAAAACGTCCTTCTGCGGAAATAGTTTGGTCCACGCAGGTCGTTGGCCACTGCTATGAGATTGACCTCTTATTGCCCCCCCCCCCCAATATATTTACATCCATCTATGGAAAGTTTCAGAATCTCAGGAAAGAGAGACATACTGACCTGGCCAAAATCAGCAAGTGTCCACCCACGGATACTCTGAGGCAGAAGTAGAGGGGATTCATGTCTTTGAATTTCATAATGGGACCCAGCACTAACACCACCAAAAATAAACATGATGAGAAGTTCCCCAAATTGGATGCCTAGAAGAGAGTCTTTAATATTAGAAAGCTGAAACCCTGGGCGCCTGGGTGGCTCAGTTGGTTGAGCGACTGCCTTCGGCTCAGGTCATGATCCTGGAGTCCCGGGATCGAGTCCCACATCGGGCTCCCTGCTCGGCAGGGAGTCTGCTTCTCCCTCTGACCCTCTCATGCTCTCTCTGTCTCATTCTCTCTCTCAAATAAATAAATAAAATCTTTAAAAAAAAAAGAAAAGAAAAAGAAAGCTGAAACCCGCTATAAAATACTTCATTATAAAGAAGCTCTTGCCTCAAAATTATCCTATGATTTTCCTTCATTCACTTCATTTGTCCACTCATTCTAGTTTTATGTATTATCAACTCTGGCAGTTATTGGTGGCACAGTACTGAAAATATCCTTATAGGAGCACCTGGGTGGCTCAGTTGGTTAAGCATCTGACTCTCGATTTCAGCTCAGGTCATGATCTCAGGGTCTTGAGATCAAGTCCTGCATTAGTACTCAGTGCAGAGTATGCCTGTCCCTCTCCTTCTGCTCCCTCTCTCTCTCTCTCTCAAATAAATAAAGGGAAAAAAAGAAAAAAAGAATATATCCTTATAAATTCTTGACCAAAATTTCTGATTGCTTGCAAAGGGGGAAAAAGTGATGATTTCATTGAGTCATTGAGTATTCTTATTGATCTCATAGTGTCTAGCTCATGTCATGAATAATGCTCAGATCCAGTTCCACAGCAGTAGAAAGAACATAACTTTAGCATCAGACAAACCTGGGTTTGACCCATAGGATGTCATCTAGCCAAGCAAATTTCCCTCTTTGAATTTCATTTTCTCGTCTATGCAGTGGGATAATAATCTCACCATAGAGGGCCATTTTAAAAGTTAAACTAGAGCATGAATAACAACTGTTTGGAGTGCGGTAGGCACTCAGCAATTATCAGTTTCATTCCCTACCATTTCCATCCCCTTGATATGCTTCATTTAGTGCCAAGATAATGTGATGTCTGCTTTAGGGATACAACATATATTCCAGTTAAAAGGCATCGTTTCTGGCCTGAAAACATATGGTCAACACACACGAATAATTTGAATTGCATAGGCAGTTTTTCTAATGAGTACTTCTTCCTCGTCCAAATTACAGTTTAAGCCTGTCTGGAATTCTAAACAGCTAATAACGTGAGATCTGATTTATTTAAAAAGGTGGGTCAGAGAATGTTGCAAAGATTATCCATCCAATTGGTATCCCAGTATAATTCTCAAAAAGTTAAAAACATGACTCTCATACAAACATAGAATAACTATGCCCTTAATGTTTTATTCAACTTATTAATTAAAGAAAGAACCAGTAAGATGATAATGGTGGTTTGAAGCATCTTAGGAATGCTGATGTATATATATAGTAAATCAGTCAAAGGAACACTGAAATTAGTTTGGTAATAGATATAAAATTAATTAATGCCTTATAGAGCAATAAAACTATAACCTTTGAGATTATCTCTTTTATTGGAAGACATCCTCAAGTTATCATGTTACTTCTTAGTGTCTGGACTCCAACCAAAGAGTAAATAGCAAAGTCAAACAAATGTGCATTCCCCAAATGATTAAATAAACCGTGTGTGAGCCTGTTAAACAATATCCCAATTTAACATTGAAAGGACATGGACTTTTTGCTTTATTTCCAGGTTTTAGATAAATTTTCTTAATAACAATAAGCCCATTGTTAACTGACTATAGCACCTCACAGCCTTATTTGGGTTATTCAAAAAGAATCAACCGCACACATAACTGCTTCCAACTTCAAAATTAACTCATGCAACAATAGTCAAAATAGCACATTCACTACCCAAATCGTTTTTCCTAAGAGATGCAACAACTCCCTCTTTTCTCTTTCCCTTTTTCTTGATTAAAATTTCATAATTCATTAAAACAAAATGATACAGGGGCAACGGATATTTTTTGAGCAATAACAGAAAATATTAGATTCTACAAAGTTTTAATATTGGGTGACTTCAAGAAGTTATGTGCAAGAAAGCTTTCATTTGCCCGATATGCCCCCCAGAAACCATTGCAAAGGAAGGTAAGGATGTATTTTAAGGTTCACATTCTTTTAAACAAACTAGGAATTCAGATTTTAAATGACAATCAAACTGTCTGGTAGCTCCAGGGCTGGCCTGAGGCAAAACTGTAAAATCTGTGAAGTGTGATTTTTGTGTTCTCTCGTCCTCTTCCTGGCTCCTCTCTACTTTCTTCTGCCCATCTGTCCATGACAATATCCACTCATCTTGGCTATTCAGTCTAATCTCCCATGACACCCTGCTCTGGATTGTCCTTTCTCACAAGTGCCTCAGACATGGGAATTTTCCCATCCCAGAAAATAAGAAATTCCTCTGCCCCTGTATATTTAATTCATTGTACACGCACAGATTCTTCTGGAAATTATTTGTGCTAAATATAAGAAACTTCTTGGGGCTAACTCATCAATGTGCTTCTCACTGTAATAGTATGTGTGGATATTTTGTGGGTATAATTTACCTGGTATTTGATGATAAATAAAGGGTAATCAATACTATAAATGACTTAGTGGAGGCAGTTTTCCTCAAGATTCCCTTAAAATCAAACCTGTAGCAGCCCTACTGGGTGGCCCTCATTGACGACATCAACTGCCTATGCTCGGACTAATGCTATCTTTACCTTTACTAATGAAATCTTTTCTATGCCATGCATCTGCTCTTAGATCAAATATCTTCTTTTTTCTTTTATCTTTTCAGACATTGAAGAGTCTGGATAGATGGAAAAATCTTTTTATTAAGAGAAGTGACATGAAAAGATCATTTAATAATGACCTGAATTTGGAGAACTCTATGAGGGAAAATTCTTACTACATCTCACAACTAATGTACCTAGCATGGACCCATGCATGTATGTAGTGCTTGATGCTTGCTGTTTTCTCATTTTGAAATCTTCCATATGTTTTATTCATGTCAAGCAGAAGTAAAATTCTATTTAAGTAAACTCATGACTATGTCATGGGCCTAAAAGTTGATTGAATATCTATCATATAAGGCACTATAAGTACTGAAAAATTACAAACATGGAATACACCAGAGGTTCCCAAACTTTCTTGGTTCACAGCATCCTTGGTGTCTCATTAGGTTTTTTTCACAGCACTCACTCAGGGAGAAGAAAGAAATAACTGAGAGTTTCATGTATTAAGTAATTAGGTCCTACCAATGTATTAACTATTATATCATAACAAGTTAATAGCCATTTGAAAAATAATAAACAACATTGAAAGAAAACATAATATTTTTAAAGTTTATTGGTATTTACTAATAGGATGTATATGCCTGTTGAACTCAGCACAGATTCTCAGATACTAGGATCAGAATACACCGCTACCCTTATAGAACTAAAGGTATTAATACCCCACATTAATTTTTTTTCAAAGTTTTATTTTATTTATTTGAGAGAGAGAGAGAGAGATAGTACACAAGCATGGGCACATGAGTAAATGGGGGGAGGAGCAGAGGGAAAGAATCTTTAGGGAGACTCCCCACTGAGCACGGAGCCAGCATGGGGCTTGATCCCAGGACCCTGAGATCCTGACCTGAACCAAAACCAAGAGTCGGACACTCAACCCGGGCGCCCCAATTTTTTTGTATTTTTTTACCACCACAATCATCACAAACCCAGTTTCACAAAGTGTGACCTCATTGAAAAGAATATAGTGTGATCTAATATGGAAATTATGAACTACCTCCAGCTTGTAGTTCATGCAGTGGCCAACAGATGGCAACTCTCGCTGTTTCCCTTGAAAATTTATGCCATCCAGCACCACTCCTGGAAATTCACTGGAGTGCAACAGTGCAGTCAAGAACCATGCTAGTATATGTCACTATATTTATTCTCAAAGAATTTACAACTTACTAAGTTTACTAATATTCTCAGTATCTTATCATGAAAATAGAAAATACACTAAGACCAGCATTTGGAAAGATCAAGTTTGGCTCTAAAAAAACTGAAAGATGAATTTTAAGAAGAACCTTGACACTTGGGTAGCATTTTTTCAGGTAAAGATAGAGAGCAGAGGAACTGTGCTGTCAGAGCCACAGATCATTCTGAATGTTGTGATGCAGGGTATGAGCAAGATGATGTGGATGAAAGGGTAAGTATAACACAACCTCAGGGATGTTCACACATCTTCTAGGAAAGGAAGCAGAGCAAGTTGCCTACTTTGGTGCAGAATGCATGGCATGAGAGATGGAGAGTGGGAAGAGCTAGCAGTCAAAGCTAGAATACAGATCCAGCCATACTGAGAATATCTTCCAAGCCTGTATAAGAAATTGATATACACTAAAAAATAATCTATCTCTCATACTATCATTACTAACAAACTAGTGAGAAATATCAACCACTTCTCTTACTAAATATGTGACGATAAAAATGATCCAGAGCAGATTTCATTTCCTTTAACATGGACCTATCAGATTAATGAGCAAAATTTCCTAACCAGACAAGCAAAACATCTTGAAATTAAAGAGAAAAATCCTTATTCCATTTTTATTTATTTCCCAAATGAATCAAATTTCCCAAAGTATCGCTGCCTACTTTTTGCCAAACCAGAATAAATTTGTAAGTTCTGGCATAATAAAACATAATAATAATTTTACCCAGTCCTTTTGAAAGTGCTTGGGTAACGCTAGCACAATTAATAATTTAGCAGCTACTGTTTGATATGGTTTTAAGCTTAAGTAGAAATTATTATGCTCATATATCTAAACTTTTACTAAGACTTATCAGAAACCCACATGGCCTAGAAACATATACATACTGAGCAAGGAATTAAAGTAGTCCACAAAATATTATAGCACTTCATTAGGAAGAGCCCCCTCAAGGTGGTATCAACCATTCAACAACTAAATTGTAATCCACAATAATCATGACAAATATTCTAGTATGACTTGCTTAAATAAGATGAAGTCCTTGATGGATTAAAACTTCCAAAATACTGTAGTGAAAAGATGTCCATAGAAATCCCAAAACTGGCCTTCGGGGTCCTAAAAACAGACTGGAGCCTCATTTGTAGCAAACACCCCCATAACTAAGATATGTATGAATCATTTAAAATTATAAATAAATAGAGAGTGAGATCAATCACCACCAACAACCGTAAAGGTCTTATTGATAACCCTGCTTTTATTGATGAGGAAACAGGGTCAGAGAATGTAAGCAATGGCTAAAGATCATGGTCTATAAAAGCTATTCATCTCTAATCTAGGGCTTCTGACTCATATTTTATATGCTTTCTAATAAATATCTTGCTATAGATGAAAGAGATGATAGACCACCAGATGTGATTTGAGAAGCTCCATCATGTTTTCTAGCCAATAAATACACCCTTTCTCCCCTGCTAGGAGCCCAAAGGTCTGCCATTTGGGCCATTTTCTTGAGTTAAATCATTAGATACCTTTCAAAATGAAAATGTTAACTTGGTTGGAGATAATATATGTGCACACTTTTAATACATTTCCTGACATATAGAAAGCATTCAATAAATGCTTGTTATTACTTTTTAATGACTACATTAACACTCAATCTATTAGTAAGGAGTCATTTGTCAAATTAACTGTCATTTAGCAGAGTAGAATCCGAGGGAACAGGACAAGGAGAGATAAATTTGATTGGGGATGGGGGAAAAAAAAAGAGTCTGTTCCAAATCAAACACTGACTCAGAGACTCTGGCAGATAGGTCACTGTGATTTTAATACTGATGTTGTGAAGAGAAGGGTATGCAGACATGCTTTACCTTCTTCAGATTTTTTCTTCGGAGCAACCATAAAGATAATTTTTATTCTTTTGTGTGCTCTTCTTTTCAGCATTTTAATGCTGGTAATCTGCTCTTCAGCTGCCAGCGAGATGTTACACAGAGTGACAATTAGAAGGCATTGTTAAAATTGAAAGAAAACATAAGAATCACCCCACTAGGAGCAGAATTCCAGTATTCCATTGGATCATCTATGGTAGTTTTAAGGGTTTCAAAATGTCACCTTGAGAAGCTGGATGTGAAGCTTTATGTGTATTTGTCTTTGCCATTTTTCCATTCAATGTAACTGCCTAAGCTTGCATTAACTCTCGCTCAGACATCATTTTCTAGGGGAAGTTCATAATCTGTCTTCAGCTATAATGTCTTCCATAGCTCGCAATTCCTCACCCCCAACCGTCAGGGCCATCTGTGCTCGCTGACTTCCCAATGAAGGGTCCTTTTTGCCAAGTCTTTCTCCCCCACTTCCACGCCTTACTCCATGGAAAAAACACACAGATATAACTCTGAATTGGCAGGCAACTTTAAAACACTAGAGTTTATAATAACTCTAGATAATATGTTCCAAACCTGGTTCATTTCAAATTATATAGAGCCAGAAGAACTACTGATGACTCATATAACACAGAACCATACGTTTCACCAGGTCAGATCTCCTGCAGACCTAACACTACACAGACAAACTTTATAAATAATAATGACGTGATCACCTCAGGGAATATTACTAAATTCTTCCTATGAAGTTCAAGTAAATATATCCTTTTCCAAAGGGCTCTGCTTACTAACTTTGAGAATTTTATACTCATAGAGAATATGTCCTTTTACCGCTGAAAAAAATTATAGTCCAGAGTTGTCATAGTGTCTCCTCTTCCTCCTCAAATCCATCCCACCCCTGAGTGCTTTTAATATTTGCTTTATCACACATACAATGTATATGTGTGTTGAGTAGGTGTGCATAACACATTAAGGTTGTTGACTTTATTTAGAAATTGAATATCTCACCTAGAAATTTTATTCTTCTCAATGACCACCCAGAGTATAAAGGAAAGTGAATGATTTCCAAGTTAAGAATCTCATTCAGAGATTCCAAAGTTTGACTGCACATTGGAATCATCTGAGAAACTTTATTTTTTTTAAAGATTTTATTTATTTATTTGACAGAGAGAGTGAGAGAGCACAATTAAGGGGAGAAACAGAGGGAGAGGGAGAATCAGGTTCCCCACTGAACAGGGAATCCAACCCAATGTGGGGCTCGATCCCACGCCCCTGAGATCATGACCTGGACCAAAGGCAGTCACTTAACCGACTGAGCCACCCAGGAGCCCCATCTGAGAAGCTTTAAAAAGTGCAAATGCTTAAGTCCCTCCCTGAGAGATCCCAAATGTAAATGGACAGGGGTGTGGCCTGAGCATATAGACTTTCACAAGCTCCTTGGTGATTCTTACATATGGCCAGGGTTGAGAGCCACTACTTCAGAGGGAATGACCTCTGCTGTGTGCTTCACTCCCAATGGAGGACACTAACAAATTAGGCCACCATTGGCATATTGCATGGATGAACAATGTATGAGTAGTGAAGATGTGACCTACTATGGTCCAGCAGCTGTCCTAAATATGTCACACTGCCTCATTCCATTCTCAAGATAATCATATAAAGATAACATTAAACTCCTATGTTTCAAATAGTGAAACTAGTATGTTCTATCAAGATGACGAACTAGCAAGAACTGTTGGTTTCTTCTCCTCAAAATAAACCCTGGAGAAACAGTGAAACAAGAAAGGAGCATGGATCTAATGAACAAACAGCAAAACTGTCAGGGGCTCTTGGGGAACCTGAAGGTTCTTGTGAGCTGGAGGATGTCTATGGAAGACCAAACGGAGGGGCTGTGCTGTGGTCTGGAGCAAGGGTGGACAGAGTGGGCAGAGGGAGGAGAGTTTGGAACATGTTCAGTTGTGCTCTTGCGTCTTCACCAAATGTTCAGCCCACACACTCACTCAGGAGGGACAATCATTGACTACACCTTCCCTTCAGGGATTGACAGCCACCAGTGTCCATAGAATAACAGCAGAGCGGGACAAAGACCTTGTTGGGATGGCATATTGATGAAACAAACCTTTGTGGCTAGTCACCCTTGACCTTGTGTTTCTCCATCTTCAAACAACCAGATATATAGGAAAGGATATTGTTCCTTCCAATGCTGAATCTTTTTTTTAATTTATTTTTATTTATTTGAGAGAGAAAGAGAGAGAGAGCATGAGTGGGGGCGGGACAGAGGGAGAGAATCTTCAAGCAGACTTCTCACTGAGCAGGGAGCCCGACATAGGGCTTGATCTCACTACCCATGAGATCACAGCTAGAGCTGAAACCAAGAGTTGGAAGCTTAACCAACTGAGCCATCCAAGGCACCCCAATGTTGAATTTTTTTTAGAGGTCAAATGTATATTCCTGACCCAAGCAGAAGCCCAGTACTACTGACAACAAATGGGTTTTGTCAAGAGGCCAGTGAGGACCACGGCTCAGCCCATTTTCTTTCCTTAAACTAAGGTTTCTTAACCTGGAATTCAGAGAATTTTCTTTATTGATAAATATGGAAAATTACCATAGTATCAGCAGTACCTGTGACTTTGTCACAACTTAATTACAGATATTTTCTTATCACATTATAGTTATTGCAGATATCCTAAAATAGCCTTTTACATTCATTGCTCCTTCAAAATTATGACAATTATTTATTAGACATAATACTAGATTTTGTCATTTAATCCATTAATAAGACCATATAGATAATTATAATACTATGTTTTAATATTTTATAACTTAATTTCAATATGATTGGTTTCCTTTGTAATCACATAAATTTTATTTTATGCCTTTTACAATGACATCCTGAAAAGGGTTTCATGGGCTTTCCCAGGTTGCCAAAGGGGTCTATGGCCAAAGAAGAATTAGAAAGTCCTGCTTTAATCTCACCAGAAGGAACATGGAAGGCTTTGGGTATTCCATAATACACATTACAGGACTTTGGCAGAATGGTGAATTGACATTCAGCATTTGCTCATGCCTCCTCTTAATTTGCATTCCTATACTGCAGAGACTGGAATTCTATGAACTTACACTGCCCAGACTTCAGAACATTTGCTGGGTCATAGCATATGTATGTGCATGCATATGTATAGATTTCTTTTTTGTTGTTGTTATGATTTCATGGAGCAATGTCTATAGTAAGATGGTGATTATAAACAAAGGAATGGAAAGCTATACTGTTTTTCAGTAACCTTGGAAAACATTTACAAGCACTGAACGAACTTAAAATATTACGTTTTTTTTTTACACTTTAAATATATATAATTTTTTAAATTTAAATTCAATTAATTAACAAATAGTGTATTATTAGTTTCAAAGGTACAGTCCAGTGATTCATCAGTCTTATGTAATACCCAGTGCTCATTATATCACGTGCCCTTCTTAATGTCCATCACCCAGTTATCTCATCACCACACCCCGCTCACCTCCAACAACTCTTAGTTTGTTTTGTATGATTAGGAGTGTCTCGTGGTTTGTTTCCCTCTCTGATTTTTCTTGTTTTATATTTCCTTCTCTTCCCTTATGATCCTCTGTTTTGTTTCTTAAATTCCACGTATGAGTGAGATCATATGATAACTGTCTTTCTCTGATTGACTTATTTTGCTTAGCATAATACCCTCTAGTTCCATCCACATCATTGCAAATGGTAAGATTTCATTTTTTTGATGGCTGAGTAGTATTCCATTGTGTATATATACATATACATATATACATATATATATATACCACATCTTTTTTTAACCATTCATCTGTTGATGGACATCTGGGTTCTTTCCATAGTTTGGCTATTGTAGACATTGCTGCTATAAACATCAGGGTGCACATACCCCTTCAGATCCCTACATTTGTATCTTTGGGGTAAATACCCAGTAGTGCAATTGCTGGGTCATAAGGTATCTCTATTTTCAACTTTTTGAGGAAGCTCCATACTGTTTTCCAGAGTGGCTGCACCAGCTTGCATTCCCACCAGCAGTGTAGGAGGGTTCCCCTTTCTCCACATCCTCGCCAACATCCGTCATTTCCTGACTTGTTAACTTTAGCCTTTCTGACCGGTGTGAGGTGGTATCTCATTGTGGTTTTGATTTGTATTTCCCTGATGCTGAGTGATGTTGAGCACTTTTTCATGTGTGTTTGTTGGCCATTTGGATGTCTTCTTTGGAGAAATGTCTGTATATATTTCTATGCCCCCTATAAACTGTATCTGTATCTGCTGATGCATGTGTGCACGTGTACACACACACACACACACACACACACACACACACACACACACCTCCCCAGAGTGGGCGTACCCATCTATCCTCCCACCAGTAGTGCTTGAGGGTTCTAAATCCCTATCACATGGAATTGTTCAGTTCTCTAATTTCTGCCAGTCCAATAGGAGAATTGAAGGCAATTCCTGTGTCCATAACTGGGGGAACAGAGAGGCACAATGTAGTGGAGGCATACAGTGCAATAAAATGTAGACTTCCACACACACAACACAGGTAGAAATTTTAAAACAGTATCGAGTAGAAAATATAAAATGATAAGATATATTGTGCAATATAATTTATATAAATTAGAACTACATACAAAGTAATAATGCATGTTCTACAAGAATGTATACAAATAAAAGGATACACATCAAAACACATTAAAATATTCACCTATGGGAACCAAGAGTAATGGAACTGAGTTACTGAGGGATAAAAGTGAATGAAGACAATGAGAAGAGACTCGCATGGACCAATGACAATAGTGTCCAATGAACTGAGAATGATGAGTAACTAACTCTCTGTGCCTGAGTGCCTATCTAAAAAAGAAACAAATTAACTCAAACAGTAAGTAATTTCCCATGGTGAAGATAAGTTTCAAAGACAGATCTTCTCAAATGATGGCTAGTGAAAGGCCAAGGAAACATACATGGCCCTAACTGTGTTTACATTTATTCTCTCAATTTGGTCATTGAACTACGGCCTGAGATATATGTAAGTACTCCTGTTTTCTAGGAAAGAACACTGAGGCTTCTAGACTTTGCATAACAAGTCACACAACCAGGAATTCAAGCCAGGTTTTTCTGACTTCAAAGCTCATGGTTTTTGATGTACAATATGGCCTCAATGAATTCTGTCACAGCCCCATTCCCTGTTTAGTTTCACTAATATTCTATATAAGGTGTGACTTTCCAAGTAGCTACACTGATAATTAAGTCTCTACAGACCTATAGCGTTAACACCAGACAAGAGTTCCCTGTTCTGCTTCCAAAACATTTCACCAATGTTAGAAATGAACTGCCGGGTATGGTTGGGGTAACATTCTTTTAATTGCTGTGGTCTGTCCATACATTCTGTCTGGCCATTAATATTAAAGAGCGGTCGAAAAAAATAAAAAATAAAAAATAAAAAAATAAAGAGCGGTCGGCTGCTTTTAGGGGAGCACTCAGAGAAGGTTTTGGGAGCACCGATACAGAATCACTTATTTCTATAAATGTGAAGGAAAAATCAGTCTTTTCATTACACACAAAGTAAAAGATCAGAAGTGATTCAGAGACCTCAGGTGCACTGTAAAGGGGGGAAAATGAATGAAGTTCAGTAAATTTTTTTAAAAAATTGAAAACCCTCATCTGATAAATTTAACTATAGAGACCCGATGGCAGAAATTTCAAAAATAATAAGCCACCTTCTGAACTAATTGGTCTGCATAATGTGACACTCTTGAGAGCTCAAGCAACTCATTTGTTTGCAGAACACACACACATTGCTATTCATGGAAGGATTGAGAGACTTCTAGGAAGGGACTGAAAGTCACCTGGGAAAGTTAATGTCATCGCTTCTCTGATTAATGTGAAAGATGAAGGCGATATCCAAATCTTGAAGGAATAAGAGCAGTTTCAGTCATGCCTGAAACAGCTGTCTTCATCTGACGTCTAAGGAAGATAGATCCAGAAGGACTTGATTCTGCTGTCACCTTAAAAAGGATCTTCAAGACAATCAATGCTACCACACTTAGGGAAGAAACCAGAATGACGTGATTTTTCCAAGTCTGCCTTGTTTTATTCTTGATGACTGCTGATCCCCACTGCCTCAGACTTCTTCCTCCAGCAAAGGCTCCAGAGTTTTGCTGTAAATTTAGAACAGGTTGGATTTTTCCAGGTCTTAAAGGAAGATTATGTTTTCATTTCCCAAATGATATTTCTTCCTTTCTTGGGAGAAGAAAATCTTTGAATTAACAGATGGAAAGGGTCGAGGAGCCAAATCCTGAGCATTGCAGGATCATGCCCAGCTTCCTCACTGCCTCCTTCAATGACCAATCCCACACTTCAATTAAACTCCCAGAAGAATAGAAACTAAGATTATTTAAGTAATTAAGTCCATAAATACTTGGTGAGCAGTTATTATGCCCAAATCACAGCACTAGATTCTTGGAATACCAAGAACACTGCATAGCAACACAGTTCTTGTCCTAATTATGACTAGTGTCGAAGAAAAACAAATAATTACACAATTAATTTTTTTAATGAAAATGTTAACAGTCTATTTTGTGCCAGGCACTACACTAAGTACTCCAGATTACTTCTTTTAATTCTCATGACAGCTTTTTGAAATTGATATTACTTATCCACTTTACAAATAAAAAAAACTAAGACTCAGGAAAAAGAAGTCATTTTTCCAGCATCTCAAAAAAAGTGAAGCAAAACAATCTAAATTCCTGCAGGCCTGCCTGATTCCAAAGCACCTCCCCCTTCCTTTTTTAAATAAAGCACAGGCAATGGTTTCCATGGATAGGATTCTTTCTCCATTCTATCACACATATTTTGGTTTGCTGAATTTAAGTGAGAAAGGATTTATCCTGTAGAATTCACCTTTATTTTTACCATACCCAGATATCCCTAACGCCATCTTAAAATTAATATTTGAAACTGCAAAATCTTTTGGTAATGACACTTAATTATCCCATAGGTGTCTTGCCATGATCCACCTGTAAGGGCAGTGAGTACAGCATCTATGTCCTTGCCGTACCATACAAGACTCTCTTCCTTCAGCCTGAAGATTGAAATGAGACTGACCAATTGCAATGTTGCATTGTTTCCTTGGATATTATTTTATTTTCTAAGAAAAATGACAATCTATGAAATGAAGATATTTGCAAGAGTTTATTTTGATCTAATAGTTAAAGCCTGATAATATGGTTCATTTATAAATCAACTGTTATTCCTTGCAGAAAATCCAAACATAAGTCTAAGGATGGTCTTCCATAAGTTCATTTAAGCCATTCCAATGAGTAAAGAAAAAAATACTGTTTTAGGGACGCCTGGGTGGCACAGTTGTTAAGCGTCTGCCTTAGCCTCGGGTCATGATCCCAGGGTCCTGGGATCAAGCCCCGCATCGGGCTCCCTGCTCAGCGGGAAGCCTGCTTCCCCCTCTCCCACTCCCCTTGCTTGTGTTCCCTCTCTCGCTGTCTCTCTCTCTCTCTCTCTGTGTCAAATAAATAAATAAAATATTTTTTAAAAAAGCTAGTATGCAAAGAAAGGAAACATTACAAAAAAATATATACTGTTTTATTTTGTTGTTGTTGTTTATTTTGTTTTGTTTTGTTTCCATCCAGCCCAGGTAGCATAAACTTGAAAAAAAGTAATGTGTCAGGGATTCAAATAAACATACCTTCTTATATCTGCCCTACATTGTAAATTTCTCTATAGGCTTTGAATTTAATCCAGCAGTGGGCAGGCCCTCCTACTGTTTTCTCTCTTTGTTGACCTAGGAGAGATGATTCATGCATTGATCAAGAAAGAAACAACCATCCATCAAGGTGAGAGCCTTTGGCTGCACCAAACATCAGCAAACCCAGCCAGCATGCTCCCTACGTTAAAGTACTCTAGCACATTAATTTCAAACCTGCACCCTGTAGATATATTTGGAGCAGTCTTGGGCCACTGTTCTACAAATAAATAAATCACCTTTAATAGTACTGTGCAGCATCTAATATTATCCACATGTATAATCCATATAAATCATCATCTTGGGGCAAATATTTTAAACACCCTGAACCTCAGGAGGGAAAACACACACACACACACATGCATGCACAGTATTAGGGCTAGAGATAGTATCAAATAGTAAACCATACAATTGGGAGCATCATTCAAACACTTAGTGAGAAGAAAAAAAATCATAGGCTATTAATGTTGGAAAGGACCTTACAGCTTGTTTTGTCTCACTTCCCACCCAATTCAGGATCCCTTTCTTTGGTATTAAAATGCAAAAGTAACTTGGTCTCTGGTTTAACTTTCCAATGACGGCAGTGAAACTGTGACATAGCAGTTCATTTCTGAATAGGTCCAATTGTTAGAAATGTCTTCTTCATAATAACCCCAGACTCCTCTTTTATAACTTTTATCTATTGGCCTTAACTAACGCATTAAGTAGCTATAGAAGAAAACCCAATCCCCCTCTCATGTGACAGCATGTGTCCACAATCCTTACTTTGGCAATTTCTATGATTTTTTTCCAAAGTCTTCCTCAAGGTCATTATTTTCAGCAACTGTGGTAATGGCCTTGCTCCAAAATCTGCAATTTCAAGCAGATTTCTTGTTTCCCCAAAAATGTAGCCTCTCTTTTTTTTGCATTGGCACCCAGTTCACATAAGTTTAGATTTAGCTTTAGGACACTCATTAGCTATTTATTTCAAAAAGTTTTCAAACTGGGGAGCCTGAGTGGTTCAGTCTGTTAAGCATCCAACTCTTGGTTTCTGCTTAGGCCTTGAGATCCTGCCCTGCATCACACTCTGCACTCAGCATGGAATCTGCTTAAGATTCTCTCTCCCTCTACCTCTGCCCCTCCCACTCATGCTCTCTCTCTAAAATAAATAAATAAATAAATCTTAAAAAAAAAGTTTTCAAACCTACAAAAGAATTACACAAATAGCACAAAGAATCTTACATTTTCATCCAGATTCCCCAAATGTTAACATCTTACATAACTGGAGTATAATTTTCAAGATCAGGAAATTATCATTGATGTATTACTATCTTACTCTAATTTTTTTTCAAATTTCATTATTATTCCTACTTCCTATTTCTGATTCAAGATCCAATCAGAGATCATCTTTTAAGTGAAGAATCTCAAAGTTCACAAAAAGCCCATAGTAAGTGCATCTCTCCCCATAATTTTTCTCCTTATCCTACCTCAAAATGAAAAGAGTTCTTGAGCAGAAGTTTCATTTAAATAAAACATCACTCTGATAATAGGAATGAGAAATTAGTTCAGAGCAACTGGCAAAGTCAAGGTGGTAACCATGATAAGCAGGTTTTACATGAGAAGAAATCAAAGACTATTTCATGTGAATAAAGTCAATGTCCCCCATCGCTCCTGGAACTAATTCACATACAGGCTGTGATGTTATCATGGCTATAGAGAAGAGCAAGGGAATTTCAAAGAAACTCAAGGCATTAATTAAAACAATTAAAACTTCCTTCTTCTACTATAATTAAAGGAGAAGGAACAGCCTTCTCTTTTAGTGTGTGCCTGTTCTTGAGCCACGCTTCCACCAAAATGTACCAAAGGACTAGTGCTCCCATCAGTTGGATAGGCAGGTGTGTGTAGGTGTTCAACTCAAGGCCTATGCTTGGAAAGGAAATACAGAATGCAGGTCTTCATGCAGTTTCTCACAAGGTAGTGTTCCTACTCTCCTTCTAAATATTTCTAATTAAAATTTATACATAAACACACATTTGCATACACCCATATACATGAATTCACACACATCATCATCCTAAAGGTGTCATATGTATTTTGTGAATTAAGTTTCACTACGCAGGAAGGGCAAAATTAGGAAAGCTGAAAGCAGAAAATAGCAAACCAGCTAGTGACTTCACCGAGAAATTATAAATAGCCTCTCCTTAGCTAGAGGAAAATAGTTGATTTCTGTTCCACCTACTGCCCTTGATCTTGCTGGGGAAAAGATCTATCAGCCCAAAGATGCCTAGGTCTTAATGGGAGAGATAGACACATGCAGACATAATTATAAGATTTTGAGCTAAATGCAAAGATAGAGGTGAGTCCTAGCTGGTAGGTAGGATGCTGTAAAGGTAAAGGAAACCATAAATGAGAGCAGATAGTAAATATCCATTATGAGGGAAGCAAATCTGTGGCAGTCCAATTAATTAGAGGAGAACATGACTAAGCACAATTTAGCTAATGAACATTGATGACCTATATCCAGCTTTTTATTTTACTATAAATGACTCTCTTCTCCTGTAAAAGTTCAGCACTCCTCTTGCACAGATTCTGTTTCCTCGCCCTTCTTCAAGGATACTCTTTCAGCAATTGCTCCTCTCTTTCCTGAATTAACAATCTTTCTTGCAGTACTGGATCATTCTCATTAGCATGCAATCAAGCTATTATTTTTCCATCTCAATAATAATAACAAACCTCTGCTGATTCTATAATTTATTTCATTTACTTCCCCATTTTTTATTCTCCTTCCCTAAAACGCTCCTCAAAAAATCATCTATACTTGCTTTCTTCCATTTTTCTACTCTCTTTCACTCTTAATCACACTCTGATAAGGCTATCAACTATCAAGATTACCAATGAGTTCCATGTTGTTAAATCCAGTGGTCACTTTTAAGCTATATGCCAGTTACTAGAACAATGCCTGGAACACAGCAGGTGCTCGTTTTATTTGTTAGGTGCATGAATAAATGAACATAGCTAACATATAAATAAAAAGATCTTTTTAAACTATACAACATAGGGCTGTATACTCAGAATAAAAAGTGAGGGTAATACTTGCAAAAAGTACCTTCAAAAATGCTTACTGCATAAATCAAAACTTTACCAACCAATCAATTTTGAGACATGTCAGCATAAAATATGAGTCATGCAATAAATAGTCAATGAAGTGGAAAGAAAATGCCTTTCACAGTCAAAGAAAAATTCATTTAAACAGCATAAAGAAAAAATGTTATCTTAGGTACATAAATTATTACAAGCTCATCTTTGGTGTTTTTAGGTCCAGGTAAAAGAATATCCAAGAAACCCAGAGTCACAGAAGAATGAAGTCAAGAAAGAAGGGAGAACTGAAGGGTGGGGAAAGGGCTTCTAAGAAGGTTGGTTGATAACCCAAAAAACAACACAATGGTGATAATACAGTTAACATCTATTGAGCATTGAACTATGTGTCCAATATTACTTTATATATGTATTTGTGATTTTTATTCAATCTTCTCACCAACCCTTTGAAGTCACTATAATTATTTCCCTAATTTTGTGATGAGCAAGCTGAAACCAAGATAGTGAAGTAACTTGTCCAAGACCATGCAGGATATCTGCAGCTGGTATCAAATGGGGCCAGGATTCAATCCCAAAGAGTCTAAGGACAGTCAGATGAGGGAACTACAGTACAGCTCAGAGTCTACCAGATGCACGGAGCATTCCATGTAACTCTCCCAAAGGCAGGTCTCAGAGAAGTTCCTCAGGCTTTTTCTCTCTACCAAGGCCAATACTCCTCTCCGTGAACTGATTGAGTTAGTATTGGGACATGAGTAGCACCTAAACAAGATGTTTCAGATTATTTATGGCTCTCATCTAAATCAGAACATGGTCTCCAAAGATGAAAGCCTGTGTATTAGCCCACATCACCATTATAAAAGACTCCTCCAGCAATTCATCCAAAAAACAATTAATTAAAGAAAACCAGCTAATGCTTTCAACCTCCACAAACTAAATTAATCATAATTAATAAGATAACAGCAATCCACTAGGCTATAGTCATTTAAACCAGTAAAGCAGGGTAATAATAAAGCAATCAATTTTATCTCTTATAGAAAGAAAACTTAACAACTAGTTTATTTATGTGAAAGAAACATGGTCAGCAACCTGTAGGGAGTAAATGTAAGAAATTAATTAATCAAAGGGATCCTTGGGAGGTAAATTTTCTCGTTTCAAAATCAAAAGAAACTGACATCCCTATTCTTCGATGTGAATATAGATAATTGATGAATGACCTATTGCTGATAATCGCCATCTATGTGATAGAACACAGTAATAGAATTTCTCAGTATACCATTTAATGGAGGCACGATTTATATTGCTATGAAAGTGTCATTTGGTAAGAGCTAATTGTCTTCAAAAATTATATAATTATGCCTAAAACTTGTATTTAAGAGCACAGTAGTGGTAAGGAGAGTCCATGAAAAAGCCTAATTTATACAAACAGAAGAATAGTGGGTACCAGAGTCTGAGGGGGTGGGGGGAAATGAGGCGATATTAGTCAAAAAGTGAAAATTTCCTGTGAGAAGAATGACTGAATTCTGGGGATCTAATGTACAACATTGAGTTATAGATAACAATGTTGTACTATTACACTTGACAGTTGCTTTAAGAATAGATTTTAAATGTTCTCAATACACAAACACACACACAATGGTAATTATGTAATGTGATAGAGGTGTTAGTGAACACTATCGTTAGTTATATTGCAATATACGATTGTATCAAATCAACACATTGTACACCTTAAAGTTACATAATGTTATATGTCAATTTTATCTCAATAAAGTTGGAAAAATAAGAGTCCATGAAAGAAGAATTTTTTTTTGATGCAGTGTTCCATGAGATATTGTTTGTGTATAACACCCAGTGCTCCATGCAATATGTGCCCTCCTTAATACCTATCACCGGGCTAACCCATCCCCCCCCCCAAAACCCTCAGTTTGTTTCTTGGCGTCCATAGTCTCTCATGGTTCGCCTCCCCCTCTGATTTCCCCCCTTCATTTTTCCCTTCCTTCTCTTAATGTCCTCTGTGTTATTCCTTATGTTCCACAAATAAGTGAAACCATATGATAATTGACTCTCTCTGCTTGACTTATTTCACTTAGCATAATCTCCTCCAGTTCCATCCATGTTCATGCAAAAGTTGGGTATTCATCCTTTCTGATGGCTGAGTAATATTCCAGTGTATATACGGACCACATCTTCTTTATCCATTCATCTGTTGAAGGGCATCTCGGCTCTTTCCATAGTCTGGCTATTGTGGACATTGCTGTTATGAACATTGGGGTGCATGTGGCTCTTCTTTTCACTACATCTGTACCTTTGGGGTAAATGCCCAGTAGTGCAATTGCTGTGTCAAAGGGTAGCTCTATTTTTAACTTTTTGAGGAACCTCCACACTGTTTTCCAAAGTGGCTATATCAACTTGCGTTCCCACCAACAGTGTAAGAGGTTCCCCTTTCTCCACAACCTCTCCATCATTTGTTGTTTACACCAGTTAGAATGGCAAAAATTGACAAGGCAAGAAACAAGAAGAAATTTTAGAAGTAAAGACTAAAATATGCTTAAGCACAGGAACAATTGGGTGAGATTTGAGGGAGGTACATACCAGTTTAATGGAAAGTCACATAGCACCACAAGATTCTGAAACTTTTGTTCTAGGGGAACTTGAAAGCAGATGTTACTACAAGAATAATTTCATCAGAAAGAATTGGTCAAAGTAATCTTACTGAAAGAAAATATTGTTGGTCATTGGGATGGTTGTTTAAAATGTCAGACTAAGTATCCACATCCACATCTTACCATACATGGTACAATGCTAGGTTCATGCTGAGTACCAGAAAATCAGGAATATCAATGTCCTCTAACCAAACTCTGTGTTCTTTCCCATTCATATGCATATATGTGGAAGCTGTGGTCTTTCAATGACACCTCTTTAAGTATGGGTCTGCTCAAATAGCATTCACGGTCATTTTCTTTCTAATGCTCGAATTTGCCAACACCAGATGAATCAAATCGGTGTGGTAGAGAATAAACACTTGGTATGTTCATAAATTGGCTATCATGTTTTCAACTTATTATTACAATTCTGTCTTGGAAATGATGTCCAGCAAAGTTTCCTCAACGTTCTTCCCCAATACTCTGGGCCCATGTTAAAAAAAAAAAAAAAAAAAGTAATAAAGAATTTTGTTTCAGGTTGAAGCAGGAAAAGATTCTCTTTTTTTATAATAGCTTTCTTCAGGCTAACTTACGTACTCTGTATTTCACCCAATGTAAGAAGTTCTCAGATTTTTTTTAAGATTTTATTTATTTATTTGACAGAGAGAGACAGTGAGAGAGGGAACACAAGCAGGGGGAGTAAGAGAGGGAGAAGCAGACTCCCCGCCAAGTAGGGAGCCCAATGCGGGGTTTGATCCCAGGACCCCGGGATCATGACCTGAGCCTAAGGCAGACACTTAACAACTGAGCCACCCAGGCGCCCCAGAAGTTCTCAGATTTTTAATAAATGTATACAGATGTGCAATCATCAACAAAATCCAATTTTAAAATATTTCCATAATCCTCCAAAATTTCCTTGTGCCTATTTTCAGTCAATCCCCATTCCCTCTCTCAGCTCCAGGAAATCACTCATATTCTTATTATCTCTACAGATTTACTTTTTTCTAGCTATTTCATTTAAATTAAATCACTGGGCATGTGATCTTTCATGTTGGCTTATTTTACTTAACATCACATTTTTGAAATTCATTCATACTGTAGCATGTATCAGTCGTTTATTTCTTTTCATTGCCAGACTGTTTATTTCTATTGTATAAATACACCACATTTTGTTTATCCATTGATGGGCATTTAAATTGTTTCCAGTTTAAAGCTATTATGAATAATACTGCTAGGAACATTTCCATATCAGTCTTTGTGAAGACAATCTATTTTAATTTTTTCCGGGTAGACACCTAGGAGTGGAATCATTGGGTTTTATGATAAGTATACGTTTAACATCTTAAGAAACTGTCAAATCTTTATCCAAAGTGGTCATAGCATTTTATTTTCTTAGCAGCAATGTATGGTGATTCCAAGTTCTCCAAATACTCACCAAACCATGATATTTTTCAGTTTTTTGAAAAACATTGTCATAGAGGGCATATAGATGTAGATGTATAATCTACATTGGGGAAATTTACATTGTTCCAATGTCTAATGATGTTGAGAAGCTTTTTGTTTGCTTATTAGCAATTTTTATATCCTTGTATCATCTTTGGTGATGTGTCTACTCAAATATTTTACTCAATTTTTAATTGGCTGTTTGTCTTCCTATTAGCCAGTTATAAGAGTTCTTCATTCCAAATATGAATTATTTTTCAGATACATAATATTCAAATATTTTCTTCCCATCCGTGGCCTGTCTTTTCATTTTCTTAGTGGTGTCTTTTGAAGAGAAAAAGTTTTCATTCTGGTGATGAAGTCAAATTTATCAAATTCTATTTTATGGGAGTCCTGTCTAAGAATTTTTACCTAACTCAAGGTCAGAAGTATTTTATTCTAGACATTTTATAGTTGTAGCTCTTAAATTTAGTTAACTTTGAATAAATTTCAATAGGGTATAATTTACAGACAGAGGTTCTTATTTTTGCATATGGATATCCAAAATTGTTACAGTACTATTCATTGAAAAAACTCTTTTTTTGCCATTGAAATTTCTTTGCACCTTTGTTGAAAATCAGTTGACTATGTGTAGGTCTACCTCTGGACTCCTTATTGTGTTCCATTGTTCTACGTGCCTACGCTTTGCCCAGGACCATGGTATTGGAATGGCTTTATGAGTCTGGAAACCAGGTAGAATAGCAAAAATTGACAAGGCAAGGGCTCCACAGCGCATGCATAAAAATTTCCCATCAGCCAGGGCTGTGTGGCAAGTTTGTCTAGACCTTTTAAGGCTCTCCTGGCTCCTGGATCTTTGTTAAATTTATAGTTGGTCCAAACCCCTAACTTGGTCTACAACCTCAGGCTGAGCTGTGTGTTTTCCCTATTTGTTTTCTACCAAGTTTGCTGTTTTTCCCAATCATGCCCAGCGGGCATGAGTTTTCACTCTCTTCTCCAAATAAAACCTGGCCCTGGCGGCAGCAAAATTTCTTGTTTTACAGCCAATCCCACCCTGATAAAACTACTTTGCAGACTGACTTGAGAGGGAGAAGAATAAGAGCAGCCATAGGAACAATACTGTAGAATCCCACACTTCAATAACCACTCTGCAATTTGTTGTTTCCCTAAATTGATTTCCAGAGCACTGAGATGGTTATTTTTCACAATTTTGTCCAGTTTTATATTTATTTTCTTGCGGCAAAGATTTATGGAACTCTACATCACCATGGCTGGAAGTTCTGCCCCCATGAAAAATATATGTACGATACATTTCTAAAAATTGAGCCATTTATCTAAAGGGGATAATATTGTTAAATAGAGTTCCTAGTATCCATTCTTGGTTTTTATTCAAAAGACAGATGACCTTCTTTATTCAAACAACCTAAAGTGCAGCCTCATGCTGTAGCAGAGATAAGTCTTCTCTGTGAAATCAACATAGGTCTTCATTGATAAATATGAACAGATAACCAAGTATCACCAGGTGTCTAAATTTGTTAAGCGGTATTACAAATAGAAGGACAAATTTATTTTTTTAATTAACAAGCTGAATAACTTACCTCGATAAAAAAGAAAGAATATATATTCTTCATTGAGAAAATATTACATCCATGAAACAAGTTGGTATGAAAAAGGAACAATGAGGAATAAAGATCTCTTATTGGTGAAATTAAAATTAGATAGAACAGAAAATATATCAGAACATGGAGAAAAGAGATAAAGAGAAAGATAACATGAAAGAAAAGCAAGGGATATAGAAGACCAATGTCCATCTAATAAAACTTCAAGAAATCAGAATGGAAGAAATGGAAGAGAGAAAAATAATTAAAGAAATAATAGAAGACCATTTTCCAGAGTTGAAGAAATAAGTCTACATCTTGAAAGGGCCCACAGGGGCTGAGTAGAATAAGTGAAAGAGACCCATAAGTTATAGAACACTGATAAAACTATGGAACGTTGTAGAAGAAAATACCCTTAAGATTCCAAAGGGAGGCAAGGGTAAGGTATCTATCTATATAAGAGTAAGAAATAGATTAATATCTCCTTTCTCATCGGCAGTAATCAGTAAGTAGAAGACCAGATGTTGCCTTTAAATTTCTAAGGGAAATTGATTTAGAATTTTAAACCCAATCAAGCCATGTTAAAGAGTAAAAACAAAATAAAGACATTTCTGAACATCCAAGTGCTCCAAGTCTCCTCTGCCGTACACACACCCTGCTTTCAAGGCTGCTGGTTTAGACAGATGACTTTGTGTAAACATCTTCACTGCTCACATACCTAAGAGAGGCAATGAGGAAGGTGGCGCTCCAAAGAAAATGTGTTTGTGCTCAATTTTTCTATTTCATGGATCAGGAAAATTAGTCTTTCTATTTTCTACAGCCAGTAATTCTCTGGTAGTAAGGGAGAAAACATATAAAACTTCATAAAACATTAGCATTTTAGGAATCGCTGGTGGGTTTTTTTTCTTTTAAATTTTGTTTCAGATAATCAACCAGGAATGTAATTCTGTTTCCAAGCAAAGAAAAAAAAAGTCCTTTATAAATCACTTATAAAGCTGCACTTCATTTGACCAATCTCAAAGCTGAGACGATGCTAATGGAGACCTAAAATAGCTATTAAATAAGAATACAATGCAAAAGAATTTTTAAAAGCATCCTATTTGCAAACCTTAGCCTTTGACTCATTAGGAGAAAAATCAATGTTACCTTCGTTTTCTTTATTCAATTTTCGTTTCTTGGGTACTTCTAAATCTGTGCAGAATATCACCTTCACATCTGAGAGGATCATTTTTGTATCATCTGTTACAGAAATATACTGGTAAACTCAAATTGTTTTGTCACTTTTCAGTTACTAGAAACTTTGAAAAGGTAATTTTTCTTAGAGATACAAGTGCAAAGGGAAAAGGCTATCGATCAGCCTGAAGAAATAGCAAAGGTTAGCAGTTGGCCGTTGTCAACCTTGAATTCCCAAGAAACATGTCACATTCCCATTCTGATAAAAAGTTAACACCTGATCTAAAAAAGTTTCAGGGGTATGCATTCAATTTTCAGTAAAAGTTTAATTAACTTTGGTCTCCAAGCATCTTTCAGGCTGGCATGCACCATTAGCTACACATACATAAGATACTGTTTGTATCTGAGAAGAAAGGAAATGAAACTCCATTAAGATTTACCTAGAAACAGTATACATGTAGCTTTTCACATATGCTTTTGTTTAATCCCTGTAATATCTATATGAGATAAGTGCTAATAGTCTTTGTATTAGTCAGAGTTCTCCAGAGAAACAGAACCAATACGATGTCTATTTTGATTTCTATGTAGAAAGAGACTTATTTTAAGGTATAGGCTCACATAATTGTGGAGGCTTGTTGAGTCAGAATCTGATGGGGGAGGCTGATGGGCTGGAGACTCAGTAAAGACTTGCAGTTCAAGTTCAAAGGCAGTCAGACCATAGACCCAGGAAGAGACAGTGTTGCAGTTGAAGTCCAAAGGCTGTCTGTTGCAGAATTTCCTTTTTGTTCAGAGGAGGTCAGTCTTTTGTTGTTAACAGGCCTTCAACTGATTGGCTAAGGCCCACCCACAATATGGCAAGCCATCCGCTTTCTTCAAAGCCCATCAATTTAAATGTTAATCTCACCCAAAAATGCCCCCAACAAAACACTCAGAATCATGTTTGACCACGTATCTTTGCACCATGGTCCAGGCAAGTTGACAAAATTAATCATGGCAGTCGTAGAAGAGGAAATTAAAGATCAGAGATTTTAAGTAATGTATCAAAAGTCACATGTGTAGTTAAGGGAGAGGTCTGGAATTCACAGCATAGCCCTGACTTCATTCTACTGTAAATTCGTTTGCCCTCCTTTTCTAATTAGATTATCAGCTATACGAGGTCAGGATTCACATCTGTCTTTCTCATCATTATATTACTATTACCCAACACAACTGCTGGCTCACAGTAACCACTAAAGAAATATTTGTTAAACGAATGAGTAGTTGGGAGACATTTTCTTTTTTTTTTAAATATTTTATTTATTTATTTGCCAAAGAGAGAGGGAGAGCACAAGCAGGGAGAGCAGCAGGCAGAGGAAAAAGCAGGCTCCCTGCTGAGCAAGGAGCCTGATTAGGAACTCGATCCCAGGACCCTGGGATCATGACCTGAGCTGAAGGCAGATGCTGAACTGACTGAGCCACCCAGGTGTCCCGAGGGAGACATTTTCTATGTTGAACTCAGGTTCAGTATGCGTGCCATCCATCTTAACTATCACTTATGTTGGAAGGTCAAACACGGTGCTATGGGTTACATCACTTATTAACTGAATTAACTTATAAACTGGAAATTCCACACAAATTTAATTGATTTGTTTGTTTGTTTTGGTCCACTTATCTGTCTTCTATGGAAAGCTTTACTATTAACCACAAGTCAAAAATTCCCAAATGCCCCTTCTCTTCACACTCACTTCCCCACCGACCACTCTGAAGGTAACCACTTCCCTGATGTTAACGCCATAATATGGCTTTGTCTATATTTGAACTTTATATAAATGAAACCAAAAAGTATATGGCTTCTTCCCATCAACATTATGTTTGTGAAAATCATCTATTTTGTTTTGTATCAGTAGGCTGGAGAAGTATTGTAACCATTGTTGTGTAGACTTCCACTGCTTAGATATACCACAATTGATTTGTCTAATCTCTTGTAGATAAACATTTGAGTCATTTCCAGTTTTTAGCTATTGCAAAGAGTGTTATTATGAGCAATCGTGATCTAACATTTTTGAACATATGTATGCACTTCTGTGGGCGTATTCTTATATGCAGAATTTCTGGATCATAGGGTGCACATATGATTAGCTTCAGTATACACTACTAAAAAAGTTGTCCAAAGTGATCGGTGCTATTTTATACTCACACCAACCATATATGAAAATTTCACGGGCTCTATGTATTTGTTGATACTTGGTATTGTCAGATTTTTCAATTTAGCTATTTCATTGGGTGTGTAGTGATACTTAATTACGGTTTTGATTTTTATTTCCTTTATCATAATTGTTGGGAACATTTTTATATGTTTATTGGCCATTTGGCTATTCCTTTTTGTAGGTTAGTTTTTGGTTTTCATTGATTTGTTGAAGCCCTTTATAAATTCTAACAAATATCTATGTACTCCAAGATCATGAATATATTCACCTGTTATGTTTTAGAAGTTCTATTGCTTTACATTTCATATTTTAACCTATAATCTACTTGGAATTGATTTTTGTGTATGTGATTTCCTTTTTATTTATTTTCATGTATATTTATATGAAAGCATTTAGCAGAAAGCCTGGCACAACAAATAAATAGCTAAATGTGAGATAAATGTAAGAAATCTACATTAGTATAACCATAAGTCTCTGAAAGTGGATGGAACAAAAATGGAGATAAACCTAAACTTCAAAAAAATGGTCCTCTACATTTTGTTCATCAATAAAAAGAGAAATATCACTCACCAACTCATGAAAAAATAGGAACACTAACTTATAACAAAAGACTAAATTATATAATCTTGATATGATATCATGATTTATCCAACTCCCAAGCCTGTGGGAAGACAATTATTATCTATCAGTATATCCTCCATCAACTTAAAATAGAGTAGGCACAGTGCCTGCGAATCTTCCTTTTCCTTTTATCTCTCTCTCTTTTTTTAATATCATTTGTATTTTTCATAATAAAAGTAATACAGGACATCGTCAATTCTTAGGAAGTCATAAAAATACAGTTTCTAGGTGTAAAATGTTCCTTCTAGGGAAATCTCAGTTGCAAATAACAATAAAAATCAATTCAATACTAAACTACAGTAAAACAAAGGAAGTGGAGCTTTGAAAATATAATCCAACAGCTTTATCACATACAGAGAAGGCTTTTTCAAAAATAAATTGTATTCTTAGTAAAAGTTGTAATACAAAGAGTAAAACTCTTTTCCTTAAAAAGAAAGAAAAAAAAAAGCTTTCAATTACCAGACTAAAATGGGAAGCTGGAAAAAGAAAACAAGCTCAGCATTTAGCCTTCTGGGAAAAGGAATTGCAAACAAACAAGAAAGTTTAGAAAGAAGATGCATTTAGCCTTTGCCTTTTAAATAATGCCTTGGTATTACACTGCATTTAGTTCTCACTGTAAAAACTTATCTAACCCAAGTTAATTACATTTCCAATGATAGTTGTGAGAGCAATTGCCAAGATTTACTACATAAATGACATATAAATTTAGTTGCAGAATAATTAAGTCAGAATTTCAGTCCATACATTAAGCAATGGAAGCGTAATTACATTCTTATGGATAAAACTTCACTTGCAATTCTTTAAAAATGGGTTCAACACAGATTCAGACTGCATTCGCTTTCATTTATGACTTTCTTTTCTTTCAAATATAATAGGAAAAAATTATAATTTAAGTAGTGCTTCGTAGGCCATATCACATGTTTTTTTTTTTTTAAATAGACTGGGACATCTGTGTATATTTCATGCTAATGGCAGTACCAAGGGGTGGCTTTGGTGATTGGGATGAGAGCAAGAGTTTCTGGCCTCCCAGTGAACTCCATCAGTGACTCCTCCTTTGCCTTCCCCAAAAGCCTTTTATTTAAAAAATATATCCTTGCCACATTAGTGGGGTTCGAAGACAAGCATCTTGAATTTCTAACCAGATTTCTGCTTCTAATTCCTCCTATATAAATGGATATTTAGGAGCCACCTCAGGATCCCAGTTAAATCTATGACCTCCTGTTTCCTCACTGATCTAGTCATAGGCTTGATCCACTTTATTTTTAAAATTTTACATTCCTTACTATTATCATTATAATTGTTGTTATTTTCCAGATAGCCAGATCCACTTTATATTCACCATTTTTATTCTGGAGCTAGTAACGGAACAGGTGACACTTTTTTTTATCTGTGGTATTTCATCTTTTACAGCTCCCTAGTTCCACAAGGTAGGACAAGAAAGAGGTTTCTCACTCAAAGGAGGAGATTTTAGTGTACACTGTTATCAAATGGTAATCAATTTTTCTTTCATCCTCAAAAAAAATACTGCAGTTATTTAATTAGTGTATAACAAGATTGATTAAGCAATGCAGTGTCAATTAACACATTTAATGTGGAGGAAGATGATATCTAGCACTTAATTGATATCCTGTTATTCTTAAAATTTATATGATGAATAAGAACAAAGCTAGCTAATAATTTACTTTTCTATTCTTCTCACTTGACTACCTAACAGCTAAGTTTTCTGTTCCCACTGTGAAGTCTCATTTACTGTTTCTCTTAGCAACCAATTTAATTATGTCCAAGATCGGACTTACAGAGAGGAAAAAATTTAATGGTAATATCTGAATCACAAGGTAGGCAGACAAAAAGGCCCAGTTTGCATTTATGTGCTTGCTGTGTATAGAACTGAGTGACTGGGTGGGATTAACATTACTATAGTTTCGGTTGACAGCTGAGCCAATCATCACACACACATGATTCTTGTTACTGTAAGAGAGGTCCTCGATCCAGCAGTAGACACTTTGCCTGGGAGCTTGTTAGAAATGTAAACTCTCGGGCCCCATCCCAGGCTGACCAAAATATGGAGAGTCCCAGGTCATTTGAATGTTCATGACATTTTGAGAAATGCTCAACTCTTCCTGTCCTTTTAAATGCCTTACTGATGAGTCTTTCACCACCACCTCAAGAGGTGACAAAGCAAAGTGCTTGGTCGCCACTTCTTCATCAGTACACTACCCACTTTGTTCCGAAGCTTCAAATCCCCCAAGTACAATGTTATTCCCCCACCACTTAGTCATCACAGTGTGATTATTCTTTGTTTTGACATTCTCTTTGTATAATGGAAATAACAGACACTGAAGATATGACTAACCTTGGGACTAAAAATCAATGTTTACTTCTTTTCCTTCAATTTTAAAATCTCCACAAACGCACCAGAGGATTCATTTCGCTTTGACTCCATAAACACTTTGAGGCACCTACTCTTGGTCAGACTTTGCTCTAGGGGCTGGAGATCACACCCTGTGGAATTAATTCACCATCCATCGTGGAAAACAGCCTCATTAACAAAGCACCAGAATTCAAATTTGCCTGAGAAGGAGCAGAAAAGGCTTCGCAGAAGTGGTATCTGAGCTGGAGTTCTAGGAATGAATAGGAGTTTGGGTACAAGTGGGACGGTGTTTGGGGGCAGAAAGCACAGAAGCACGGAACAGCTGGAGATGTTTTGGGAACGTGGAGTATTATTAGGGTGGGTGGGGCTGGAGAGAAAGGCAAGGCCAGCCCACAAGAATCATGATGATTAAAGATGCTAGATGGCTTTTAGACATTCCTCTAAAATTTAAAGTTTTTTTTTCCAATGTTGAGAAAACTATAGCACAGAATTAAATTCTAAGCTCTTCAGAAATGGTTCAAGAAGATTTCCAGTCTTCATTCCCAGTAACATCCATGAAATTAGCATTATTTGCAATCTTGAAATAGTAGCTTCTGACTTGTTAACCACCTAGAATTCTTTTTCTGATTAAAATGTTCATGGTTTTCAAGATTTTCAAGATTTTCTATACCAAAAGTATTGAACTCATTAGGCATGACCTTTATGACCCAAATGATGGATGCATTGTTTGCATAAGAATTTTGGAAATATTGACTGTCTTTGAAGACCTTGAGGTCAGGAACCATCAATTTCATCTAGAACAATCCTTGTTTGGGTACAGAATGTTCCCTTCAGCCCCCTGAGCAGTTCAGAGCTTCTCTCCTACCCCCAGCTCCCTCATCCATCTCTACAGATGCCTGTGCCAATAATTTTAAGATTGCTTAAACTTAAGCATGCCTGAGGGACAGGGTCCAAGAAGACAAACCGTCACCTAATAAAATGGAGAGAATTCATATAAGTAGAGAGATCCAACAAATGTCTTTGTACCTATAATAGGGTTTTTTTGTTTTTGTTTTTGTGTTTTCTTCTTCATCTGGTCATTCTCCTCACACAATCTTCTTAAGCTGCTTTAAGGAAAGATCCCATACGAGAAAGAGTCTATTTCAAACCCATTTCTGTATCTCTAGCCCTTAGCCCAGTGCTTGACATAGTAACCACTTAGTACACTTCCATTGAGTTACTTGAATAATAAAATATGCCTAACATCACAATTTACATCCCTGTTTATTTACATCTGCTTTCAGGCATTATTTGCTAGGTTTACACCTTTCTTTTTTTATGTGTGTGTCAATTTCTTGTTTCCTTTTGAGAATAGGGGAGGAGGAGATGTTTTTATCTAAATCTGTGATTAAATATAATTCTTGGAGGAGAGGTTTTTAACAACGTGTGGCCAATAAACCTACCAAACCCCTCAGGCCCCTACATTCCAGGGGAAAAATGATGCTGAGGCAAAAGAAGAGTAGTCTTGAGTCTGGAAAAAAGATGAAACAAAGGAATGCCAATGTAGCCTCCCTATGGGGTACAAGGAGGAAGTCTGAGGCAGGCACTTCCCGCAGGCTGAAATCATAGAGTCCAGCTAAATAATCCTCAGAGGTACTGCTTGGAGTTTAAGAAGGTGGATTTTAAGACAACTAAAGGAGCCATTGTTTTAAACAGCAGAACTAAATGTTTTCAATTGTTAGGCCCAGAAGTCTGCACAGGCCGAGAGCATAAATAGGCTAAGGTTTAAGATCAAGTAGACCTAAGAGTACTCATACATTGGCATCATGCCTCACAACCAAAGTGCTTTCGTGTTCTTTATCTTCCTTGGATTCTAAGACTCACAAACTATTTAGAAGATGAATATTCTTATCTTCATTTTGCAGATGAGGAAACGTAAGCTCAAAAGGGGGAAAGAACTTACCCAAAGTTGCATCGATTTTAAGCAGCAGAGTGAGATGAAAATTCAGGTTATTACCACTCACCAATCAGGAATGGTGAAAGAAATGGACAGGAAGGAGGCCATAGACGGATGGCAGGGATGTGAAAGGGAAGGAGTCATTCTCCTCCCATTTTATGATTAGGTTAGGGAAGATGACAATTCCTAAGCTTTGAGTTGGCTCAGTGCAGACCACTAGTATCCTGGGAGGTATTCGAAGGTATTTCACCAAAAAAGAACTCCATATTGAAAATAATAATAATTTAGGGGCACCTGGGTGGCTCAGTCAGTTAAGCATCTGACTTTGGCTCAGGTCATGATCTCAGGGTCCTAGGATTGGACTCCTCAGCGGGGAGTCTGCTTATCCCTCTCCCGCTCCCTCTGCCCCTCCCCCCACTTGTGCTCTGTCTCTCTGAAATAAATAAATAAAAACTTTAAAAATAATAATAATAATTTAAGGAAATTAAAATGATGTGTATATTAAATAACTCTCTGAACTTTTAATATGCAGAATACATTGTATACTTCCAGGAGGCTGGCTATGTCATAGTCAGCGTTTCCCAAACATTTTATTTTCATAGATGGCTATAAACATCTTGCTGAAACTATGAAACCAGAGGAATGGTGAGCTAGCAGAATGATAAATCTGAGCATGTGTGGCATGATGCTAAAGACAGAAGCACAACACTGATGCAGTGGCCTTGCCCTTCTCTGCAGGGGACTACAGAGGCTTACAGAAGCAGCATCCCTCCAGATTATCTCTTTGAAACAAGCTTCAAGCAGGATGTTCTTTCTCTTACTCTCCAGCTCATGGCTACCTGAATACTCAAGTTTGTATCAAGCACTATACCTTTGACCTTCAGGCAAATGACCCCATCTACTATTATTCCCCATACATACAGTTTATGAAAAAGTCCACTGTTGACATTTATTGTACAATGATTACTTTCTGTGCCTCCCTCACACATAGCAATTCAAAAGTGAATGAATGAATAAATGAATGAATGAATGAATGAATGTCATTCTATAAGATCTGGAATGAAGTCCTTGGTTATTTGCAATCAATCTAAAAATACCAAGGTAATTTTTCTTTCTTTTTATTTAAAGGGGCAGAAAAGGGGTGCCTGGGTGGCTCAGTCAGTTAAACATCTGCCTTCTGCTCAGGTCATGATCCCAGGGTCCTGGGATCCTGGGATAGAGCCCCACATCGGGCTCCTCATCGGGAATCCTGCTTCTCCCTCTCCTTTTGCTGCTCCTCTGCTTGTGCTCTCTCATGCTCTCTCTCTCAAATAAATAAATAAAATCTTAAAAAAAAATAAAGGGGCAGAAAAGTGGTCAATGATAAGAAAGTTTTCCCAATATTTTCTGACAATTTCAACCTTAGGATTTAATCACTTCTATATTAGGTCTCCCTTTATAATTCAATTTCAGTTTAATTTGTAATTGTATTTCTTTATTCATGAACACTGAGTAACAACCAAAGATCAAGGATGGTGCATAAAGGCAGAACTCGGGGGCGGTGTCTGAAGGACACCATGCTGGTGGTCCTGTGTAATTTACCATCATATCACATGCTTTAAGAATGGACTCTGGAATATTCACTATGTGCACTAAAAATCATCATAGTAACGGTAACAACATCAATTATTATTGGAATAGTCACCACTTTTTGAGGACTCACCAAATCCCAGGCACTTTTCTAAGCAATATGCCTGTATTAAGTCATTTATCTTCATAACAACGGTAATGAAGTAGCTATCCATTACTTTATAGAGTGAAAGGAACTGAGGGTCAGAGTGGTTAAGTAATTTGCCCGAGTTCACACAGCCAATCAATGTAGTCGACAGGCTAATGCACTCAAAAAGCCACGTGTTAGAGAACAGAAAGCACCCATTACAGAGTCCGGGGACATTGGCTTTGCCTTGAGTCAACACCAACCTCTCAGTTCCTCCATCTGCAACATGAAGACATTTACACTAGAATGAGATCCTTCAAAGTCTAAAATTCAAACAAGTCTAGGTTGAGGGTTAGAAGAGTGAACGTGCAGGGGCCACCCTCACATTGAGAACTTCTGATGGGAAAAAAAATGCAAATTTCCTCTGGGGCTTCATTTTTTATGATTATTGCCTTAAGGAGGTGGGGTTTTGTTTTCTAAGGGTCTTATTTCTCCAAATAAAAACAAATGAAATGTCTATTGTAACAGGTGGCCCTTTGTAGGAAAAGCACCAAAACAGAAGTAGCAACAGCTGCAGAGGAGGGTGTTTCGAGCCACATATTAAAATGAAGCATCATTTGTTTTTATAAAGACATGTTTATTTGTGATAATGGATACAATTAATAGCAACATATGCTGCAGGGTGCATCCCCATCAGTAATTAATGTAGCATTAATTTAGATGCTTTTAAGAAAATGTAATAAATCTGTAAAAACAACAGAGCTTCCATACACCTCTCACACATAAACTGGCTCTGTTTCATTGATGGAGCCCCAGCCTTATTCTGAGGTCTCATACCTCATGCGGGTTCTTCAGCCTGAACCTGATCCCAATAACAATGATGAAGGAAAGTGCTTTGTGCTTCTAATTGAAAAGTGTAGGCATTTTGAACAGAGATCCAGGGGAGTGAGCAGTAATTATTTAACTTAAGAACATCTGTGAACTGACACCATTAATGCTCATCTACCTTCATTTACACCCGCAGCAATATGGCTGTTTTCAGCAAAATTTAAATTACAGAAAACTGGAATTAAATATAAAAGTGAAGATCATCGCATGAGAAATGATACTGTAGCTGGCGACAAAAGGCACATCCTGGCTGGACTAATAGGGTTTTAAAAGCATCATTCCATAACTCAGAGGCTGGGGGATAAAGGATAACTCAGGAGGATTCAGCAATAGCCCCACTCTTCCTGTCAGAACCAAGGACTGCAACTTGGCCTAAGATCTGTTTGGTTTTAACACCAAAAGTACTACCTCTCCACCTGGTCCTTTTCCATTTGAGTTTGTTTATTGATTATTCCTGATGCAAACTTTTCCTTCTCCTCAACCCCAGGGTCACTCGTTCCCGGACTGTATTTGGCCAGACAAACCTCAGGATTAAGAAACCCACATGATTTGGGCATTTATACACCCAAGTCTATTGGATCTTGTTGAACTCCATATGCCCCGGAACATGCAAAGGGGACAACATGGGGGTGTGGCAGGCACTTCCTTTGAGCATATCAGCTCCCTCTCTGCAAAAGGCCATGGCTTTATCATCTGCAAGATCTCAAAGGTCAACTTCTTTTTTTTTAAGATTTTTATTTATTTATTTGAGAGAGAGAGAGTGAGAGAGAGAGCACAAATGGGGGGAGAGAGAGGGAGAAGCAGACTTCCCTGCTGAGCAGGGAGCCCAATGTGGGGCAATCCCAACACCCTGGGATCATGACTTGAGTCTGAGCTGAAGGCAGATGCTTAACTGACTGATCCACCCAGGCGCCCCTCAAAGGTCTGCTTCTAAGATCAGAAAAATTCCATCACTTGAAGTCCTAGCAGTAAATGTCTCATCTGGTCCTGCCCACTCTTAGTTTTAGCTCTAGACTCAATATGGATTAATGAACAGAATGCTGAACAAGGAGATAGAAAATCGGTTCTCTACTCTTTGATACTCAGAGTGCATCCCAGAGCAGCAGTAGAGATGTCATCTGGGGGTATGTTGGAAACAGAATCCCACCACTGCCACCACCATCACCAACCCAAAATCAGAATCTGCAAGATCCCCACATGATTCCAATGCACATTAAAATCTGGACAGCCTCACACCCATCTCAGCCCTGCTCCCAGCTAACTAGGAATTTAGAAGTCATACAAACCTTTAAAATACCATTCAGGTTTTTAGAGATGATGAGCGCTCGCCACCTATGTTGCCAACCAGACACTATTCTAATGAGAAAATGGATATGAAAGCCCTAGAAAAACTACAAAGGGCTAGACTGATGTAGGATATTATTGAATTTTTCTAAGGAAAATTATAATATTTGATGAGGTTATTTCTGATATGAGCTCATCAGTTGTAATGATGTCCCATAACCCCAGAACTGACAACTTCATCTACTCCAAAGCTTGAAAAAAACACCTATACATAAGCTCACTCTCCTTTACTTCTTACGCCAGCTTGGATCTCCTCTCTCCTGAGTTTTAGACTCATATATTAGACTGTCTGTTGGACAGCCATCAGGTTTTTTCACAACCTCCTCCAACTGCACAGTCTGAAATGGAACCTATCCTCAGCAAGCCTGAAACCTGCTCCAGTCTCCTGGCCCAGTAAGTGACCCACCTTCAACCCACTTGCTCAAGTCAAAAACCTGGGGTCATCCTTCACTCCTCTCCTTCTATCCCAGCGTGTCCAATCACATCTCCTTTTGACTTACCTCCTAACGTTGCTTGAACCCCTTCTCTTTATCCCTCTTGCTCCCAATCTAGTCTGCAAGTTACTGTCTTCTCATTGCAAGAATGGCGGCAGTGGCCTGCTCTATGGGTCCACCAGTCTGCAGTCCTGCCCACAAGCTAAAATGATCTTTCTCAAACATGGATCTGTCACTGTTACTGCTCTGCTAAAGCCCCTTCCATGGCTCCTCATTACTTGGACAAGAGCCAGACTCGTTCATGTGGCTTACCAGGACCTTTCATACCCCAGCCCAGACATAACGCCTCACCTCATTTTTTTTTTTGCTCCCCCATCCTGCCTTGTATTAGAGCAAAATGGAATCACTAACAGTTTCACCAGACAAACCCACTCCCTCTCCCCTGTGCATGCTCTCCTGGGCTGCTCCCAGGCTGGCATGCCCTCCTCCCAAAACTTCACCTGGCCCTGTGCTGCACAGCCTTCAAAATTCACTCCACTCAACCTTCCTGTAGCAGGAGCTCTTCTCTAACTCTTTCTTCCTATAGATTTTTGACACATTTTATTTCTGCTCACAGTTCCCCTTGTTCAACTTTAGCCAACAACAGAAGGAGACAGAGAGAAAAGGTTACAAGTATAGGTTACGGGACTGGACTGCCTACCTCTGAATATCAGCTCTGCCCTTCACCAACAATGTGAATGCAAATAACTTCCATAACTGGGTGGCTCCTCATTTTCCCTATCTATAACTTAGGGCAATGAGAGAGCTCACTGGAGGGTGATGGTAAGGACTGAATGATTGTAGAATACTCAGGTTAGTACTTAGCAGTAGAAACCACTCAGTAAATATTATCCATTTCATTAAAATTATCTTTTATCTGTTATCCTCCTCAAGAAAGCCCAAGCTCTTTGAGATCTGGAACTTGAGCAGAGGGAGGAACCAGAGCCAGATGACCTGGCTCTCATTTCCGCTCTGGAACTACTAGCTCTGTGATGGTGGATGAATTTCTTCACCTTTCTGAGCCTGTTTCCTTACCTGCACTGTGCGGCAGAAATAGCACTGACCCATAGAGTTAGGAGAATAAATTAAGTAAAGCGCTTAGATGCTCACCTGGAATTTAATAAGAGCTTGATGGAAAAATATTAGCTATTGGTATTGCTTTGATTTGTGTTGTTTTTTTTTTCTTTTTGTTTTGTATTTTCAATGTCTAATAAAGTACCTAACAGATGCTCAGTAAAAGGTTACTGAATGGGTATGAATGAATGACCTCATTAGCCAATCCACAGGATTAAATCTAAAACTGACTCAGCTTTGGGAAATTCAGCTTCCTTTCTTCCCGATTCCCATTTGCAGCAGACAGTAAGTAATTGCTGATACTGAAATTGTATTTCTCTACTTCAATCACAGTGAGGTTGACAGCATTTGTCTCTCAGGAATCAGACTAGTTGGAACTACAGCTTGGCCACTGCAGGTATGAACTCAGGCTGCCAAGATCTGTGCACTAATTATTGCACCCTTCTCTCCTTCCCTGTCACAGTGAGATTCCCAGTGGCGGGGCCTCACAGATTCCCCCTACAATCCCCGTGGTGTGAGATCAGGGTAGGGACTCCCACAGAGCAACCCACAATGCTGGGATTGGGGCCTGGTTGTCCTCCCGTGTGTTGTCTTTTCCCACTGGAGAAACCAGAGGCTCAGACAAGACTTCTCCACATGGTGCTGCACTGGCCTACAGGAGGGGCAATCTGGCCAACATGTAGCCATTTCTCTTATTCTTCTAATGCAGTCTGTCTTGGTCTCTATGGTGCAGGGGGGCTTCAGCCTCATTCCTGTGTTGCTCCGGGGGAAATTAGCTCAGCCTAATTGTCCTCAGGTGCTCTGTTTTTGAAAAGTTGTTAGCTGTTCCTCTTGTGAGGGGGAGTGATGTCAGGAACAATCTCTGCCACCATCTTGGTGATGTCACTCCCTACACCATTCTTTTTTTAAAAAACGTCGGTAAACTGGATTAAGTCAAAACTGCATCCATAAAGCTGTATGGCCTGACTTGAGGAAACAAATTCAAGGAGGCTTCGGAATATATCTTGGAAAACTAGGAGAATGAACTTCTCTTAACAGGAAAATGGTGCTTTTATCTACCTGGTGCAGCATCCAATTCCACATCTTACTCAAAGCTGGGTACCTCCAAAAGGAACGTCTGAGAATTTATCATAACTCTGCTCTGTGTGTGTGTGTGTGTGTGTGTGTGTGTGCATGTGCATGTTCATGTGTGTGTGTGTTGTGAGCATGGGGAAGGAGAAGAGTCAATGGACAGCTCATCTCCAGGTGGGATATATATTTTCCTCTTTACGCTTTTCTGTACTTGATCCTATTTCCTGTGATGTAAATGCATTAAATAAGCAGGAAACATTCTTTGTTCCATGAGTGCACCAAGCTTTTTCCTGCCTTTTGGCTTCTGTGAATGATGTGATATTGTCTGGAAAATTCTCACCATACCCACTACTCCAGAGCAGCCTCTCCACCAATCCTTCCTCCTGTAACTTAGTCTTCTGGTCCTGATTATATTCTTGCATCACACCCTTCATTTACCTTCACAAATGACTCACCATTTACATATAATTGTTATTGTTGTTGTTTCTGTGATTAAATGTGAAGGATCTGTCTTCCTTCTTAGACAGGAAGTTCTGAGGAGCCAGGAGCCAGCTGTCTTCCCCAGCATGTAACACAGCCTCATCACAACATCCATAGCATGTGAATGAACAAATGCACCCCTGCATCTGCTGCGTGTAACTTAAGGAACATACCTGGCCCACTCCAGAAGTTATTGCTATGACCATCAGGACACAGAAAGCACCTGGGCCCAAGAGGAGCCAGACAAGTCTTCAGGGAGGAGGTCATAATGGAGTTCCTTCCCCCTTCAGGGAGGAAGCAGGACTTCAGATGGGTCCAGGGATTCAACAGATTTCAAGGCACTAAACCTGGGGCTTGATAGAAGTTGGCCAGTAGGGAGTAGAGTACGTTTAGTAGATGCGGCAGTGCCCCACTCACCCTTGTCACTACAGTGCATGTTGCCTAACTTCCACCTGCCCCAGCACCTGATGGCATTTGCCTGAAAGCTCTCTCCCTGGCTGCTAGCTCTGCCTGTACACACAAGACAGAAGTGTGGGGAATTGATTCCTAGCCTTCAATCAATGGCTGATCAGGGTTGGTGTGGAAATATTCCCACTTCCTTGACCTTCGGTGGAAAAACACTTGGATTTGTGTTCTCCCCTGGCTCTCAGATTTGCTCAGCAGGGAAAAGCAACAGAGTGTTGCCCTGTACCGGTGCTAAGGAGGGACCTGTGCCTTCCCTGGACCAGATGTTGTATAAGGTACTGCAGATATAAGAAAGTATAAGATTTGAGCACTGTTGCTGCCAAAGAACTCAAAGTCAGTCGTGGTGACAAATATATGGACAGATCATTATAAACGTGACACAGAGCAGTGACGACAATGACAAAGGAGTATGCAGAAGGCACAAATATGTCTCCAAAAGGCTTGAACTCCCAGTGGGTTGCAGGAAGAAGAGGATGCTGAGCACCTCCCCAAACTCACAATGAGCACTTTATGCCTGGCATCCTCATTCTCAAACATACAAATTGCCTAGTACTTGTGCCCTCCACAAAGAGCATAGAATAGGAAAGAATGAGGTGCAGTTGGCATTCCAAGATGCTTGGTGAGGATTTGAAAAATTGCTAGTTTCAAAACCCCACAAAGCTCCCTGGGGCATGAGAGTTTCTTTTAAGGAGCAGAGAACCAGGCAAGCTTTATATTACACAATGTAAAATAGCCACCTTAGCTCCCTTGTCTACTCCATAGAGACAGCAGACATAATGCTTTCTTGGAATCAAGTCATTTGAGTCATCTTGAAATTGTACTTCTAAGATTTAAAAAAAAAAAAAAAAACCTTTAGAGTATATAAAAGGTTTTTGTGGTTCAAAAATTCAATGACAAAATCATATTTGATATTGAGCAAATTAAATTTCTATTGAGGCATCTTGAAAGAATGAAATGTTATTGTACACTATATCTACACACAGACCAAATTCTATATAAATATAACCCAAAGGGATTTTTTTCATGATTCAAACATCATGAAGCACTTCTAAAATTATCTTGACAAGCTGTAATTATTTCTAGATTTCATTAAGTTTCTGGGCTCCACTTTTTGCTCTCCCTTTATGTTTGTCACAAAGGAGACAAAAACATATCATGGAATGAAGCACGGACTGTATTCATTTTCTAGGGCTGCTATGACAAAGTACCACAAAGTGTGTGGTCTAAACAACAGAAATTTATTGTCCCATAGTTCTGGTGCCTGCAGGGTTAGTTCTTTCTGAGGCTGTGAGGAAGAATCTACCTGTTGCATACCTCTCCCTTAGCTTTTTTGGTTTGCTGGCAATCTTTGGCATTCCTTGCCTGTAGAAGCATTATTACTGATCTCTGTCTTCATGTTCACCCAGTGTTCTCCCTGTGTTCATGTCTGTCTCCAAATTTCCTTTTTTTTTAAGATTTTATTTATTTATTTGATAGAGAGAGAGCACAAGTAGACAGAGCAGCAGGCAGAGGGAGAGGGAGAAGCAGACTCCCTGCTGAGGAGGGAGCCAGTTGTGGGGCTCAATCCCAGGACTCCGGGATCATGACCTAAGCCAAAGGCAGATGCCCAACTGACTGAGCCACCCAGGCGCCCCACCCAAATGTCCCTTTTTTGTAAAGACACCAGTCATGAGGATTGGAACTTACCCTAATGACTTCATTTTAACTTGATTAACTCTGTAAAGACCTTCTCTCTAAGTAAGGTTACACTCTAAAGTATTAAAGTTAGTACTTCAATGCATGAATTTGAAGAGACACAATTCAACACTCAACAGAAGCTAGCATTTGTGGAAAATCTCCTTCATAAGAGACCTGGTTCTAGTTATATTGCTCATTTTATTTTTTCAACACTTTTTGAAATACATTTCATTGTTACCATTTTGTAGTTTGCTTCCTCATTCCTTCAACAAATATTTTTTGAGCATCCACTATGTGCCAGGAACTCTGGGTGAGATAGACCGGTCTCTATGGTTTGTATAGATTTTCACCTTTGTACCACATCCCTTAATGTATACTCTTAAATGTTAAAAGATAAAGAACAAATGCAAATTTAAGAGGAACATAAAACTTTTCTCAAGATTAACATCATCAAATCAAATATCTACATGGCACCTTAAAGGCCTCTCATGCCACCAAACACAATGATAAGAGAGTAGATGAAACAATTTTAAAACCCTATTTGATTCTTTATTTATTAGATATGAAGACTATTCTCAAAATGTGTTAATTGGGGAGGAATGCTTGCAAAAAGCCCCTCTCATATATTTTTTTGCCACTCTCATATTTTTATTTAGAAATAAGACATGAAAGTTATCTCTACTGTACTTGAGTTTCTTAGCATTAAATTTAATAATTTCAAACATTGGTCAGCCAAAGAAATTTAGGTCTTTCTGATGTTGGAACATATAGGTCTAACATTTTAACATGCATTCATTCCCAACACAAAACAAAATGAATGTCATTTCAAAATTCATTCATTGACAAATCATTTGTCTACAAACATGATGACCACTAACATAAACTGCATATATTATTTGTTACATGGCAAAATATTTTCAAGTTTGTTGTATAATTTAATAATTTACAGTTATATTATATATAGTAAATGTTTTTTTAAAAAATGAAGTGTATAGTACAATATTAACATACGGAGCTAAAATAAATGTTTTTATTTAAAATCACTTCATCGCAAATCATCTGAAATTATGAAGGAATAAACTAATAGGTATATCCCTTTGAAAGGTGTTAGGGAATCCAAAATAGTCCAGGAAATATAAAGGAGTGAAAAATTCATTTTCTAAATGCTAATTGGACTAGTCAACCTCCCTAAAAGTCTTCACAAGCTTCGCATCCCCTCCAGATGAAGTGCAACCTCCTTGGCAAAATGAAAGAGCATGGTGTTCATGATCTTGACCAGTTTGCCCTCTCTCACTCCTCTCCCACCACACACACACACACACACACACACACACACACACACACATGTCATGCACAGACATATATACACACTACCCCCCTGTTAACATCAACCCATTTCTACTCTTTGGACTAAGCATGCTGACGTTTCTCACACCTCTGTGTTTCAAGACAAGGTATTCTCTCTCTCTGAAAACACTCCTATTCATCGGCCTGTGGAATCCCCAAACCCCACTCAAGCTTGAACCCCTCTGTTAAACTTCTATGCATCCCACCCTCCCTATCTCTAGTAAATTAATCCTTTCCTCCTCCTCCAAGCAACCTCAGTTCCCAGTCCTGTAAAGAATTCTATGGATGAAATTGCCCTCAATGGTGAATGTGCCAGGACTCCTTGAGGGCAAGAACCAAAGTCATTCTCTAGCAGATGCTTGTATGATGGACTGGATGGATACATAAGTAACCAAGTAGATGTGCCTCAGGTCCCTCATTTGAAGGTTGGAATATCATCCCTCCAGACCACATGGGGCTATGCTGAGGATGGGGTTGGAGGATATACATGGGAATAGCCACATGCCTGTTAGAAAACATGGGCCCTGTAGGCAATGATTACTTGACCTGCCTGACTACTGATTTCTGTTTTTTTAAGAAAACTTTTGTTTGCCCCAGAGTTTATTCCAACTACAAGTGCTTTGAAATTCTCACAGTATAATTACAGACCCCAGCAGTCACCCATAAATGTTTTAGTGAGCAACTTCTATGAGCCCCTCAGTATTTTAGATGCTGGGGACAGTGCTCCCTCCCTCACAGAGATTGCCATCCAGACTGAGGTGAAAAGAAACATGTCCCACTCACAGGTTTATATCCTTGACTTCATTTCTCAAAGTATAGTTTTTTTTCTTTTTTTTTTTTTTAAGTTTTCTAATTGGAACCTAATTATCAGTAATGAATTGTGTGGTGGGTGATTTGCAGTATATAACAAACATCTGGTATTATGTGCTAAATCTCATATAGTCCATTTTTTACTGACCAAACATGGGGCTGTGGAGTACTCTTTATTCTGATCCATTTGAGTCTCTTTAGAGAACGGCACCAACAAAATTCCAAATTAAAAAATAAAATGGGACATTTAAATAGCTGATAAAGTAAAATATGCTTTCTGAATATCTTTTTCCTTTTTTTATCAGTTGGTGCCATAACCATGTTAGTAGTATGAAATAGACTATATATTTTAAAACTCTCTTAAATAGACTATATCATAGATTAGACCAGCCCAGAACAAATGTCTCTGGTAGCATTTTATGTAGATATTTAATATAAATGGCTGAGTCTCAAGGCTGATGAGTTTTTCATTTGTTTCTAATGAGCAAGATGTGCTTAACATTACCCTGAGTTACAGCCTAGAGTTTTATAAAATCTGATTCTGTGATTCAGCTAGAGTGAAACAGACTTAAGAAAGGATCAGACTTAAATCTTTTGAACCAGACTCCAGCTATCTAATAAGAGACCTGGCAGATTGTTTTGGCTAAATGTGAAGCCATTCAAATCCTCCACAAGTATTTTAAATCTGTATTTGACATTAGAGGCCACATGTCTAATAATTAGCCATGTGTTAAAATTCTGGGATTTTGATTCCCCAGCAGAAGAGATGAGTCTTACATAGTATCTGCCCTGGTCTCTCTGAAGAGACTTACCTATTACATACCTGGCTAGTAGGGACAAACTGTGCTGGGGAAGCGAGGCAAAAATTCCCACATAAATCCATATTTAGATTGGGTTTAGAGACAAGCTTCAAATTTTCTACCCTCATATAACTATCTACTGTATATTCTAATCAGTGTCTTACTATGTCTTTTAAATTAGGAAAACGGAGTAAGTATGATATTTCATTTTTCAAAGATTGGCTATTTTTCAATAGCCTTAAATAGCTATCTAATTGGTGAGATTATTTCTAGGGCTGAGGAATAGGCTATCAATAAAAATAATGAAGAGTTTGTGGTAATTACAGGGGCCTGTGTTAGTACACACTTCTTTTTCCTTCCCCTGAAATATGTCGTGCAATTATTTATCCATGAAGTGAAAGAAATGGTTATTAAACCTTTATTAAGGAGGTTGGGGACAGGTTATTCTCCCACTAAAAAGTTTAATGGTTTTTAAACCAAACAACCTTTAAAGTGTGGTGACACACGGATAGACTAATGAAATTCCATAAGATGACTTACAGGCTGGTAACAAATAGTGTGTCCCACCAGCCTCAAATGAATAACTCTTTGGATGTAAACACCTTTCATCCTGAAGAAATCATTTTAAACTGAGACTTTTATGCACATATTCTTTCATTGATTGAGCTCTTATTATATGCCTACCATGGTTACCCAGGGGGGAAAGAACGAATTAGGGTCCTTATCTGTATACTCTCTATGCCTTGTTTGGGAGACAACACATAGCTTGTGGACTAACTGAAGGCATGCAAACTGTGAGATCAAGGGGAGACTTGTCTTCAGCAAAGAGTGATTAAAAATGAAGAGAAGTGTTGGTGAGAGCCTTAGAAGGTAAGTGAGTTTTGAGCTCCAAAAAGGAAGATGGGTAAAATCTTGCAGAAAATTAAATGGATCTTCCAGATGGGGAAAGAACTGAGACTATCACAAAAAAAGAAGAGAGAGACCTGTGCTCTGAGTGGGTTCAGTATATCTGATGGAGCCAAAGAGGAGGAGGAGACAATTCACACACAGGAATAGAGGGTAGTAGGGCTAAATAGGTACAGTAACATCAAATTAAAAAGGGCTTTGAATGACAAGCCAATTTCTAATTTCTTTTTATTCATTTTTGTTTTTTGCTTGTATTATGCAATTTTTCAGGAAAAAAAAAAAGAGCACACTGATTCTATGATCAATTTGTATGATCATGAGCAAGTACTTTAATATCTCCAGGCCTCTAAGTTTATCATGTACACATTGATCTACTGGCATAAGGCCCTTTGATATCTCTATCTCCTATAAAAGTCCATGAGCTTAAAATTCAAAGAGCCTTACCAATACAACATGACAGCAAAAGGATATTGGATTCAACACAATGCAGGGACTCACAGATCTACTTGATCTGGAAGAAGTCCCTTACCACACTACAAAAGGATGGAACTATGGGAGTTATGCATGAGTCATTGCCTTTCCATGGCTCTATGGCTCTATCTCTCCACCAAACACATTGAGTCCTGCTCTATGCCAGGAACCATGCTAATCATTGGATGTGAAGTCAACACTATATTCATTTTCGAAATAAGTAACCAAGGTTCAGAGAAAGTAACACCAAAGTCATGCAACCAGTGAGGGGTCAACCTGTCATTCAAACCAAGTCAATTCCATTCCAGAATCTACTTATTATATACCCTTTAAAGTTTCTTTAGTGAAGGTCTAGTAAATAAACCTTTCAGGTTTATTCTCTTAAACCTAAAAATTCCTATATTGCACCCTTGTTCTTGACAGATTTCTGGGTCTACAATTCAAGGTAAACAGTTATTTTTTCTTTGAACTGTGAGGCATTCACTTTCTTCTGGTTTTCATTGTTGCTGTTGAAGAATCTATTATCAATGGAATTTTCTGTAGCATTTTCTTTTTTTATGATAGTCTCTGTGTTGAGTCTTCTGAAATTTTACCACATTGTGTAAGTATGAATTTCTTTTTGTTTATTCTGTAGGGTTAATGTCATGTTTCTGAACCATTAGCTCTTCAATTACCGCCTCATCCATATTCCCAATTTTTGCATTCTGGAAATCTGATTTGAAATATTGTAAATTTTCTCAAGATATCCTTCATGACTTTTAGCTCTTTTTTCTTATTTTTTTTCTTATTCCCTAGTCTTTCTGTGTTGCATTCTGGATAATTTCTTTAATCACTAATGCCCTCTAATCTATATCTAAGTTGCTTCATTCATTCATTGAGTTTTACACTTCAACAACTATATTTTTGATGTCTAAAGTTCTAATTCTTTTGCAAACTTCCTTGGTAATTTTTGATAGATTTTGGTCATTTGTTTATTTCTTTAAATGTTTTAAATTTAAATTGACTTATTTAAATTTTAAAATTTTTATGTTTTTATAGGTTTCATGAACAGGTTCTTTCACATATCCAAAGACTTTGGAAGTTGTAACATGCTTTTTTTGAGAAAACAAAACAAAACAAAAATCTGTTGCCCTTTGTCAATGGTGTTTTATTTTTCTTATGTGTTTGGTACACCGTGGTAGTAGTTTCATAGCATATTGAACTTAATTTATGAAAATATGTAGGGCCCAACTGGGGATGTTATTCTGTAGAAATAGTGATATTTTCTTCTGCCAAAGTCCAAATAGTGTTCATTGACCTGGGCCAATTAGCTTTTTAGATGGTCCTAGTTTAATTTGGTTATATCAGATTCAGTTCTCCACCTGGTCTAGGATCTAAGACTTTATCATTTGATCTTGATTACAGAAGTGATATTTCCCTTTCCCACAGCCTGGTGGTGTTCATTTATAAGCACTTCTTAGAAGGTGCTTTCTGCCATTTTTCCTTGCTTAGACTTCCTTTCTTGGAGACATTATTGACTCCCCCACCCTTCACATTTGGTCAGCTGCCAAAAATTATCAATATTTCCTTCACAGTACTTTCTCATTTGTCTTTTCATTTCTAGAACCTCTGCCCCTCTTGCCACCCATATTTTCTTCCATAGCATTATGAACTTCCTCAGTGGAAACATCTTTATGTCACTTAGCCCTCTCTTTATCATCACTGACCCAACATGACCAGATCATGTTTCCCCAAGCAGCTATTTGTGAATTTACTGCTTAAAAGCTTTGAATTTACCACCATCAACTATACCAGGCTTCAGCAGAGTTTTATTGGGACATAGCTTCACCTACTCATTCGGCTATTGTCTATGGCTCCTTTTGCTCTACAAGAGTAGAACTGAGTGGTTTCAATGGAAATTGCATGGTCTTCAAACCCTAAAAAATTACCTATACTTTAAAGAAAAAGTATATAGAATGAATTATAGAATAAAATCTTATTTTACTACTCAAGGATTCCAGTACATTTTCAATCTTCTTTTTCCCAACATTCTCCCAAAAGAACTAACAGCTCAGTCAAATTATTCCTTTAACTAAACACATGTGATTCTAGACCTTCCATGTGGAATGTGCTTTCTCACCCATCTTCTATCCTATCCATTTACCTAAGATTTCTATGTCCTCCAGAACCCAACTAACCTACATTTTCTCCCACAAAGCTTATTCTCAACCATCTCAGCCCATGGTTTCAGTCACATTGAAACTCATAATTTATTGTCCCAGAATACATCTACATTGACATTTTCCTTCTGATGTATATGCCACATTTCTCTAAAACTGTAGACTATAGCCTCAAATCCTTTAAATGTTCATCCCCTAGGACAGTGACTCAAACATGGCAAAGTGGAAATGCTAGGGGTGAGGAGAGGAGACAGAGCTCGGTTTAAAATTATCTCTTGAATAAGATTCTTAGCTTACCTGAGCCTTGGCTTTCTAATCTATAAAATACATAAAAAATTATATATTTTTTGGTTTTCAAATATTCTTCCCTTTTCATCACAATGGCTTTACTTTACTTATGCAATGCCTGTGATCCACACAAAATAGTAAGTTCAACGAAGGAGGAGCCACAACTGATTTATTCACTGAAGTATCCTCAACTGTTGGCACAGGACCTGGAAGCATTTATTCAATGAGGGACTAAAAATGCCCATCTTAAAATGTTTTCAACAAATGCTTGCTTTGTTCCATTTTTCCCTTTTACTTTCCTATACATTGTATAGTAAGAACTCAATAACCATGGTGATTTCATGATGATTAGGATGCACAGCAGCAACTGATACTCAATTGATTTATCAGGAAACAAATCAATAAAAATATAAGGCAAAGAGAGTTAATTGTATTACATTTGTGAAGATCCTATTGTTACTTCAGAGTCTACAGAAGACAGAGTAGTCTTATTTATAAAGGTAATCTGTTTAAAGTGTTCATACTCTAGAAGTGATGAAAAAATGCATGCTTGACCTAAAAAAAATAACTAGAGTTTTATAAATTCTGATATGTCAGGAAAAAAGTGTTCATAACCCCAAGGGGGGCCTAGGACTTCCCAATCAAGTTTTCTTGGGCTATTTCTCTGTAATCATACTTTTTTGGTGCTGGGTTGTTATATACCAAAATAGACATGAGAAGGTTTTCCATGTTCACTTTCTCTTTGTACCATTCCTATCAGACATTTGAGTGGAAAATTCAAGTTATAAGACTAGGTAGAAAGACAGCTGTGCTTACCATTGTACAACTAACAATGAATGATTCCATAAAAAACTAAGAAAACAATCCCATTGACAATAGCACCAAAAAGAATAAAATACTTAGAAGTAAATTTAACCAATGAGGTGAAAGATCTGTACACTAAAAACTATAAAACATTGGTGAAAGAAGTTGAAGAGACATAAATAAATAGAAAGTTATTTCATGCTCATGGGTAAGAAGAATTAACATTACTAAAATGTCCATACTATCCAAAGTGATCTACAGCTTCAATAAAATCCCTATCAAATTCTAATGGCATTTTTCACAGAAATAGAAAAGACACTTCTAAAATTCATATGGAACCACAGAAGACCCCAAATAGCCAAGGGAAGCTTGAGAAAGAAGAACAAAGCTGGAGGCATCACACTTCCTGATTTCAAATTATATTACAATGCTATAGTAATCAAAACAGTATGGTATAGACTCACAGACCAATAGAACAGAATAGAGAGCCCAGAAATAAACTGATACCTTTATGATCAACTAATCATTGACAAAGGTGCCAGGAATACACAATGAGGAAAAGATAATGTCCTCAATAAGTAGTGTTGGAAAAACTGAATATGTGCATGTGAAATAATGAAATTGGACCCTTATCTCACAACATACACAAAAAATCAACTCACAATGCTTAAAGATTTAAATGTATGGCCTTAAAGCCTAAAATTCCTAGAAGAAAACATAAAGAAAAATCTCCTTGACACTGGTTTTGACAACAATTTTTTGGATATGATACCAAAAGCATAGGCAACAAAAGCAAAAATATTCAAGTGGTACTACATCAAACTAAAACTTCTCTGCACTGCAAAGGAAATAATCAACAAAAGCAAAAGGTAACCTACATAATGATTCAAAATATTTGCAAGCCATGTATCTGATAAGAGGTTAATATGCAAAATGTATAAGAAAGTCCTACAACTCAATAGCAATAAACAGACAAACAAATAACCCAATTTTTTTAAGGATCAAAGGACATGAATAGACATTTTTCTGAAGAAGACATACAAATGGTCAACAGGTATATAAAAATATATATCTTGAATCATCAGGAAGATGCAAATCAAAACCACAATGAGATATCACCACACACCTATTAGGATGACTGTTTTTTTAAAGATAGCAAGCATTGGCAAGGTTTAAAGATAGCAATCATTGGCAAGGATGTGGAGGATAGGGAACCCTGGTACAGTGTTGATGGGAGTGTAAATTGGTACAACCGTTATTGAAAACAGTATTGAGGTTCCTCAAAAAATTTAAAAATAGAATTACTATATGATTCAACAATCCCCCTTCTGGGTATTGTTGAAAGGAATTAAATTAAGATCTCAAAGAGATACTTGTATTCCCATATTTGCTATAGCATTTTTTACATTAGCCAAGATATGGAAACAATGCAAACATCTATCAACAGATAAACAGATTTTTTAAATGTGGTATTACACATACAATGGAATATTATTCAGGCTTACAGAAAAAGGAAATTCTACCATTTGCAATACATGGATGGATCTGGAGGACACTCATGCTAAATGAAATAAGCCAAACACAGAAAGACAAATACTGTGTGATCTCATTTATATGTGGAATCTGGAATTTTCAAACTCATAAAAGCAGAGAGTGGAATGGAGGTTACCAGGGCTCAGGAGAGGGAAAAACGGGAGATGTTGATTAAGGAGTATAAATTTTCAGTTACACAAAAAGATCTAAAGATCTAATCTATAGCATGGTGACTGTAGGTAAAAATATTGTACTGTATATTAGACATTTGCCAAGAAGCTAGATCCTAAGTGTTCTCACCACACACACACACACACACACACACACACACACAAGGTAACTATGTGAGGTGACAGATATGTTAATTAGCTTGATTATAGTGATTATTTCACAACATATACATATATCAAATCATCAAATTACACATCTTATTTATATAAAAATAAACAAAAATAGGCAGGGTTTTCAAAAGGCAGAGGCCTCATTCTAAGCTTGAAACCTAATGGGTAGTTAACTACACAATGATGGGTTAAGTCACTTAACCTCTGAATTCATCACCTAAAACAAACCAAGTGGATTGTTTTGTATGATTTCTGTTACTCCTTCTAGCACCAGACAAATCCATGAGTCTTTACAAATGCCTGAGGCAATTTGGATTCAAGAGTCATATTAGCCTTATTTTTCTTTCAAAAACACCATACTCCTTTCTCCTGCACCAAGAAGTCAAGAAACACTTTTCAGAAGAGAAAATCCAAAAGTACAATGGCCCGCTTCCAGACAGATTTACTGAAGATGGAGAATCCCAAACACACAGCGGCATCAAGAAAATCAATGCCAGACACTTCTAAGGGTTTTAAGGAGCAATCTCTTTCTCCTATATTTAGGTAAGAGGAATTTGTAAAAATCTGTGTGCTAATAATATTAAACAATAAAGTGGATCCCCCTTCAAGCAACATTTTTTCCTAATTTTCCACATGTTTTTACAGTCAACCAATCTCCTATTGCCATTTTATCCACAACAGATTCTTTCCCTGACTCTTTTGTCAGCAACTTATTCCAAATTTCCAAATTTTCAATGCATTGTGGCCACAGCTGCTTTTTGTATCTCCTTTTCTCAGTTCAAGCTTTGGCAGCACTTCTTGTGCATTATTTAAAGTGAACTAAATAATATTATTCATGAACGCCTATAGCTCCCTCCTGTCCTCTCTTCCCCCACTCTTCACATGATGATATTGGAGCACGGATGGAGAGGAAGTCAGGTGAAGCACAAAATAATTTATTATACTTTATAATTCCTCAAAGAGCATTTTATCTCTGCTTTCCTCCCACACACAGTATACACACCACTGCCCTGTGGGTCACTTCAGACACCTGAAGCTGAGTCAGACAAAACATGTATTACCTGTAAATTATCTCTGTGACTCACGTGAATCAGATAGCACAAAGGCAAAGGGCACATCCAATGAAAAGGCTGAGTCCTGAGATTAATGAATTGGAGAAACCAGAGGCAAATAAAGTAGACAATTTTAATGAACCTCTGACCCACCTCTAAGATGTGTGAGGAAGGAGCATGCAGGGTTTTAAGGAAAATAGGAGCAAGATATAAGGAAAAAGAAGGCATTTTAAGGATCTAGCATTCAGCAAGGTATAGACAGCAACAAAACTGACTTTTATCTTTAAAGCCATAGATTATGAAGGTTCTAACTCAAGTGTCCACTAATCACCAGCCTATGAGTACAGATGACTTCAGAAAAGCAACAATAATTCAAATTTTAATGGATTATCAACTGACACAGAATGAGTACCCTATGCAAAGCTCCCTCTCTCTACCCACCCAGTTATGTCTGTATATTCTAGGAGATATTTTAAATGTGTTCACAAATAAATCTACCACTAAAATTAATGCGCCACTGCTTCACCACATCCAGTCATGGCCCTTTGTCTCATCTGCTACTTGCCTGCCCCATCTTTTCCTGATGGTGGCCACCACTACTCCACTGGATACCGCCACCCACTGGTGCTCTTCCATGCCACCCAGTAGGACCTGGCGTTTTCCTGCCAGTGACTGCCACTGGCCGCCACTAGGCTTGCAACCCCCTGAAGTTGACTGCTGCTTATCCACCACTCATTCATTCATTCATTCATTTATCCAATGTTTAATACCTACTGTGTTCCAACCACTGTCTATGTACTTGGAACACAGTGGTGAAGAGGTCAGGTTTCTCTTAAATTCTAGTGAGGTAAGAATTTAAAAGCAAACGAAAAGTAAACAAGTTTATTTCAGCAACTGTTAAGGATGACAAAGGAAATAGCACATAATAATGTGATGGCCATACATGGCTGAGCAACAACACAGAAAGGTCTTGGGTCCTGAAACCATGGAGCGCTGAACCAGCCCATCCACCATGACCTCCTTTCATCAAGTTTCAACATGGCTGTTCCCAGTTTATTCCATGCATTCCATCCTGTACTCGGCAGAAAAGAGAAGAAAGAAAGGAAAAGGACACGGCTGCTACCTTTAAAGACACATCCCCAAAGTTGCACATACCACTTCTCCTTGTATTCTACTGTTCAGAATTTAGTTATATGGCCACATTTAATTGCAAGGAAAGCTGAAAAATGCAGTCTGTATTCCAGAAGGTCAAATGCCTAATTAAAAACGCACAGTTCAATTATTCTAGAAGAAAGGGGTTCATAGGTCGGAACATGTAGCCATCTGACCACACTTACATAGGCAAAACTTATTATCCTCATTTAACAATGAAGAAACCACATCAGAGAGAGAGAAAGATGGCTTGCCCCAAGCTACATAGCTAATAGGCTGCAGAGTCAGAATTTGAACTTAAAGAACCCAAGTCTCTCTTTGGCACATTGGGATAAATCTGCTTAAATAATTGAGGAAAATAGGGAAAAGGAGGAGGGGGAGTGCATCAGTAAGGAAGAGAGGGAGGCCAAATGGTGACTTCCTTAATTCATGTGTCTTCAGTTTAGGAGAAATATGTCAATGTTTAAAAAAGAAAAATCTAGTTCCTTAGGATGAAAGTCACACTCCACTCCTCTATGGAAGTTCACCTGCCTCCAGGCAAGACCAAACATGTGGACAAGATTAAAGCTAATAATTATGATAGAATGCAATCTTGAAAGTCACCAGGGGTACAGAAAGAGACATGTGGGGAGTGGCAATTTAGTACCACTGATTATTCAATTCTCCCCAGAATGAAAAATGAGAAAACTAACTCTTTCTTGGCCCTCAAGCTATGAGGATCTGTCTGCTTTCTCAGTGTACTAAGTGGTAAACAGAAACACAGACAGAACCAAGAGGGCAGGAATTTGTATTCAAAAAGTTCTAGCAATGATTCTAAATTCTCACAGGCACTAATAATCTTTCCAAATCTTTATATCTGTAGAAATGAGAGGGCTCAAGAGGCTCCTGATTCAGGAGTATTTATCAGTTTTCACCCTCTGATCATCGCAAGGCTTGGCATCTTCAAGAACACAAGTGCATCAAGATGTACAACCAAGGCTGTTGACTCTATTTCCCAGGGGGTCCATGGTGAATTGGGAGCGAGGCTGATATGGGGAACACAGACTCTGTGAGGAGTGTGAGCGGGAAGGCTGTGGAGAAGAGGCTCATGGAGGGCAGCCACAATGTGACATCATATTTTTCCCTTTACCAGCAAGTCTTCTTTATAGCTACAAAAGTAAGGGAGTGCTCTTAGTGACTTCTGGAAGTTAGCAAGGGTCTGACAGTAGGGGTTTACAGGACTTAAACAACCTTCAAGAATACAAGGGAGCCATGAAGAAGTGAATTCAGGAATTTGAACAGATTCATTCAAAGTCCTACTTGCAACATTCGTATAGTTTCAAACCACAGGTTTCTAAACCACTGACGGATAGAAAATATCCAAGTGAATTGTGGGGACCATCAGAATGCAAAGCACAAGCTCAATACTGATAATGGGAACTACTTTGGCACTTGGGAGCTACTGTGAATTAGTTAAGCAGGTTAGTGACTGCTGGACACTATGTTTAATAATGAACAGATGGTACAGGAGGAAAAAGAGGTAATAGGTAAAGAAGGGAGAAAAGTAATATTGTTTACCACTAATATACAAGCTGTGTGCATCCTTTATTTTCCCTCATTTAATTCTTACAACAACCGCTCTGCAGTAGGTTTTGTGCCAATGCAGAAATGTTGAAACAGAAACTCAAAGAAGATGAGTGTCTTGCCAGGTGCCACCCTGCTTGGGATGGAGGAGCTACGTAAAGAAGAGTAAATTTTGGCCTCTGACTCAAGGTTCCAACAGCTCCTTGGGAAATTTCTCTCACTTTCCAAAGCCCTTGGCAGTCACTGGAGGTCAGACATTCATCCCAAAGGACCAAGTCTCCATAATGGCGCCATAAATCAGAACAATAGAATCCAGCTCCTCATAAATTGTCCTGCTTCTAGCCAACTCAAGAAGACTCAATCTTCTGGCACTAAAAAATGGAAGAAGGTGTTCAAATTCAATTGAGGCTTACCAGATTGTCTTCACCTGGGTCTTTCCAAAAGGAATAAAATGTCAAGGCAAAGTAAAGCACTTAGCGGTGCAGTCATTGTGGCATCGAATCACACACGGAGTTCTTTTAGAATATACAAGTTCAGACCTTCCCTTCTGAGAGTTCTTATTCATTAGGGCTGGGGCAGGCCAGGAGATAAGCATTTCTAAAAAAATTCCCAAGGGATGTTTCATACTCTCCATTGTGATTCTGACATAAATCACACAGTTGAGCGCTACTGCCTTAATACAAACTGTCAAGGAAAGGCATTCAAATTAATGATCGATCAGTTTTAAATATTTGTAAATAAAGTTTAGCTTCACTACCATAGAGACTGATAAGACTCAGGGTTACGATGCAAGATTCTATCTCTAACTACCAACAGACCCAAGGGAGTTTTGAGAGCAACCCTTAGGTGTGTGATAACTCCCAGATAAGCAGTAGTGCTCCTTGTAAGACTGTCTCAAGAGAGGGGATGTTGGCAAGTGTGATTTCCTTCCACGTGGATGGTTGCCAGGCCCTTTGTTCACTCACAGTCCTGGTGCCTCGGACCATCACTGCTTTCACTGTGCTTTTCAGCTGGAGCAGCTCTTGGAGTTAGTGGCTGCACAGAGACACCCCTCCCAGACATGCATAGAGCTAATGATGTTTCATTTTCCGCTGGCTGGTTTTCCACTCCCATTACCCAGCCCAATTTACGTACCCCCTTAGAATCAAAACCTACGATATAATCACACACATTTCCCATGGTGATTTGACGCTAAACTTGCCCCACAATATATTCCAAAACTTTGCAAAAACATATAATGGAAACATCAACAGGATAGGTTATTATTAAATTGAGTGTCTACTGTGCACCAGGCAAGTTAAGTGCTCTATGTCTAGTAACTCACTAAATCTTTACAATAAACCTATGAGGTAAATGTTATTACTCTCTTCATTCTACAGGTAAGGAAACCAAAGCTCAGAGAGGTTGAATAAGATGACAAAGATCACAAAGCTAGAAAGTGGCAGAGGTAGGATTTGAACTTTACCAGTCTGATGCGAGATGGCACACGTGCTCTTAAGCACTCCAAGATCCCACCTCAGAATGCAAACTGCTGCAGCCACTCTGGAAAACAGTATGGAAGTTCCTCAAAAAGTTGAAAATAGAGCTACCCTACGACCCAGCAATTACACTACCAGGTATTTATCCAAAGGATACAAACAGTGATTCAAAGGGTCACATATACCCCAATGTTATAGCAGCAATGTCCACAGTAGCCAAACAATGAAAAGAGCCTGGATGTCCATCAACAAATGAATGGATAAAGAAGATGTGGTATATATATATATATATATATATATATATATATATATATATACACACACACACACACACACAATGGAATATTACTCAGCCATCAAAAGGAATGAAATCTTGCCATTTGCAATGATGTGGATGGAACTAGAGGGTATTATGCTAAGCGAAACAAGTCAGTCAGAGAAAGACCAGTACCATATGATTTCACTCATATGTGAAATTTAAGAAACAAACCAGATGAACATAAGAGAAGGGAAGGAAAAATAAAATAAGATAAAGACAGAGAGGCAGGCAAACCATAAGAGACTCTTAACTATAGAGAACAAACTGAGGGTTGCTAGAGGGGAGGTGTGTGGGAGGAAGGGATAGTTGGGTGGGCACGGGATGTAATTAATGAACACTGGGTGTTATATGCAACTGGTGAATCACTAAATTCTACCTCTGAAACTAAAAAAAAAAAGAAAAAAAAATCCCACCTCACCATGTTATCCCTTTACTACTTTTTCTTTCCCTCTGGGTCCCTTATTTGAACCTATCTCCTAAGCTTCAGTTCAAATTATTCAAATCACCCTTGTGTCCCATTTCACAAAGATTACTCCAGGCCCCATTTGCAGATCCATCAGGGACCATCTTTCTACTTCTCCTAAACCTGATCACCAGCTAACCAACAATTACATTAGAAAATGTATAAATGGAGATCTAGAATGATTATATTAGTATAATTACTTAAAAGAGCCCCCACATCCACTATTGACCTATGCTTAGGAGTGTGCTTATTTTTCTCAAAGTACAATAAACATTTTATTGTAGAATAGTGACTGAGTAGAAAAATGTGATAGAGTCAAAATACCTGGGTCTTAACAATTAATAGTTGTATGACACAGCCACCAGCTATGGCAAGTTATTTAACCTCTTAGGTTTTCATTTCCTGCTGTGTAACAACAATAAGCATTACTGTGGCTAGGCATCACACTAAGGGCTTTTCAGATGTTAACTAATTAAACCCCCTGTTATAATTCATTGAATAGGCACTAGTACAGTGCCTGTTACATAGTGCTCAACTGAACACACACTTGCCTTATATGTGCATGTGTATAAATGTACATACGCATGTCTAGTATAAAATTTTAGACTTAATACAATCGCCAATTGATGTCTACCTTTCTCTCATGAACCTGGCATTGTCAACTGAAATCTGAGTTCTAACCAGCACTAGTAAGAGAACAGAATGGTCTGAGGGTATCTCTTGAGACAGAGATATTGAAAACAGCCAAGAGAAGTAGGAGTCAGGAACTCTCTAGTTGTCTTGGAAGAACTGTTACCTCTCATCCCAACCCCAAAAATGGACTGAGTAGAGACTGATGGAGGTACTGAAGGCCAGTGCTCATTCAGAAAAAGACAGGGGCACCTGGGTGGCTCAGTTGGTTAAGTGTCTGACTCTTGATATTGGCTCAGGTCATGATCTCAGGGTCATGAGATTGAGCCCCATGTTGGGCCTGCTTAAGATTCTCTCTCTCCCTCCCTCTCCCTCTGCCCATGCCCCCTGCTCACATGCGTGTGTGCTCTTTCTAAAAAAAAAAAAAAAAAAGGCAAAAATAAGCAAGAATAAAGATTCATAGCGTAAAATTTAAGGCAACATTTACCATTTTTATAAATGTTCTTTGTAACCATGTGCCAGGCTTGCCCCGGAGGTAGAGAGACCCTAATCTTGCTCCACCAGGTGGGAAGAAATCTGCAGCTGTGCCTGCTGAAGATCTCAGATTACTTGCACCAACTTCATGCCAACCTGTCACTTCATGTCTGGGGAATTGATCCTTTTCTTCCCATGATCATTCCATTTCATTTTGCATTTTAGATAAGACATTACTATCTTAGAGCCCAGCTTTAGGGGCTCTAAAGGATTCTGAGGCATCATTAGCGTGTAAGTAAATAACCATCCTATTTTACATCTTTGTCCATTCCACAGTTTCAGATTAGAGAATACAAAGAAAAATTTTACCTTGATTATTGCAAATATAAATTATTCACAATAGAGTAAATAATCTTTTTTTAAAAGATTTTATGTTTAAGTAATCTCTGTACCCGATGTGGGGCTTGAACTCAACCCCAAGATCAAGAGTCACATGCTCCACCAACTGAGCCAGCCAGGAGCCCCAGTAGAGTAAATAATCTTAAATGCATTTGGCACAGCCATAGAAATTACAAATCCACAAGGCGCACTCCTGAAGAGAACTTTCCTACAGGCTCTCAATAAACTCTGGAATTGACCTATTTACTAGTTCTTTACTTCCTAATGGAAGAGCCAGCATGAGGTTTGTGACTACATGAAAAGGTTGACTGGGTCTTCTCTGATGTGACAGACATATTTCAAAAGTATCTGTTCTACCCTGTGCCCATCTCATCAACCTGTAAGATGGAAGAAAACCCAACTTGTCATATCAGAGGAGAAACTGGACCACTAATGGCTCATTTGAAGGATGGCTCCCCCCTTTCAATATAGATCTGCACCACCCAAGGAGAAGGTTCATCCTGAGAATGGAGAAGGAAGAAAGGAAGGAAGGAAGAAAGGAAGGGAGGAAGGGAGGAAGGGAGGAAGGGAGGAAAGGAGAAAGAAAGAAGAAAGAAAGAAAGAAAGAAAGAAAAGAAAGAAAGAAAGAAAGAAAGAAAGAAAGAAAGAAAGAAAGAAAGAAAGAGAAAAGAAAGAAAGAGAAAGGAAGGAAGGAAGGAAGAAAAGAAAAAGAAAGAAAGAAAGAAAGAAAGAAGAATAATTTACTTTTACAGGTGTTCACCATTGAAACCCTAAGAGTTCTCTATTTTGAATTTTATCTGGGAATATGTAATTACTTTATCTAGTTAAAAGCTGTTGGAAAAACTATGAAAGTGAGCAAATGACGCTTTACTTAAATGATAAGAAAGATGGCCATTGTCAAGGAGGTTGACAGTATTAACAATTTAAAGCATTTTTCTGACAATACATTGAAGGGCCAGTTATTCCATGATACAACACTTCTGATCTGAACTTCTCAGTTTAATAGTGAACCATTTTTTCTCTTTGCATCTTTGCTTTCTTGACAGATAAAATCTAGTTCTGGAGCTTCTGTAAACAAGGTAATGCATGAGCAGAGCACTATCTCCTTGCCATTAATGCCAAACTTGTTTGACTGTGGGTTTGGTTTTTTTTTCTTTATTTCAACGGATGAGCTCTCTGAGAGCATACATTGAAAAGAGGCATTAACCAGCTGACTTTTTCCTTACAGGGAATGAGATAAAACATAAATATCACGTAACTAGCCTTGCCATCTTTGTTTGCCAAGTATATCATTCCTGTTTTAATATATGTAAAAGAAGAGTAAAAATTTTGGAAAATATTGCATTTTTGCTATATACATACATATAAATACATATATGTTTCTATATAGACCAATCTATGTGCATATATATATAATCACACATAATGATATGTTCCATATATACATATGTGCCCATAGTCTGTGTGTGTACACACACACACACATACACACATATATATACATATTATACTAGACACATGACCCAATTTTTTATTATTTAGGGTGTTATATAAAGGAGAAATATATTTTTTTAGGGAATCAGAATTATTTTCCTCTTTCTCATCTTCATCTGATTTTTAATCTCACATATATATATATAGAGAGAGAGAGAGAGAGAGATTTCCACATACAGAAAAAGATTTATTATAAGGAATTGGCTGATGCAGTGATGGAAGCTGACCAGACCCCAGAACTGCAGGGTGAGTCAGCAAGCAGGAGACTCAGAAGAGTAGATGGAGACCCAAAGGAAACCCAGAGGCTTCACACTCAGGAAGAGCTGATGTTTCAGTCCGAGTCTAAAGGCAGGAAAAAGTTTATGTCCCAGTAAGAAGGCAGTTAGGCAAGAGGAATTCCATCTCACTCTAGGGAGGGTTGGCCTTTGTGCTCTAGTCAGGCCTTCAGCTGATTGGATGAGGCCCACCTTGAGGAGCAGGGATTTGCTTTATTTGGTCCACCTGTTTAAATGTTCATCTCATCCAAAAATACCCTTCGGGAAACACCAGAAAGAATGTTTGACAGAACGTCAGGGCACCCAATCGCCTAGTCAAGTGGACACATAAAATTAACTGTCACATTCCTGTCTCAATTTCCTCATCTGTTATACAGAAATTACTAAGAACACCCAAGTCATAAAACTGCTGTGTGAGTTAAATTTTGAAATGAAGGTAAAGCAGTTAGCAAAATGCCTGTAACATCTCAGTGATTGTTAGAATCATAGCGAAGAGTAGTGATTTTCAAGGTGGGCCCTGGCGTGCACCTCCCTCCAGGGAAGGATCTTGATTCTGTCCTTTACTGGCGATGTGATTTTGAGCAAGTAACTAAATCTTCCCCAGCTTCAGTATCCTCAAGTATAAAATGATTACACCTTCCTGACAGGATATGGTGGGGATTAATTAAACAGATGCTTCTCCATCAGTTTAGCACAAAGCAGGCGCATACCAAGCAATCAGATATGGAGTAATCTTGTTATTACAAACACAAACATACTTTACTTTTACAAGAGACTTTAATTTCCTCCTTCTTTAAGCCTCAAAATAAATCAGGAAGACAGATACCATTATCATCACTATTTTACAGAAGAGAAAACTGAGAATGAGTGCTTTTGAGTGACTTCCCGGGGATCAGTGATCAGAAGTCCTTCCACATCTCGCTGAACTGCCCCCTTAGTCCCCAGCACATTGATTTCTCCCCATGATAAATATTCAAAACTGGGGTGCCTGGGTGGGGCAGTCAGTTGAGTGTCAGACTCTTAGTTTTGGCTCAGGTCATGATCTCAGGATACTGAGATCGAGCCCCGGGATGGGCTCAGCGTGGAATCTGCTTGGGATATTCTCCCCCTCTCACTCTTCTCCTCCTGCCAGTGCACTCTCTCTCTCTTTCTCTCAAAAATAGTAATTTAAAAAAAAAAAAAAAAGAAATATTCAGAACAGGTATGGGTCCTAAGCAACTCATCTTGGGAAATCCAGGTATTTACTTAGGGTTATTGACTGAAAAATGGCAGCTCTAAATTGGGGAAATATGGTAGAGATGGTGTGGATCCTAACATTCTTCTCAACCCTGAGCTTTTTCTAACATCACACACATATACACCTGGCAAAGGTAGCTATTTTTCTTTGCATATTATTTATTTTTTTAATTTTTTTTAAGATTTTATTTATTTATTTGACAGAGACACAGCGAGAGAGGGAACACAAGCAGGGGGAGTGGGAGAGGGAGAAGCAGGCTTCCTGCCGAGCAGGGAGCCCGATGCGGGGCTCGATCCCAGGACCCCGGGATCATGACCTGAGCCGAAGGCAGACGCTTAATGACTGAGCCACCCAGGCGCCCCTCTTTGCATATTATTTAGCACTGACTACATTAGGCACTCTACTAAGCCCTTTGCATAGATTATCTTGTCTCACCTTCATAGTATACCATGATTTAGGAGCTGTTACTATTCCCACTTTAAAAATGAGGAGATGAGGGTGAAGAGGTTTGTCTGAGACCACAGATGGCAAATATAGAAGCAGCACCCAGGGGTGCTGGCTCCTGAATGCTCTTCCCAGGCAGCCAATTCCTTTATTCAGTTTATTCAATGCATCTTTATTGAGCACTTGCTATGCTGCAGCATCAGGCCAGGCGGTGGGTGTACAGGGGAGAAAGGGAGAAGCAATGGCCTACCGTGGAGCTCACATTGTACCATATAATTCCCAGCACCGGTGATATCATCCCCTAGTGGCTGAAAATTGGCCGTTAGGGGCAAAAAAAACCTTTCTCTCTTTACATATACATACAGTACATATAAACAGATAGTATATTTGTGGTGGTAGGTGTTTAGAGAAAAAAAATGTCTACAAAGGGTCCTTACGGGTGATGATGACAAAGAGGTTGAGAAACTGCTCTCATGTGAAATACAGATGGGACACACATAATTACACAAATAAATGTATGACTACAAATTATCACATATACTAAGAGGCAAAAGCAAAGGGTTTTTTGAAGTGAATTAAAAAAAAAATCTCCTTGTGATTAAAGGGTCAGGGAAAGCATAAAGGCATTTAAGCTGAAACTTGAATGATGAGAAGGAGTTTGATACAAGGGTTTCCCAGGATGAGAGCCACACAAAGGTCTTGAGGTATGTGTAAGAGTTCTCAGAAGAGCAGAAACAGAACTAACAGAATGTGTGTATGTGTGTATATGTATGTGTCTATACATACATATCTATATCTGTATCTGTATTTGTATCTATAATCTGTACATAAAATGAGAGAGGAAGAAATAGAAAATTTAAAGTATTGGCTCACAATACTTTGTGGAGGCTTAGTGAGCCTACAATCTGCAGAGTAGGCCAGCAGGCTGGAAATCCAGGAAAGAGTCAGTGTTGAAAGTCAGGTCTGAAGTCAGTAGGCAGACAGGATTCTTTCTTGTTCACGGGAAGTCAGACTATTTTCTCTTAAGGCCTCCAGCTGATTAGATGTGGCCCACCACATTACAGAGGGTTCTGTCCTAGTCAAAGTCTACCAATTGAACTGTTAATCAGAGCTAAAAAATACTCTTCACAAAAACATCCAAAATAATATTTGATCAAATATCTAGACCCTGTGGCCCAGTCAAGTTGACACATAAAATTGACCATCATATCTGGTCTCAGTGTTTGGAAGAACTGATAGAAAAGAATTTGGTGGGAGAACAAGCTAGGAGGAACATGGTATTGCATGAGGATGTAAAAGCATCAGAGGCAGATTGTGCAGGGCTTTGTAGGCACGATGAGGGTTGAACCTTATCCTAAGAGTGTTGGAAAGTCACCAAAAGATGACATGGAGGGGGTGGCCTGATTCGCCATGATGTTGCCACAGACGTTGCTAACAACCACTGATGGGCGATGATCAGGGTTAAGTGTGGGGGAGCTGTCTGGAAGATGCCAGGGCAGAGTTCGTGATGCCCTGGACTAGGGTAGCAGACGTGAGGTGAAGAGAAAGGCTTGGATTTCCTACACACTCAAGGGACGGAGTGGAGGGAGACGTTGATAGGTTGGATATGTGGACAGGGGAGAAAGAATCAAGGTCTCTTTCCACCTTCTGGAGTTCTCCAAGGACCCCCTCGAAAATCACTCAGTAAAGCTTTCCCCGACTCTACCGACACTCAGTTTATGTGTCCATTGCTTTGGTTTGGATGTTTATACATCTTTCTCAGGTCTGTTCCCTCAACCGCTTTATTAGGGCCTCAAGGCTACTCACCGTTGTATAAAAGATCAGCACTGACACAGATTCTCATTAGCTGCCAGATAAATGTGTGACAGTGGAAAGCAGACAGAATTAGGAATCCTAATTCCACCTGTAAACTTTGCCAGAGACCTTGTAATCATACAGATTTTGGCTTACCATTGCTGAGTTTCAGTTTTTTCTTTCACTGGAAAAATTAATACACATTCTGTGTACTTTGCTGTAGCATAAAGGTAACGTGTGTAAAATGTAGAAAAAGAGGTAACACCCTGTAGACATAACCTGTATTTCATCACTTAAAAAATAAACCAACAACATTAAGGATATATAACAGTCTTTCATTTTCACTTATTACACAGATAAGCCATGAATTTCACACTTCACGAAGAGCATCCTTTACAGTGTATAGAAGTCATTAAGGAAAGTGAGGATCAGAGTCTCGTGGGACTTTCAAAGAAATGAAATGCACATAAACATAAAAGGGAAGAAAAGCCAGCAAATATGGTCGCATATTTCTGTTCATTAGGAACTGTTCTTTTTCTGTCCGAATCAGGAAAAACACTCTAAAAGCACTTAAATAGTAGACATTTTTGTTCCAATATATATTATGTTCCCAAGGCATTTTTGTCTTGTTTGATGTAGATTATATATCATGATGTGGGTACAAATATGCATATTTCTATTTTTAATTTCAGAAGTTAGATCAAATAACCTTTAAAAAGAAACAGATCGCTATCAGAGTCAGGGTTCATAATTAACATTACTAATTCTGTCTTAAAATTTGACCATGACCATTATCCATTATAAAATTTGAAAAAATACAATCACTTCTAGGTTAACCTACTTGAAAGTTAAAATACAAATAAGTTATCCTAAGAATTGAGTATTGAGGAAATACAAGATCATTCTGTTTCTTCACATCTCTGCTGCGTTGATTAACAAGGATCATCTAAAGTGAGCATTTCTACAAATTCTCATTATGACCATGGCATGTATTCTGGATTATGCCTCTCTCTATATATATATATATATCCACTGTCTGCTTGTATAACCTACTATTGATTTAGATTTGCTTAAAACTAAGCAATAAAGTACTGTATATTGTTAAAGTCTAAAGAAAATCAGTAAGTAATCCCCAAAGAAGAATATCCATTCTACTCCCTAAAAGCAATATATTGTCTATAAAATGTATTTATGTTAGAAACCTAAAACTTGAGATGAATCTGTCTCTTCAATGATTTTTGAAAACTAAATGTGTTAAATTCTTACTCATATTTCCCAACACACACGCATGCACACATACAGATACACATACAACATTCAGATGCACATACAAACAACCTATAAGTAAAGGGGAAAATCACCTAAATAATCACATAAGAAAGATTATTTTTAAAGCCCTCAAAATATGCACTATTACTATACAAGTTTGTGATTTGTTAAAATCATTCTAAATTCACTAGGTAAGCAGGGTACACTCATAATCAGTCTTCAGAATAGTTCTTAGCATTCAAAACTTTCCTAGAAATAAAATGATTTACAGATCTATTTGTTGTTCAAATCATTCTGTTATTGGTCGAATCAGTCATTCAATCAGTTGGGTCATTCCATCAACAGATGACTTGAATATTTTTTCCTCTACCAATCCTCCAACTGAAGACAGCAGTTACAGGTACATATGTCAGATCAAGACTAAGAAAATTTTCCTATTCCCCATGTTCCCCTATGATGTAGCTCATATGTTTTACGGCATTGTTATTTTTACACATTTAACAAAGTATATATAGTTACACAGAAAATAAGTCTTTCATTAATAGGAAGCCCAGATTATTTTGGGTCTTATATAATAAGGCACTTAGAATCTTACAAGGACCTGGAGGGGAAGAAAATCTGAAATTTGGTTGGAATGAACAATACTCCAACTATTTTTTTTCTGTTAAATCCTAGATCAAAATAGGCAATTGTTCAATGGCCAAGGACATGTTCTCCTCAAATTCTAGTTCCCTTGACACTCTTTATTTCTATTAAAAATAGGCACATGTGAGAAAGAGCTAGTGGTTCACTATCTTTGAGGGAGTGGGAGTCAAGGTCATCAGACCCCATCATAGCTAATCTCAAAACTACAGTCTTGTGGCTTTCCAAACACCTAGTGGGAATTGTAATTTGTACCAAGTTAGAATTCTATCCAGTCTGATGACCAAAAACTGGCAAACAAATATGTATGTTATATATAAATTGAATATATGCATGCATACACAGATATGTATCACACATATACACATAATAAACCTAATACACAAAAAATATGCATAACATAATATATATGTATAATATATATTATAATACAATATGTATATTAAAAATCCTCTGAGCAGTCTAGAAGAAATTTTTTTAAAAACTTAAAATGTTTTAGGAATAAGATGCTTGATTAGTAACTTATCAACTATCACTTCATTTCACTTCTGGAAGATGTGTCATCTCTCCTCATTCTTTGGAACCACGGTGCTGAATAGGTTTAGAGACAGTAATTGATTAGAAAACTCAAATGCCATTATCAACTCAAGGTTTTACTTCCAATTTTAGCTTTTAAAGCCAGAATCAAACTCCTATTGAACAGGGAAATTAATTAATCCTTCTATATTCTCCTTAAGTGCAATTACAGCGCTAATGCAGAAGAAAATTTTTCTGATCATTTTCTGCAGCACAGTTTTAATATTGCCTATAATAGACATTGTGTTTTTTTAAAGTGTCAGTAGCACCAAGGAAATTTTAAAAATTTTGTGTATTTCCTTTCTGTGGGGAAAAGGAGGTCAATATCACTGTCCTTTTGTCTGCAAACTACTTATTTTACTTAGTGGCTTGGAAAGCTAGTTGGTCAATGACAAAACATATGAAAATGAATTACACAGTTATTGAAATCATACTCGATGGGACAACAAAACCAGACAGCCTTGTGAGGTAGACTTGCCTCTCACACGGGGTGAGCTTGGCAACCATCCAACTAATCTCAAACCAGCTCTTAATGGAGAACTGTGAGAACTAAAACATGGAAGGGTCTACCTACAGACAGGTGAAAATGTACATTGTGGTGTGTGTATGTCTTATTATTTTGCTTTTGTCTATATACACATTTGTGTATACATATACACACAGAGAAATATTCTGGGTATAGTTTTGTTCACTCATTCATTTTGCAAATACCTATCGAATGTTGTTAAGTGTTAACACTCTAGTGTCAATGAGCTATTGCCATAAACGTGCTGTCTAATAAAATACACAAAACAGGATTTAAAACAATAATCATTCACTATTCTACCTCATGTAGATCCCTGGGGAGTCTGCTGACCTAGGCGGGGCTCAGCTTTGCTCACTCACCTCACTCCTGTGTCTGTGGGCTGGTGGACTCACTCACACATCTGCAGGTAGGTTGGAGGTTGCACACAGCAACACAGGTACAGAAGGAAAACACAAGCATGTGAAGGCTTTGGGAAGCCTCAGCTCAGAAATGGCATACCATCACCCCTGCCTCGTTCTACTGGCCAAAGTAAATCACATGGTACAGGGAAACCAACTCTGCCTTTCCAGGGATGGGAAAGGCAAACTCACATGGCAAAAGGTGTGGATGCAGAGAAGGATAAAAATTGGGGCCACAGGTGCAACTACCACAACTCCTAATATTCTCTTTGATGTAAGAGTCCTCAGGAGTAACCCGAACAGCATACTGATCATCTGGAGAAAATAATACTTTTAAATTTTTCCTTAAAAATCTAATTATGTGGGGTGCCTGGGTGGTTTAGTCAGTTAAGGGTCTGATTCTTGATTTTGGCTCAGGTCATGATCTCAGGGTTGTGAGATCGAGCCCAGGTTGGGCTCCTCACTGGGTGTGGAGCCTGCTTGGGATTCTCTCTCTCCCTTCCCCACTGCCCCTCCACCCTCCCCATAATAATAATAATAATAATAAATTTAAAATAAATATATAAATCTCTAATTATGAAAAAAACATATTTCCTGATCCAACACAGCTGACAAGTCCTCATGTGTTTATGAGTAGGAGGTTTTCTCCTGGTGCACAACACCAGGAGAGAAAGGAATTAACTGCCTTTTCTTGTCCTACCCATGAGCTGCCAAACAGCACAAAACAGAGTGTTTAGAAACAGGCAACATTTGTGTGCAGGACTCCTCCTCTACCTCTTACTCATTGTTGACATCCAGTTAGAGTGATAAAAATATTTGCTGAACTTCTGTCACTGCTGTTTTCTCTAAATCCACAAAAAAATCTGATCCTGCACAGAGAAGTCTCATGGAGTGACTGCAAACATCTTTATCTACTTTAGGAACTTGACAGCTGAAATAATAGAATGTAAATCCAAATGTTTCTAGCATGAAACCCATGACACTTTAAGTCCTCATTCCTCTCCTTCTGCTTAAGCTGAGCAACACGAGAGAAAGCCCCTCGGGACTTCCAGTCCCTGATGTATGTGCCTTAGATCACACACTGCCAGATGTCACCCAGGATACTGCGTTCAGCTCCTGCCGTAAAGCTTTGCTTTGTGACGACTCAATTTCCAATGAGCCATGAAGTATTACATTCTTGAGAAGCCGAAGAACTCTGGTCTTTGGCAGAGCACCAGCTGAAGTCCTAGCAGAAACAGCAGAAGAGGTCATAGTGGATGGGGGGCTGTGTTTGTCACTTGGAAAGCAACTGTCACTTTGTGTCTGGGGAATTATTCCAGAATACAAAAGCTGAATGTTAAGGTGTTCAAGAGTGAGAGGTTGTCATAAGAAGAGGCAAGTTGGTTTCTGACCAGAGAGAAAAGAATTGTGATCCACTGATTACCAGCGCCCCCAACCCCCTGGGCCCTACTGTGGGTAGAGTGGTTTCACTGATGGCCGAATGTGCAATTGTGAATCTGCCAAAAATGCGGTTCCTGTTTGGTATTTCTTTGCATATTTCCAGCATCATGTATTTGGTATGTGTTTAAATATATAAATTTAAAGATGCACATGACACTTAATTTACAGTGGAAAGTACTTAACAGCTGGCCCTAGCTATCAAATGCAAATATGAAAATTCAGCACAGCACACTTCTGATAGTTTAATTGGCATGAGTGGAAAATGAATTCCAACACGAAGTTCTCATCTGTGGCTCCAACGGAAGCTGATAAGGTACTTAATAGACTTTTAATAGAGCTTCTGAGACCCAGATCATGAAAAAAAACCAAGCATGCCATGCAATTCATTCCCCAACTTTCCAATGGCAGCATGAAGCTTTCCAAAGAAAAAGATTCACGGAGGTTTTTCCATGGAGTGTATTTATAATTTGGAAGAAAGTGTCTCGCAGTGGATGGCTTTTGTTAATAATTCCTCAGTGGAGAGGCAGGGTTCTACAGACAGAAAGAGCTAGAGGGAATCTTGTAAAAACAGGCAAGATTTGAAGAAATGGTTTAGTGTGGAAAGCTCTTTAATGGCAGAAACGTGGATGGACTAAATCCTCATGCATTCTGCTAGAAATCAAGGAGGAGGGCAAATGTGAGTTAACACATAGACCCTAGAATTAGGAAATGAGAAAATACAAGGAAAAAAATAAATGATCTCTACTAAATGATTGTTTTCGTGGCACTAGTCTCTCAAAATGACATTAATACTTCATTCATTATTGGTCAGACTATGAATTCATAGAATCTCAAGACTACCTCTTATGTCTCTGGTCAGTAGAATTATGCCCCTTCACTCCCAAAATGCTCACATCCTAATCCCTGGAATTTGTGATATGGTCGCAAATGGACTTTGTAGATGTGATTAGGATTAGGTCCCTTGGGATCGAAGATTATCCTGGATTATCTGAGTAGGCCTAATCTAATCCTGTGAGTTCTCTTAAAGCAGACCATTTTTCCTGGCTGGAGAGACCTGATAAGGGAAAAATGGTCAGAGAGATGCTATGTTGCTGGCCTCAAAGATCATTTGAGTTTGCTCAGGCTGCCACACAAAGCACCACAGACTAGTGGACTTAAACAACAGAAATTTATGTCCTCAAATTTGAGAGCCTGAAAGTCCAAGATCAAGGAATCAGTGTGTTTGGTTTCTCCTGAGGCCCCTTTCCTTGGTCTGCAGGGCCTCATGCTCTCTGGGTCCTCAGGCACCCTTTTCTCTGTACACGTGCACCCCTGGCGTCTCTTCCTCTTCTTAGAAGGACACCAGTCATACTGGATCAGGGCCCCTCCCCAACAGCCCCATTTTATCATAACCACCTCTTCAAAGACCTTATTGCCAAATGTGGTTACATTTAAAGGTACTAGATTGGGACTTCAACATACAAACTGGGTGGGGGGGCATAATTGAGCCCATAACAAAGATGAAAGAAGGGGTTATTGAGCCAAAGAATATAGGCAGCCTTTAGCTGGAAAAGGCAAGGAAATGAATTCTCCTCTAGAGCCTCTAGAAAGGAACACAGCCCTGCTGACACCTTGATTTTAGCCCAGGGGAAATACAGTCAAACTTCTAACCTATAGAACATTGAGATAACAAATTTGTGTTGTTTTAAGCTACTAAATTTGCTGTTGTTTGTTATGACAGCAACAGAAAGCTAATGCAATGTGCAAACTTTAACCAACAGATAAATGTATCTTGTGTCCCTACTGTGTATCCATTACTACATCATGGATGATAACCGACCTTCCAGGGACTTGTGCTTTCCTACTCCTGCATATGGAACCACCCAAAGCACAGTGGTTTAAAATGGCAATTATTTATTATGGTTCACATGTCTTCAGTACACTAGGGTTAGACTGTTCAAGGTCAAGCTTGGCCAGGTCCGCCCACTTTTGGCTTTTGGAGAAGCTCTACTTCTTCCAGGTCTGTGGGTCACCTGTGCTGGCTTTGCTGTATATGTGTCTCATTCATCTCAAACCAGAAGGCTCACAGAACATGTTCTTATGCAATGGCAGAGACTCGAGAGAACAAGTCTATATACCTCTTAGAGCCTAGTCTCCTAGTCTTGGACTGACATACTGTCACTTCTAACCACATAGCCAAAGCAAACCACATGGCCAAGCCCAAAATCAAAGAGCAGAGAAATTTATTCTGCTCACAGTGAGGCCATGGCAAGAGTATGGATGCAGGAGAGGTGAAGGCCTAGTGCCATAATGCCATGACCACAGGCTGACAGTTCAGTCACAGAGAGACAACTAACAAACATGAGATAATAAATGTGGATTTGGATACTAGAAGGTGAAAGTATTGATGTATTGGCAAATATAAACTAAAATACAAAAAGGAATATAGTAGTTAATACATTGTCAGTTATTTTGCTTGTCTAAACTTTATTTGCATGCATATGAAAAAGAAGTATTGCATTTCACTATGTTCAGAAGCCATCTTCAAAATGTGGGGAAGATAATGAGGAATTTATGGTCCCACATTGGAATTGAGTTGAATACCCATTTCAGAAGAGATTCCAAATGTCCTTTAAAACCAACAAGAAATAATCAAAGTATCTGAAGCTCAGCTTGAATGGAAGAGAATAAGCTCGGAAAATCCTGAAATTAAATTGCTTTCTGTTGTAGGAAGCAAAATTTCCACAAACCTTTCCCATCCCTTTTTGTATGTTTCTACCTTGCAGCTCCTTCAGTCCAGAAATGAAGTCTATTTCTGTGCCTCTGGAATCTGGGTTTGGCCATGAATCTGAGTTCACTGATAGAACATAAGCAAATGTGAAGCAAGCAGAAGCTAAAAAAGCTCTTGCAGACTAGGCTTTTCCCTTCTTTCTGCAATCCCTTCCAAAACTATGTGAATAATCCTGGGCTGACTTCCTAGAGGTTTGGAAACCATGTGGAGAGATGTCTCAGCCATTCCAAATGGCCAATTGTCCCACCTGAGGCCACAGACATATGAGTGAGGCTGTCCTAAAACACTGAGCCCCAGCCAAGATGGCCCAAACCAGAAAAAGCAATAAAGCAACACTTAAAAGTGTGAGTAATAATTAAATGTTTGTTCCTTTTAGCCATTAAATGTTGGGATGGTTTGTTACTCAGAAATAGCTTACTGGTAAACCTCCCTGGCAAATGAGGTATATGTTGCTGGTGAGCAAAAGAAGAGCTAGGGCTCAAACCCAAAACATTCCACTGCTGGCTCCTTCCACAAGCTCCCAACCTGGAGGCTGAGAGCTCACAAAAGCTGGTAGAACTCAAGTGAGCAATTCTATAACACACATGTACACCATGCATTGTCTGTCATAATATAGACATCATACTCTTGCTATGTATCTGGAAATGTGCTAATGATGTACCTGAATTATATTATTTAATCTTTACCACAAACCTATGTGGTAGGTCTTACTAATATGCCCATTTTACAAGTGAGAAAATCCTCAGAAGTTAGGAACGTATGTGGTATCACCCACCTAGCCAACCCGCTGAGAGGGAGCACACAACTCTTAACGAATATCCTTCACTGAATTAAAAAATGCCTTGTGCAAAAATATACCATTTTTCACATGTCTGTTGATTTTGTTGTGATGCGTAAAATACAAAGGGACTTAATGGTATTCCTGATTGCAAAATAACATTTAAATGTTATTTGATTTTTACCATAAAATGGCATTCTTCTATTCAAATAACTTTTATATCAATTTGCCTATCTTTCTTATATCAACACACAGAGCCAGAAAGCTAAAATTGACCAATTCATACATGTATATATTTATCCAACAGAGAATTCCTAAGCCCCTTCTATGCAAAATTATCTTTACAGGGGTAGATGTTTTCTAGATTTTGTGATAGTCTCAAAATACATAAGTCAGTCAAACATTACAAATATAAGATATCCTTACAATAATATCTGATATTTAATAAGCACTTCCTGTGTGTTGACTGCTAAACACATGAACAGGTCATGCACAGTGCTAAGCACTTACATGTGTCATCACACTTATTCCTCCAAATAACCCATGAGGTACTATTAACAGCCTAATTTTACCAAACAGAAAACTGAGCTACCAAAAAGTTAGGTAAAACACTTTGGGTCACATTTAATAAGAGGGACTTGGGAGACAAGACCAGCAGTCTGGCACCATGCTCCAGATTGCTTTGTTTTGAATACCTACTGCTGTCCCTCAAAGCCTAGGTTAGGCTTCAAATTTGCCAGTACAGTCTTATTAGGAAAATGACATATTATTTTACCATTTTAACTTTTATTTGTGAAAAATAATAATGCCTTTAAAATTCTAAGTATTCTATCATGAGAACTCTGACAGCCATTTAGAGGAATTTCACTGAGCATGGAATCTTTCTTTTGGTTTTCACACCTATATCTGAATTTTGGAAAAAGCTTTTTGATTCTTCTAGCTATTTGTAGCTAAACTGGTATCCCAAATGAAACATTCAAGAAAATATTCAGTGTTTCTGAATAGTGCTAAAGCCAGGCTGCTCTGTTCTTCCACACATACACTCACCTTTCATTCCCATTGTTTACTCTGGACTTCATTTGTTAATCAATTCAAGATCTGTTTCATGTTTTTGCAGGTATTCCCATCTGCAGCAGTACTAATTCTTCATTCAACTTGTTACCTGAAGAACAAGCACAAAGAATGGAAGGGAGCCAATTTTGTTTAGATAATTTCTTAGATTTTTTTTAAAAGCACATCACTAGCTTTTCCATTTTAAAATCATTAAGCTTATACTAATATGCTAATTACATCACTGTTGTGTTTTTTAAAAGCCACATTACTAATTCTAATATGCTATTGCTGGCCAATGGTAAAAGTTTTATAGCTAATGGGGGCAAATGGAGACTTCTCAAGAGCAAAATCTTATCTGCATATATTGTTGAAATTGAGCTGATGGAATTTGTTTTCCTACTCCAGACATTTTGAAAATAACTTTTCTTTCCAAATATGTTCTCCATGTACCCTTCCTCCTGATTTGGTCGGGGTGATAGACTACAGATTATAAAATTGATGGATGTCTCCCTTTTTCCATTCTCTTACCAGATGAACTGGCCAAACATGACAGTTTTGAGAAATTGGTATATTTTATTGTCCAGATAAAAAGGGGATCTTCTTGTCAAACTCTTTTGCAAAAGAAATTCCTTCCAGGATGAGATCGTTGTATTTATCTTAATCAGTCCTCTACCTTAGTAGGTAAATCCAATAATATATTAAATATAACGACAGAATCCTGTAGCCCATAATGTGTCCTCATACTCAAAGTGCTTGGGAAAATAAAGATCTAGGATATATAGTAGCTCAGGGATCCTGTAGACCAAGGGCTATAGCAGACTCCATGGGCATCAATCATTTTATTAAAAAGTTTCATTGCACTCAACACACAATGAACTCGATCTTTCTGCTTAGAAACAGGCTTAAGGTCAAATGGATCTTTTTCTAACTCTTAAATGCCTTCAAATGAGTCCACTCCCCTACTTTTACCCTCATAATAGGAAGGAAGGAAGGAAGGAAGGAAGGAAGGAAGGAAGGAAGGAAGGAAGGAAAGAAAGAAAGAAAGAAAGAAAGAAAGAAAGAAAGAAAGAAAGAAAGAAAGAAAGAAGAAAGGGAGGAAGGAAGGAAGGAAGGAAGGAAGGAAGGAAGGAAGGAAGAAAGAAAGAAAGAAAGAAAGAAAGAAAGAAAGAAAGAAAGGAAGGAAGGAAGGAAGGAAGGAAGGAAGGAAGGAAGGAAGGAAGGAAGAAAGAAAGAAAGAAAAAGAAAGAAAGAAAGAAAGAAAGAAGAAAAAGAAAGAAAGAAAGAAAGAAAGAAAGAAAGAAAGAAAGAAAGAAAGAAAGAAAGAAAGAAAGAAAGAAAGAAAGAAAAAGTCCCCAACCCCAGCCTGTATTGCTAGGTGGGCACTGGAGCAAAGTATGCAAAAATAAATATTGACTTTTGTAGGAAAGATCCTATTTTTTTACACCTGGCTTAAAATTTTCTGTAAGCCAGACACACACCCAAAACCTCCTATGATCTAAATGTGCTGCCTGTGTGTGACTTACATTGTAAGTCTGATTTTTCTTATTGTCTCTCCTCACTCCAGTGAATTGAACTACCTCCTCCTGAATTCTTATAGCACTTTGTATCTCTCTTTTTGTGTTTCTCATATTCTGCCTTAATTGTTACAGTAAGTTTACCCTTTATCAGTTCCATCCTATATTAGAAAGTAAGCATTCAGCCAGTAACTGGCATAAGCACCATAACAGATATCCTACTGTAGGATACCTCTAGTTTGGGTTATTTGAACAACTTAAAGATAGCATCATGAACCCAGGTTCTTTCCACCTTTTTTGCTACCCTGTTGGCTTGCCTGAAGGCAAGCTCTCCTTTTGAGGAATAAGTGAATATAGCACTTCCAGGCATCAAATCTACAAATGAAAACATCCTACAACCCTGTGTCTCTTTGTATCAATGAAGAAATCTTTCCTAGAAGGCTCTGCTGCCAAGTTCCCTTTATGTTGAAAAGTGTTGAATCACATGACCCCCCACAAACCAATCACTTGTTGGCTATGATGGGTTTGTATTAATTGGGATCTTGCCTAAGTCATGGGATGGAGGAGGAGCCAACAGAACAAAATGAAGTCTCTTCCAGCAGAGAAGAATGGAAGTAATGCTGGCTTGGTTTTTAATCAACATCATCTATGGCAATCTCCTACCAGACTATAAATTTCTTGGGGATGAGGATTATATTCTTGGACTATAACCCAAGAAAGAGCTGGTAAGGATTTGAAGTAATGCAGTAAGATAGAGATGATGAATTAACGCACTGCTACTGCCCTTTAGCACAGAACATGACATCTAATAAGGACTGAATAAATATTTGATTGAACAGATTTGAGAAGTGCTTTAACAGATGTGTATCCAGGGCACTGTGAGAGAAGAGAGGAAGGAAGGAGTCATTTTGCCTGGGAGAGTCAGATAAGTCTTTACCACAGAGGTGATCCATCAAGAGCAACAGTTACCCTGTCATTGAGTGTAATCTCTCTGTCTCTATTAAGTCAATCAATTAGTTTCTCCCCATCATTGCTAGGTGGTGTGACTAACATGCATGTCAAGCCTACTGTGGGTCACAGGCAGAGTAGGTTACCACTCTGTTGATCTTCACCAGGCTCACAAAAATGCCTAAAAATAACGTAATAGTCATTAACAAAAGGGCAAAGCCACCTCCCATCTGGGTTCCAAATATTTAGATCTTGAGACCTTTGCCTTATTACAAAAAGGTAAATCAGTAAGTCTGCAGTTCTCTTAATAGTTTCTAAACATCTGTCCTGCACATCTCTGAGTAGCAGCATCATTGAGATGCAGGTATTTTTTGGCCATCAGAGAGCAGACATTTTTCATTCCTTGCCTCAAGCTTTCCTTACACTCCATTTTCTCACAGATTGATATGAATAAAGATTGCCACTCCACTTCAGCCTTGCATTTTTCTTCTGAATGATACCAGGATTGCGTAATCAGATCAATTTATTGTTAATCTGAAGGAATTTTCTTTCCAATGAGACTTGTCAGACACATTTATGTCCTTTGAAATCACTGTAATTGACCCAGCAGAGGTAAAATGTGGAACAGCACCTGTCTGCTCAGGCAATCAACGACAAAACGGCAAGTACTGAAAGCAGAAATCCTGGCTCCTTGTCCCTCTTGGAGCACTCATACTGCGATAGATGTGAGTTCAGTCCCGGAAGGCTCCCTAGCTCAGGTGTCAGCTAATAAAGGTATCCCATGAAACAGCATATGGATAATCATTTAGGATAAAAGGCAGTAGAACACAAAGAAGAACCAAAGGCCTGGCCATTAGTCCCAGCCAGCACTAACTGTCATTCAAGAAAGGGAGGACGTTTTGGAACTTCCAGCCATCCCAGGGCATTAGCTGACACTATTTAAAGCAGAGGAAGTACCTGGCCAACCCACAGAATCATGAGAAATAAGGTATTCTCATTGTTTTAGGCCAATGCATCTTGGGGTATTTTGTTATACAACAATCAGTGGCTGAAACATAGAGATCCTATGACAGAAACTAAGAGCTCCCTTGGTTTCCAATGACCTTCTTTTTCTAGTTCCAAGATTTGTTTAGCTTCATGGTAAACCCTTTTTTGTTCAAGATGGTTTCTGTTCTTTGCAGCCACTAATTAACTGACATCAAAGTGACAGGACTCAGGCCAAAGAGTTCAGCTCTGAGTACTGGTTATAATCCTTGAGACTGCAACAGGGAAGCAGGCTTTATACTGGAAGGATCCTGAGTCCAGGGTAAAAACCAAAGAGGCATTCAGAGACAGGACAGAAGCTCAATGTGGCATCAGGAGAGGCAAGGCAAACAGCGCTGAACCTAACCAGTAGGACGGCACCTGCCATAGTGTTGAGACATGGAAGCATGGTTCTCCCAACCATAGTGTTGAGACATGGAAGCATGGTTGAGGCTACGTATGAAGATGATGGACACTGTATTTGTGAGGAAAACACAGAGAGCTCAAGAGGCAGACAAGGACAGACAGACAGCCCCTGCTCACCATGAGCAGTGTAGTTGGAGGGAGGACAAATGGCCCAAGATTAGCAATGCAGCCTCTGTCTGGCAGCCCCAGAGCCAGACCTGCCTATTTATAGCCCCAGCCTCTCTGTAGGGAACTACACTGCATGTCAAGTTTGAGCACCAGGCAAAAAGAATGAGAGCTGGGAAATGTAGGGAGAGTAGAAGAATTGAAGCATCCCAGAGCCACCCTTCCCAGCCCCAACTTTCTTTACACCTGTGTGTAATTCAGTTTGACATTTAGAGCAGGTTTTAGCAGGCTAGAGTCAGAGTATAATAAGTGGGAGGAAAAGATAGATTGAGCAGAAGCATTGGCTTGTGGCCTTACACACCCATTTGACAGTCATTGAATGGGCAGAACAACTTGACAGGGACCAAAGATCCACATGGGTTGATGGAGCTGTTGGCAGGTAAAGAGAACTCTAGCTGGAGCTAGAATTGAAGGATGAGGCTCATAGCACTTAGGATGGGCCAGGTTATGCTGCAGTAATAAATCAAAAACCTCTCGGCTTATAACAGAAAAGTTACTTCTTACTCATACTACCTCTATCATAGTCACCAGGCTCTTCTCATCACAGCCACTCAAGGACCCAAGCCTTGGGAAGATCCATCCCTATGTGGCTCTGTCATTGGAGAGATGGTAAAAAATGACCACCCACAGGTTAAAGGCTCTGCCTGGCAATAACACACCACTTTCGCTTATATTTCACTGGTCAAAGTAAATCACATGGCCACACATGCACTCAAGGAGATAGAGCTATCTAATCCTCCTGCAGGGAGGGGCTTCAACATGGGTTAGGAATAAAAGCCTGCCACGGACCCAGGCTATTAAGAAAGGATCAAGCAAGACTCCACACATCTGCAAGCTAAGGGGCTGAGCACCTTGCCAAGTGAAGGATTTGAGCATGAGGAGGAGTTTGACATATGTGGCTGAGTCTATAGGGTAAGGGCTTTGGAAAACAGCTGAAAGAAAATTCATGAAGCCAGGGATGAAAATAAGCAATAGTGATATTAGTAATAATGGCTACCATCTATTAAATCCCCCCTTTTTTTTCCGAACCAAATGCCTTACACACATTTTTCATCCTCATCACACATCATACACACATCATTTTAACCTCTTAGGAATTCTATGGGTTTAGTGCTGTACCTCTCATCTATACCTCTATGCTATAGATGAGAGACTGAGGGTCAGAAAGACTGTATCACTTGACCAGGATCATAAAGCTAGAAAATAGCAGGGTCCAGATTTGAACCCAGCCCTGGCTGGCTTTAAAGCCCATGATCCCTCTTCTCTTTCTACAAAGCCTCCTACTTCCCTTGGTACAACAGCAACGTAGGACCAGCAACAAGATACGTGGGATCTGACCTGCCAAGTCAGCAGCCTTAAATCCTCTACAGAGATGTTGAAATGAGCAACTTTAGTGTATTGTGAATATATGATATGGGTGGGGGGCGTGGTGAAAGGAGGTAGGTGGGGGAACCAGAGGGGCAGGCTCTAATCAATTTTATTCTTCCAAATCAAACGCCACTACCTATTCCTTGCACATATATCAAGACCCTAAAGCAGCAGAAATCATCATCTAAAGAGTTATTTGCTGCAAACGAGAGTCAAACTTTTCTCTTTCACACCTTATGGAGAGTCCAGTGAGCCTTATAACAAAAACAAATCCCCCCGTCAGATTGCACTGCTGAGGAGCAGCTGTGGAAGCTTCTGTCACACACAGATTACCATATTCACTGACTTAACAGATGAGCTGAGGGCATTTCACTTTGCTAGACTATTTAAGATTCACCCAGAGCATCATTTCTGCTGAACTGCACACGCGTAATGAAGGCAGTCACTGTTCTTCCATCTCTCCTCCATGTCTGCTTCTACTTGTTCCCTTTGTGTAAGCCTCTTCTTGCCTTATAGAGTTCAAATTAAAATCCTATTTTTCATTAAGCATTAAAAAATACTCCAACTATAAGACACAGTAGTTAAATCTGGAGATCATCCAGTGGCTTCTGGTTCCCCGCCTAAGAAATAAGGCTCCTTGAAGCACACACACATCACTTTGGCACATGCCCCGGGCTTTCTCAGAGCACATCTGAATTGTGTGCTTTTTATTGTATAATAAAGCCAAACAGTCAGAAGAAGACTTTGGTCAGCTCTTGAGATATAGATGTCTGGGAAACCAAAGACTCTCAGGAAGTGCATCAACTCACTGAGCGAGACCCAGAGATATTGAGCAACACTAAACAAGTATTTATTGAGTTGCCACTCTATACCAGATATTGTGCTTGGCAAAAGGAAAACAAAGGTAGATGAGACATCACACCTTCTCACAAAGACTCAGTCTGAAGGAGGCACACAAACACTGTGCCACAGGAACAATACAGGCACGAGAGAAACAGTATGGAAACACCAATGTCTACAGGTTACTTTTGCTTCTGTAAAATTCATAAGCCAAATTAACATAACTGCTTTCAAATAAAATAGGATTGATTTTTGATTGTGCAACTCTAAATAACAAGATGTCTACATTCAGTACATAAAGGAATAATTCTGATTGTCATGTAGATTATTGCTGTATTGGCTGTGCTCTCTAGATGCTGCTAAATATTTGCCTAAGAATGAGTTAATTAAAATACATAGTATGCCAGTTTCAGCTCAGAAATATGGAGAACCACAAAGAGCATTCAAACTTATAACACTAGACAAACTCAAATTACCAACTTTTCTGGGACCCATCAGAAAGTTTAGCTCATGGAGAAAATAGACAATTTGACACCTAGAGATTGGCATCTGCAGGGAGAAATAGGCACCAAGGATTTGTTTGGTTGGGGCAGAGGCTGAGGGGCAAAACATAAGCCGGTATGAAGCTAAAATGTTTTAATGAATTGCTAAAACTGTAACAAATTACAATTAATTAATTATATCAGTGCAAGAGTCTGAAGCCCTTGGAAGCGACAGATGATGTATAGGAGGATTTACATCCTTGGGCACACTTTCCTTCCATGAATCCACAGGTGCTCACAGGGAGGATTAGAGAGAATCCTGGAAAGCTTCCCAGATATTGCTGTTTTGGAAAGTGGAACAGCAGCCCCTACTGAAATTCTATCCAGACCTATCTCCACTATCTTCCCTAAAGAACACAAACCCTAATTTGCATGAAGAAAGGTGACTACCCTAGGATGTTGGTGCAATCACTGCAGCTGTGTGAAGAGAAGAGCCAAAGAAAGCTGGGGGAGGGGCAGAAATACTCACCAGGACCACATACTATAGTTGGAGAACATGCAAGAGCATACACCTGACAGCCCGGGCTGAAGTGCCTGTGTATAAGACTGAGGTTTCCTACACGTAACAGAGAACTCCCTTAGTAAAAGTAATAGGAGAATATAGCTGAAGAGGTACAGGAGATAGATTCTCTTCAGGGCACACACAAAGGAAAAATCTAGGTCCAAGGAAAAGTAGAAATTGAAAAAAAAAAAATGACCTCAAATCAACCTTCACCTTTAACAGGAGATGCCACTAGAGGAATTTGATGCCTGTGGTGCACTCAGGGTAACCATAGCAACAACAAACCTCCAACACAGCTCAACTCCTGTCTAGATTAATTCACCCCTGCCCCCAACTCTAAAGGTCTCTCAGTAGAAAAGGCATGCACATCTCTAAACATAAAAAAATATTTACATTACTGACAGCTCTCCTACATAAGATGTCTGACTTCCAACAAAAAGCTATGACACACACAAAAAGGCAAGAGAAAACACAATCCCTGGAACCAGACCTGGATAGGACAAATATGCTAGAACTATTGGACAAGGCATTTAAAATAACTATTATTACTACAGCAAGATCCTAATGTAAAAAGTAGGCAACATACAAGGTCAGAGGGGTGACTTCAGCAGAGAGTTGGAATTTATAACAAAGAATCAAATGTAAATGGTACAATTGAAAAACTGTAAACTGAGATGAAGAACGCCTTCTATGAATTCCTCAGTAGACTGAACAAGGCCAAAGAAAGAAGCAATAAACTTGGAGATAGCTCGGTAGAAATTACCCACACTGAAATACAAAGAGAAAATGTGTGAAAATAAAAACAGTATAGAACCATTATTAAGAACTATAAGAATCGCTTCTCGGCCTTTTGGCTAAGATCAAGTGAAGAACTATAGGAAAATCTCCAGTGGTCTAAAATATACATGACTTAAATCACAGAAAAAGATATAGATGCATAAAAGGATATTTTGCTGAGAATTTCCTAAAAGTAATTATGGGCACCAAACTCCAAATCCAAAAAGCTCAAAGCACATCAAGCCAGAAAAAATAAAATAATCTAGGCATATCACATTCAAATTGCTATATGCCAAAAATTGAAGGGCATCCAAAGAAACGAGGTATATTACTAATGGAAGAACAAGAATAAAAGTTACAGGAACCTCATCAGCAGAAACCATATAAACTAAAAGAAAACAGAGTGATATCTTTAAAACTCTGAAAAAAAGAAAAAACCCTGTCAACAAAGAATTCTACACCCAATGAAAATATCTTTTAACATAAAGAACAAAGGAAGATTTTTCTCAGACAAACAATAACTGAGAGAATTTATTGCCAACAGACTTATTCTAAAGAAATATTAAAAGCAGCTCCTCAGACAGGAGGAAACTTGAAATTCTACATAAAGTAATTAATAATGTTGGAAATGGGAAAAAAATTGAAGGTAAAAACAAAAGGGTGTTTTATCCTTATTTTTAATTGTTCTAAAAGATAACTGTCTAAGGCAAAAAAGGTAATGATGTTCTATGTGTTTAGAGCACATAAAAAAGTAAAATATATGGCAACAATAGCACAAAGGATGGGGGCAGGAGGATGGGAAGTAGGCATAATTATAATTCTAAACATGCTACCATGCATGCTCCCCAGAAGAGTTCATGCTCTAATCTTCAGAACATGTGAATATGATGAAATATCACTCCCATGACTATAGACATAGACTATAGGCAACAGCACTCCCCATTAAAGCACAGTTGACTTTAATCAGCCTATGCTAATTATCCTGATGGGGCTGATCTAATCACATTAACCCTTAAAGCAGAGAGCTTTCTCAGACTGGTAGTGGAAGTCAAAGATATATAAAATGTAAGGACGATTTGACCTGCCATTGTTCCTTTGAAAATGGAAAGGACATGTGTGAAGGAATGCTGGTGATTTTGAAATGTTGAGGACAGCCACCAAGGAAACATAGATCTCAGATCTATAGCCACAGGGAACTGGATTCTACCACCTGAATAAACTTGAATGTAGACTCTTTCTCAGACTTTAGATGGGAGCTCAGCCCAGGCAGACTTGGAGTGTGAGACCCAGAGAAGAAAACCCAGTCCCGCCCACCCAGATTTCTGACTTAACAGAACTGAGAAAACAAACAGGAGTAAGTTTAAGCTGCTACATTTGTGTTAATGTTTTACAGAGCAATAGAAAAATAACATCTGGTCAACCAATGCAAGCAAAAGAGAAATAAGCTTAAAAAGCAAATGGAGAAGTTTTCAAAAACTTACCTGAGGGGGGAAAGATATTCTGAGACATAGGGGGCATTGCTTCAGCAAGCCAGAAATAGCAGTAAAGAAGTTCATATATGTTAGCAAAGGGCATAGATCCCAGTTACCTTCATCACACCATAACCAATGTGCCAGAATAATCCAAATACTCATCCTTTAAGCAATCCCTTACTGTAGAGCTCCCTTCCTATTTCCTATAAACAAAGAATCCCCGTCCTAATAAAGATGTCCCCACACTCAAAATAGCAGGGTCAATGAAAAAGGAAACCATGAAGTTGTTTGTTTGTTTGTTTGTTTGTTTTCTCTTTTGACCACAGAGTTTTTAATAGAAAAGAAATTTCTACTCCATGAATGATTTTGGAAATTTCATTCTAGTGTTGATGAAAGGTCATATTTCTTTCCAACTGTGTTGAATCTCGGTGCCGCCAACACTCATGCTGCTTTCCCCCAACAAGAGCCGATGTCATTGCTTTTGGGGTACACACGATTCAGCGCTTCAGTAATTCTGGGCCCTAAAAATGTGGCCGATACTATTTCCAAGCCAACTGGTGACTGTGTGGGGCTAAGGAGTACAGTGAACTTAACTATTCAAAAACAACATCCTGTGTGATAACTGTAATGATGGATACATGACCTTATGCATTTGTCAAAACCCATGGGATGTACAACACAAAGAGTGAACCCTAATATAAGCTGTGGGCTTTAGTTAATAATAATGTATCAATATTGGCTCATTGACTGTAAAGAAATGTACAACATTAATCCAAAATGTTAATAACTGGGGAAGGAAAGGGGGAGAAAGGGAGTGTATGGGAATTCTGTATTTTCTGCTCATGCTTATGTAAACCTAAGACTACTCTAAGGAAATTAAGTCTATGGGGCGCCTGGGTGGCTCAGTCGGTTAAGCGTCTGCCTTCGGCCCAGGTCATGATCCCAGGGTCCTGGGATCAAGCCCCATGACAGGCTTCCTGCTCAGCTGCTCAGCGGAGAGTCTGCTTCTCCCTCTCCCTCTGCCACTCCCCCTGCTTGTGTTCTCTCTTTCTCTGTCAAATAAATAAATAAAATCTTTTAAAAAATTAAGTCTATTTTTTTTTTAATGTGTAGAGTAAAATACTTCCTTCCTCTTTGCTGGGCAGATGACACAGATTGACAACCAGGCACCTTGTTGGAACCATTAAAGAATGATCCTGGGTCTTCAGATTCTGAAGGCTCCAGCACCAATAGTCACACTCTCCTTCATTTTCAGGGGCTTCAACAATGGGGCAGGGAAACACCCAGATAATTAAGAGATAAAAAGGGACACAATGCAATGGAGAAATATTAAACAGCAAAAACCATTGAGTAAATCAGAGACTTTTGCCATACCTACCTAAACTAAAACTAATCACATGTAAAATTTGCTTTTTTTCTTGCGAATAAAATAGTAGCCACCTTGGATCTACAGAAGATGAAAGAAAATCACCAGGCATAGTGAAAAAAATCATCAGATCATAAGATGATTATTTGAGTCCTCAGGACAAATACTTTCCTTTGAGAAAAATTCCCTCCAAGAAGAAAAAAAATTATCAGGGAAAAATTTCTGATTCATTTTCTGAGTGTATTTCAAGAGAAAGTTGCTTATTTGAAGTAGGAACAAGATTTAGTTCTTGAAAGACATGACTAGCAAAATTTAAAATGCTTTGAGTTTGGCTTATATGTGGAATCTAAAAAATAAAGCAAAGAAACAACAACAAAAACAAATAAAAAAACAAAAACAGATTCTTAAATACAGACAACAAACTGGTAGTTGCCAGAGGGGAGGTGGGTCGGAGGATGGGTGAGATAGATAAAGTGGACTAAGGTACAAACTTCCAGTTACAAAGTAAACTAGTCACAGAGATGAAAAGTACAGCATAGGGAATATAGCCAATAATACTGTAATAATGCTGCATGGTGACACCGTAGTGGAAAATGAGTAATGTAGAGAATTGTTGAATCAATATGTTGCACACCTGAAACAAATATAACACTATATGTCAACTATACTTCAATTAAAAAAAGTAAAATAAAATAAAAGGTCAGGGGCAGTGAACTATATATTGTATAATGCAGCAAATCAAATATATGATTTACAATATCAACTCAAAAAAAATCCTCCAAGAACAAAGACAAAGAAAAAAATGATAATGAGAAAAAGTCAAGAGAATGATAAAGGATTAATCCAGGACCTAAAACATGTAAAATTGGAATTCCAAAAGATAGCAAAGAGAGGATATGCAATAAACAAATGAGATTAGAATATTAGCAGAAGAAGAAATTTTCACACTCAAAGAGCCCACTGAGCTCTAGACAAAGTCAAAGAAAATGTGTGGCTTAAGTGTACACAGGTTAATATTTTAATTTCTAAGGAAAAGAAAATAAGTTATAAGCAGCCAGGGAGACAGGTAAAAAGAAGAAGAAGGAAAAAAAAGAAACAAAGAAAATAGGAACAAAAAAGAAAAAAAAAAAAAGCCAAACTTGTCTTGGCATCAAAACTACAATAAAACTGAGTGTCCTTATATTTGAGTTTACTTACCAGCCTCTACTGGGTTGGATACAGCCAAAAACCTTATTTTATGCAAAGATTCCAAACTTTTTTGATAAATTAAAAGCTCTGACCCAACAAGCCTACATTCCCTGGACAACACTGGCAAAATGGGAACTAAAAAATGAAAAAGCCATCTATAAATTATACTTAATTCTTCACAATATTGTCAATGATCATCATGTTTTGAAGTAGTCGAGAGAATGCAGTTATCTATTGAAGAAAATGTGGGGGACAGTTAACAATATCCTGGATTTGGAGCCATAAGACTGACCTGAATCCAAACCCTGGCTTCTCCATACTTACCAGTTATATGATTTTACACAAATTATATTTTTGCTTGGGACTTTGACCATGACATGGGTATAATGATGTGTTCAGTGGCCCATGTCATGCCCCCCACCAAAGCACTGCTATTAGGATGCATTAAGGCTAGAAAATTGAAAACATATGCAAAAAGGTGACAAGAGATTAGGAGGGTAATTTTAATGAAATTTGGGGGTTAATCATAAAATCCAGACATTGAAAAAGAGTCATGAGATATCTACTAAATGCTGATATAAGAAGAACTGTTATACTTCCCCAAATATTCATTCACCTGATCAATAAATGTTAATAATATGGTCATTATATGCATAAAAGTAATCTTGGCTCTGCAGAATTTTTAAAAAATAAATGGCATGACCAACTGCCTTACAAGTGCTTATTAATTCTAACGGAAAATAAGACATACATCCCTGAATGATAATATACAAGGATATTTATGGAATGCGTAAATGAAAAGACCAACTAATAAGTGCCGTAGTCATTTAGAAGACATCCTCCTGCCTGAAGCAGTTCAGAAACAGGTAGGGCTTTAGCTGGATCTTGGATGATGGATGAGCAAGGCAGAGACTGACTAAAAGTTTATCAGAAACCCTTTCTTTCCCCTCTATGCAAAAAGATAAGGGACCTTTCTCAGTCTCTCTAGCAGCTAGATGTGGCCATGTGACTGAGTCCTGACCTACAAGATGCAGGTAGCAGTGATATCTTCTCCATTCCTGACCCATAAATGGGTCCTGCACATTCCTCTATGTGCTGGCTCTTCCTTCAGGGAAAGCTCAGAATCAGGGGTCCAGGGATGAACTAGGACGTCCCTGGGGATAGACAAGCCACTAGACAAGCCACTAGACAGAATGACTGTTCACAAATGACATAGGGAAGATTGCCCGCCTCCCAGTCCACAATTGACCAAGAGGTGAAAATTGATCTTTTTTTGTTCAGCCCCTGAGATTTGGGGTTGTTTTATGTGAAGAGGTCTACTCTGAATAATATAATACTATTTGATAGAGTAGAGCAAAAGAGAAAACAGAGGAATCATTGGAGCTTAGAATGTTCTCTACCTGTTCTTCTCAAATATTAATCTTGCTTATGAATATTCGTGAGGCCTTAATAAAATGCAGATTCCAACTCAGCGCGTCTATAGTATGACCTGAAATTCTGCACTAACAAGCTCCCAGGTGATGTTGTTGCTGCCAGTCCATTCTGAGTAGCAAAGATCTCCAGAAAATGGATTTGCAAAAATAGCACCCCTCCTCTGTAAGCCACGTTAGAGCCTGCGCTGTTGCATGCTTCATTTGGAACTAAGCTCTGTATGCTTGAGTTCTGTCAGTGATGGTGCCAATGTCGAGAAAGGCTTGTTAAATGATGGAATAACACAGTTTGCCCATTGATCAAATGGGCTTGGGCACAGAAAGTGTCTTTTGAAAACTCAGAATCACAATCAGAAGTAAAAGCCATTTTCACGGCAGAACATTTAAGGAACTTTATTTTGCAGCACCTCAACCAAATAAGCACCTGAATTAAGGTGCATAAAGTAAACCAGCAAAAATTTTGAAGTTAGTTCATCTTTAAGAAAAAAAAGAAGTTCAGCTAGGCACTGACATGTGTTCTATTATTAAGCTACTTTGGTGAAAGGGTGAGAACCCACACTCTACTATAAGCGTTCAGAGCAACAAGGAAATTAAGTTGCCTTTCACACTTACCTTCCTATTATTGCTTTTTCATTTCTACTTAATCACTACATCTTTTCCTAAATGAGTAGGGGACAAAAAGTAAAAATAAAAAGAGAGAGAAAATCTCCGCCCTAGTTATTTCTAGGAAATGGGGTATAACAGTTCTAGATTTGTATTGTAATTACTTAGGAAAGGAAATTTAATTCATTTGCCTCTCATGACTCTTTCTTCAGATATAATTAAAATGACCCGAGGAAGCAGGTTAAAATAGCAGAGTCAATTTATACAGATAGATTCTAGAGTTTCCAGTGTTGAGTTCTTATGAGTTCTGGTTTGAGAGAATCAAAAAGAATGTCCCTGCCATTCTCTTCTAAATAAGCATGGTTTTTTTGTTTTGTTTTGCTTTTTTTTTTCTGAAGTCATCTGATTAAAAAAAAAAAAAAGCCTGTCATACATATGAATTTCAAGGGCAGGGGAAGTGCTGAGACTCTAAAATATCTCCACGCATCTGCAGGTCCAACTTGGAATGCCTAAATTCTACAGACACTTATTTCCCGCTTCCTGGAGAATTACACGCCTCCTTTGGGAATTTAAACTGATCAGTAATTTCCACGCTACCCCTCAATTTAACAGATAAATTTTTAGAGCTGGTCAAGCAAATGTCACATGAACACTGAAATTCTGGGACCTGGATGGAGAAGAGAGAAGGGACAACAGAGAATGGAATCTGGGAATATCTGAGGTTACTGGAGCCACTACTTATTTTCATCTGGGTCCCTCCCTAATGAATCCATGTCCTGAAGGTGGGATGACCAAGAGGGCGTTGGGAAATACCAAGGAGACTGCTTGGTGCTCAATGAGAGTTCTCTCTCTGCCCACCCTGCTTTCAGCCCTTCCTGCCCATGATTGTTGATCCAAAGACCTTCGTAAACTTTCTGAACCTGAACACTGATCTCTAGGTAAGTGTCAGCCTCCCGGCCAACTAGCCCATAATAGCATCTCATACACGCCTCTTTCCCTATCCCTATAGTTCTGTGGAGTTGTCAACTTTCACCAGGTGTGAACTCCATTGCACCTACCACAGCATCTGATTCATAGTGGTTCGCAATGTATTATGAATGAACAAAAGTCCAGGAAAAAGCAACCAGAGAGATGTGCATTCAATACCATGTCATATGAGGAGGAAAGTGGGGATGGATAGTCAGGAAAAGGAAAGGGTTGGGGAAGGTCAGCATGGTAGGCAGATTAATACCCCCCAAAATGTCCATGTCCTAATCTTCAGAACCTGTGAATATGTTAGGTTACATGGCAAAGAGGAATTTGGGTTGCAGATAGAATAAATTTGCTGATCAACTGACTTTATGGGAGGAATTATACTAGATTCTCTGAGTTGACTCATTGTAATCACAAGCGTCCTTAAATGTGGAAGAGGGAGGCAGAAGAACAGAAAGAACCAGAAAAAGAGATGGGATGATAGAAACAGAATCAGAAAGATGTCACACTGCTGGCTTTAAAGACAGAGAAATGGCACTATAAGCCAAAAAATGCGGGTGGCCTCTAGAAGCTCCAGGAGGCAAGGAGATGGATTCTGTCCTAGAACCAATGTAAGGAGTGCAGCCCTGCTGAGTGCAGAAAGGATTTTAACCCTATGAGTGAGACTCATGACAGACTTGTGATCTCTTGAACCATAAGATAGTAAGTTTGTGTTGTTTTGATCCATTAAATTTGTGGTAATTGGTTATGGCAGAAATAGAAAACTAACAGGAGTGGGATTTATAGCTATGAATATCTGGAGCAATGGTTGCTTCAGAATTTCTATTGACATAGGCTTAAGGGACTGTGGTCGGATGGAGACTTCTCCAGAATCAAGGTTTCAAAACTCATTGTTCTCACTAAGACTGTATGCTCATTTAAAACTGATTTTGCTTTTGCAGAGCAAAAGATAAGCACACTGATATTTAAATCAAGAATGTCCACTCATTTGCAATATGGAGGATTTGGATGGTAATAATGGGGAGAGGCTAAAGCCCTTCTCTAAGCTACACCTTAATGTCTCTGATCATTGTATTGCTTGCCTAAGTAGAAGGAGCAATAGATGGATTTTGTGTTATTATAAGAGCTTACATGTGAGTGGCGCTTTGTAATTTACAAAATATACCCCTATCTGTGTGGCTCTGAAGGACAGAACTGGGATACAAAGGGATACAAAGGGGAAATGTTATAAGACTGTAGATTACAGATCTATATACATGTTTATGCCTACATATTTACACTTACATGTATATAAAGGAACTAAAGTTAGTAAGTTAGATCTTTTTAGCTAGTTAGTTCTAGTTAGATTTGTCCAAACAGGGAAGCTATTTTTTGAGGGAGTATGTGATACTTTTGAGGACAGGTTTCAATTCAGTTGAGGGAAATGAAAGAGGTCAAAACATAAGAAATTGAAAGAAGTTTATTTCTGGGAGTTCTCCCAATTTTTGATATTGTATGATCAGAATTATTTTTTTAATATCTAAGACAACCCTAAGATGGTTTTCAGAGCCCCACCTGTCATACCCATGAAGCAAAATAAAACATTGCTAAAAGGCAAAATGAGCACTTTTATAGGATTCCAAGAATGGTGCCAGTTATTTAAATAAGGCAAAACTCACTTGTAGCATTTTAATGTTTCCCCAAAGTGGTGTATATCTTTAACTTTCACATCTAATGTAAACACCAGAAGTTGAATAGTAATAAAGATCCCTTTAACTGAAAGTGTCAGCAAACACTCACTTGCCATACAGTGTATTCATTAGAGTCCTGCTTTTTCTCCTTTTAAATTAGGTGTCCTAGTTACTATTCAGTCTTACTGCAAATTATAAAATGTATAAAATGCAATTTATAGTGCCTGTAATTGTAAAAGAGCATCTGGTCAACCCTGAAAGAATTTGGGAGGCAATGCACTATAGTGAAAAATGCCAGAGCATTTGAATTTAGAAAACATGGTTTGGAATCTCACACTCTTAGTGGCTGTAACAATCGGCAAGTCCTGTCACCTTTCTTCATCTCAGTTTTCTTATCCAGAGAATGGACTTAAAATATGTCACACCATTCTTCCTTCATAGTCTTGAACCTCAAAGGACATCATGAGTATAAAAGTGTTTTAAGTTCAAATGTGACTCCTGATAACCACTCATCAGAGTTTCTATCTAGACTGTAAAATATTTCTTTGTGATGCTCTTTAAGACTAACTGGGCAAGAGCTTCTGTTTCATGTTAACACCATCATAAGCACTGGATCACCTGTGCTCTGATGGTTCACAAAATGTGATCATAAGGCTTCAGCTCTGGGGAGAGAAGAAGGCTTGTTTTATCAACTGAAAGCTTGCCCATCAGATATTAAATATCATAAATAAAAATGTGTGCAGGGAAACGTGAAGAAACATTTCTCTATAAAATTGCTAATGAATGTAATCCTTTATGCTCCTTATAGTTTACCAGATTTACAGAGTGAATGAGAGGATATAGGAATAGTTTAGATAATATAAAAGCAAAATCAGGGCCAGAAATAGCAGGTTGTCAGGTGGTTACTCATAAATGGTAAAAGAATGATCACTCCTGCATTCACAATAAAATGAAAAATCAGGACATCCTTAAAATTTGTTTATCTTACAATAGAGATGGTATATATATATTTACCTTGCAAAACAAAGTGTCTAAAACTTATAGCTAAGTCTCAATCCCTTTGTGGCCATTCTCAATCTCATCATCTCCTCAACTTCTGGAGCTAGTCACTTTTAAGTTCAAGGTACATCATCTTTGATCTTTTCTCTGCATTTACATACATACATCACGTACACATAACTCACAGAAGTCATATTGGTGTCATTTTGTGAAGTTTTTTTTAACATAAATGACATCACACCAAATATATCATTCTGAAATACAAAGAATGTAGCTCTAAGTTTAGACCACCAGATTCCTATATCTTGACTTAATAGATGTGTCACCTTGGAAAATCATTTAATGTCTATAATTCTCAGGGTCTTCATCTGAAAATGGGGATGATAAAAAAGTCTACCTCATGAGATTGAAATGAGGATTAAAGGAGATCATTCATGTGAAGAAGTTAGCTCAGCACCTACCAGATCACAAGCATCCCAGCAACGTTAACAGCTGGTTTACCATCACCCTTCATCATGTGGGCAGCTCGTATCCTTGCCTTATTAACAGTTTGAAACGTCTATGTTTCTGATATCTGGCCAACATAATGGGTGCGTTGCAAACACTACTCAACCGTGTAATCTGTTCAGAAAATTGGTCTGTCATCATTAAAATGGGTTGTGAAAAAATAGCCCAATGCCTGGCACATACCAAAGACTCAGTAAACATTAGCTTTAAAAAAATGCATTTCACAAATGAAATCGATGAATGCAACTGGAAGTTTCTCAAATAAACTTGTGTGGGGAAGCTCTGGTGACAAAATCCAAATATAATGTCAGAAAAAAATACTTGAATGATGAGAGGGGGTCAGCATGAAGAGATATGGACAACAGACACTCCAGGCTAAGGGCTGCAGTGAACACTGGAGGAGGAAACCACCTTGGCCAGATTGACTTGGAACAGGAAGCAGCCAAAGTGGCTGATGTGTAGTGAACCAGCAGGAGAATGGTAGCTGTGAGGTCAGAGCGGAGGCAGGAATCAGACTGCAGCCCACAGTGCAGGCTTGGATGTTATTCTAGAGGCAAGAGGCTGTCACTGAAGAGTGTAAGCAAGGGAATTAAATGATCTTATTTACTTTTTTAAAAATTACACATGGATTTCAGTTGAATGGGGATGAGTGGAAGCTGGGAAACCAGTCAGGAGGCCTTTACACTGGCCAAGAAGTAGGAAGAATAACAGATGAGTATCCTGTCATGGAAGATTTTGATATAAAGTGTTTCATGACAGGAAAAGTGTTCAACAGTGTTGAAAGTACTCTGGGTTCTGATAAGAATAGGACCGAGACATAAGCATTGGATTTGGCCTCATGGAAGTCATTGGTGGCAGAGAAGAAAATGTGACAGAAGCTTTATTGGAAAGAAGAGGAGAGAAGTAGAGGTAAAAAGAAAGATGTTACAGCAAGTATGGGACACCCTGAAGACATTATGCTATGAAAGGAGTTAGAGAAATAGGTTGGTCATTGGAAGTGAAGATGGGGTCAAGAAGTATTTTTTTAAGATGTTGAATTCTAGAAATTGTTTGTGTGCTGATAAGAATGGTGCTGTACCGAGGGGGAAATAGGTGATGCAGGAATGCAAGAGGAAAGAAGATAAGGCAAAGCCCTTGAGAAGGTGAGAGGGGCAGATTCCTCACACAGGTAATAGAATTCATGTCAGACAGGACTGGTGACAAACCCATGTGCCAGGGGAAGGCATCTGGGTATCTGCACAGGTACACTGATAGACTGAGAGGTAGGAAGATGTGGGTGGTCTTGCCTCATCGGTTGTATTTTCAATATTTACCCTTGACTTCCACAAGAAGAGGAGTTTCTCCTTTACCTGACCTATCTTCAGCCAGAACCTAGCACAGCCAACATGCAGGGCAAATGTGGGCCTATTCCTAGCTGAAGACTCTAACATGCTTCCTTGAAGGCCTGACCTGCCTCCTACCCCGAAGTGCAGGGAAGTTGTCTCAGAGCTGAATGTGGTCTTATTCTCCTAAAAACCTCCACCTGCAAAAGTAGCCTGAGGGGCGGAACTCTGTATGGCTCATTATGGAACCCCAAGGCCTAGAACTTCCAGCAGTCATGTGGCAAATGCTTCTTCAATGTTGAATAAATGAATACAGAGAAACAATGATATACAGTTACGTACACACACGATGCGATCTTACTTAGGTTTAAATGTTTGGGAAAATGAATTAAAGGAAGCACACTGAGTACAACATTCAAAATGGCTAACTCCAGTTGGGGGAAGAGACACCATGCCCAATTTCTTTTTTCTACTTGAGAGTCTTCTGTACTTTCCAAGTTCTATTCAGTAAACAGGTATCACTTTTATAAACAGAAAATAAAATTAAATATATGTAATTCAAAAAGTGAAATCATCACTTTGCTCACATCAGCCACCTTCTTTTAGCCCCAAGTGCTTCTTTCTCTATGTGTCACTCAACATTTACAGCTGCCTTTAACCCCTGGGGGTCCTGCGTACAGCTTCTCCAGGTTTTTATTCTGACTCTCCTATTCTGATGTTGTTTTTACTGGCCTGAGTCAGCATGCCTCGTGGGGTGCCCAGCTTCTGGACCCTGCCTGGGGGTGGTGAAGTTGCCCCAGCAGTGCCCCAAACCCAGACAGAAAGGACTCCTCTCTCCCAGGCTTCACCAGCCCAAATAGTCAAGAGGCTCTGTCCCGGGTTTGGCAAAGCACTGTGGAGAACACATTTGTAGGTATAAAGTAAGCTTTGCTTTTCCACACATCTCCTAAGTATTTACCTAAAGATGAACAACTGGGATTCTCTCTTACCTACTATATTAAATGGCAAAATTCAATCTAGTATACTCTCTGTAGGGACCACATTCAATTTAGTTACAAAGCAGAGGTTATAATATGTAGACGAACTATGTGAACATCAAAAGTCCCAACTCCAGGGAAGAAGATATGAAATTTCACATACCATCTATCCTGTGAGATTTTCTGAGTGTAGTGTTAGTTTGCAGCTAAGAGGAGAGCAGAAAAAATAAATTATTCAAAAAAAAAAAACCTCATCCACATTTTTTCTATGCCTTTAAGGTGAGTAAAAAATGCTATTTCAAACTTACTAAAATTTATCTATTGGAGTATATGGTTACTAATAAGCATTTTTATATTTTTACACATGTGTAGTGATGGTAGATTTATTTCTGCTTGAAAGACACTGCCTTGCCCTTGTTAAGTATTTATACTTTAAATTATAACCTAAAGACAGAATTGAAACATTTGGCAGCACTGAAAGGAACCACCTTCTTCAACAGATATGCACTAGTAAAGTGTTGGGCTTGTCATTCATCTCAGTGACATGAATATTTTGGCAGAAAGACCCACATCGCTGGATGGCTTTTATTGCTGGTCATTCCTGACCTGAGAAAATGTGCAAGGGAGATTTGTATTTTCCCCCCAATCATTTCTATAGCAGAGGGCATAGAGTCTGCTAATCTTCATTCCTCAGAACATCTCCCAACTGGAATAATCCTTCTGGAAGCTGATTTTTTTTTAAGTGAAATAAAAAGCTTACAGAAATCAAGGGGGAAAAAAAAGAGATCGTTACAAGAACATTTGAGTACAGAGCAATAAACCCCTACACTCTGACTGCAAATCTGATGCCTTCAAAAGAGCCACCAACAGCTGGGGCATCCTTATTTAGAATAATGTTTATAAATGATTTTATCTAATTTTAATTGTCATGGGTTCACAGCAATCTGTTAGCTTTTAACCAGGTGAGACACCCTCGCAGCTGGAGAGGACCCTCAAATCACCAGAGAACCAAAAAAAGGAGCAAGCCAGAAAAAAAATCTTCCATGCTTGCCTTCCCTCTGCTGGTCTGGAGCTTACTGGGGCCAGAAGCAGCCACGTAGAGCAGGAACTGCTGCGGGCTCCTGGTGCAGTGCTCCAAAGCAGGCACTCTCAGTACCGCCATCCAGCATCTCCAGGGGATCATTTCAGCCTAAGGGCTCTTCCACCCAACGCTGCCTTCACGGACAGCTCTACTCTGTCAGCACTTTCCTGCCAGTCATTCCTGAGAACATTTCCTCAATTGGAATTTTCAGTATTCAACGGCGTAGCTGGGTGATCAAAAGAAGAAAACCTCTCCCTTAAGAGCAATACAGCAACAGCAGGGGCAAACGGGATTTCCCCACCACCAATGACTGCTCACCTTCTCCTGTTTGTCATTTTCAAAATTTCAACCTGCCTTTGTAATTCTACATTTTCCTTCAGCTTCATTTTCTTTGATGTCTCCTCCTAAAAATGTACAACCCAAGTGTTGTCTTGATGCATGACGAGAGTTCAGTTGTGTCTTCTTTCTCCTATTCCCAGCCAGCAGAACCTTGTAACACAGATAAAATGGAACTGGGCTTAGCATGGCATGAGGTACAAGGTGAACATATAAAGACCACTGACAAGCAATTTAAACATTCCCTGAAGTCCTAAAGAGTGGAAAACATGGTTTACATTTTCCTGACACACATAGGGAAATTTCCTGAATTTCCTCCATGCATCTATTCCCCCAAAATCTACCCAGCAGGTGTTCGACAATCTCTCCCTCCAAAACTTATTTTTCTAGATTTGGTTTGTTGCCCTTCCTAATGTAATCAATCTAGTCTTTTTCAGCCAATTCCAATGCTGCAGCTTTAGATGTCTACCCTGCTCAGCCAAAAGGAGTCATGGCTAGACGGCTGGCTGAGCATCTAAGGATCCATTCCTATTAAGGGAGGAGAGGTTTGAAAAGTCATGCATGTTGTCCCTGTTACAAGCAGGTAAGAAGAGCCCAACTAATTTGAACCTGTCATTTCTTTCATGTCCTCCCTACCTTGCCTCCTTTCTTCCTTCCTTCCTTCCTTCCTTCCTTGCTTCCTTCCTTCCTTCTGTCTTCCCACCCCTAATTTATAAGTCATCAAATACTACTTGTAGAAGATTCCTTACAAATTTTCTGGTGCAGCTCCTCATTTTACTGAAGAAGGACCTGAGGCCCAAGGAGACTGTTTGTTCACTATCCCCTGGCCAGTTGCCTCTGGCCAAGCGGGGACTGGGGCTCTAGGCTGTGAGTATCTGGATCCTGTGTTCATTCTGTTCTCTTAGACCACACTGCTTTAAAAAAAAATGGCAGCAAAACAAGTTTGTGTCAGGAATTATTTGTAATCTAAGTTCTCAGGGATAACCTGGGATTTGTACACATTCAGTCATTTATCCTAAACCTCTACAACTATACTACCACATAATGAAAGTCAAGTTCAGAAAGATGGTCCTCAGGTACAAAAAATTTTCAAGGACAAAACAAAAATCCAGTAATGGTTTTGATAATGCCCTTGCTTTTAAAAAGTGTCTCAATATTGGTTGAAATAAATAATTTTCTGCTTAAATTTCTGTAAGCTGGAAAAGTCAACTAACCAAAATATCCTATCCATAAGTCCCCTGGTTCTTTGAGGGTTTTTGAGTGAATGATGCTATAATCACTTTATGAAATAGTTCTCCCTCCCACCACCACTGCCCAGTTTTACAAAGAAGCCACACTTGCTTGACCCACATGAGACCAGGATTGCCCCCACCCTCTGAGCCACTTCTCCTGCATTAGTTACCAAGTGTCCAGCAGCATTAGGACCTTAAAGAGGATGAGACTGGCCCTAACCACAGTTCCAGCTCCCTCCACCTCTCTACACACTCAGGAAAGTCTCCACAAGCATCACCGTCAAGGACAGAAATAACACGTCCTTATCGAAGCAACGTTAATCCTTCATAGCCTTCAGTGCCCACATGGGTCCACTTCAAAACCTATCTGGTGCCACAGTGAGTGGCCATTTTGAAATTAAACATGAACTTCAAACCCTGATTTCTTTAAAAAGCTTCAAGAGAATTACTTTTGGAAGAAAAGAGGGATGGGTCAAAGAGTACAAAAGGGATGAGAAGTGTCTATGAATTATTAAAAATTGATCCTTGAATGATTCTGCACTTGTTACATCAGGGCAACGTTCAGGGTTTCTAGAGCCTAACAGGCATTTTGGTCCCTATTTCTGAGTGATATACCGCTGTCAAGACCACCAGAGTTGGAATCTCAGAGCATTTTGGCAACAGACAGGAGGGTTTCCATTCCTATAAACACCACAGCTCCAGGCATGGCAGACTAGTTAGTTCACTGGAGCACTTCCTTCTGTTTTGGTCTGTGACAAAGGAAGGCTGGGTCATGCTCTTCCACTCTGAGCATAAGACTTCTATACTTCTGTCTGTGTGCCTCAATTTCCCCACTGTAAAATAGGGATATAATGATAAAACCTGCCACCAGAGGTTACAAGGATTAAATGTGGCCCCTCACAGTTATTAAAACTGTGTGCAGGTGAGCCTGGGTAGCTCAGTTGGTTGAGTGTCCAACTCTTGGTTTGGGCTCAGAGCATGGTCTTAGGGTTGTGAGATCGAGCCCCCAAATCAGGCTCCATGCTCAGCAGGGAGTCTGCTTGAGACTCTCTCTCTACCTCTTGTTCTGCCCCTCTTCCCCCGCTCACGCACTCCCTCTCTCTCTTTCTAAGAAATACATAAATCTTAAAAAAAAAAACTGTGTGCAATTATTTCTGTTATTATCTGCCCTCAATTATTAATATCACTGCTCTGTGCCGCCCTGAACAGAGCTTTCATTCCCAAGCTTATGAAAAGCTTAAAGAAAGTTTCTGATAACAAGTGAAGTCTTAGTCTCTTTCCATTTCCCTTCTTCCCTCCCTCCCTCTCTCTCTCTTTCTTCCCTATTTTCCTCCTTCTTTTTAACAGAATTAGTTGAAATGACTTCCCATGTTTCTTCCCTATTTTCCTCCTTTTAACAGAATTAGTTGAAATGACTTCCCATTTCTTCATTGATTTGATCCCTTAAAGACTTCAGTCTACACACATGAATTGCTCTGTCTACCCTTCAAATACTGACATCTTGGGAAAGCCCTAATCCTGAAGGTGCCAGGGCAACACTGCCCTCACAGGTCATGTTGGAATTCAAAGCCACGGGAAGGTCCAAGGAAGAAAGCCAAGGTCTAAGCAAACTGGCATATGTCCCTGAGGCTCCTGGTCAGAATCCTCTCTCTCACCATGGATGATGAAAACACCACCAAAAAAAAGGTCCTAGTTGGTAAAGAAATACTAGCATACCCATACAATAAGCATTCTGTAAAATAAAATTTTTTCACGAATAAGTTTATATATATTAATATTTTAAAGGATTTATCCACATTAGGTAAATATAATATGCACAAGTATGTAAGTAGAAAAAAACACGGGATTCATCAAAATAGGAGAGTGGATATCCCTGGATAGTGGAATCATGACTGCATTTATGTACTTCCTAAATTTTCTATATTAAACATTCTGAAATTTTACATATGTGCATATATCAATGTAACATCTCCTTTCACCGTACTGAAGAACACACACAAATGTAGTCAGCAAGATGGCACCAAATTGAGGGCACAGACACATTCCATGTTTCTATTTTCTCTGCTGAATGAGGATGGACCCAGCCTAGTCTGCCTCCCTGAGAGCAACTCTGAGCTGGAGAAAGCAGGATCTAATCAAGTGAGATAGAGTTGAACTTACCAAACTGCCAGTAAAGGCCCAGGTGTCTCCACCCATCCTCCAGGGATAAACCTGTGGCTTGTAGCTCAGAAGTACGTGTTGTCAGTGGAAAGCATCAGGTTCTCCCGAGGCTGCCCCCACAGCAGCGCCCAAGGCTGGCTCCAGGCCACCATAGTTTGGATTTGTAATGCCATTTAAAATTCTATTTCTAAGAAATAACAAGGTGGCCTTCAACTTTTTCATCAGGAGAATTCCTGTCTGGTTTTTCTGTGCAAAGAAGGACCCATGGTCACTAGCAACTCTGAGAACAGGAGTCCTGTTTGGGCCAGGCTCTTGAGAACTAAGGCATTCAGGCACACTCCTCCAGGGGAATATTAGAAAGAGGGTTCATGAAAGCATTTAAACAAAATGAAAAGAAAGAAAGGGCCTTGGAGCACCAGACATCCTACTTGAAGGCTTTCGCTTTCAAAGGAATACGAGCTGGTCGAGAGCATCAGCTTTGGGGTCAGAGAGTCTCTGGTTTCTCCATTTACTGGCAACATAGCTTCTGGTAAATTTATTATATCTAATGGGAAAATAATGGTAACTATATCATTAAGATTATTGAGAATGTAAAGTAAAACATTCTCTATAAAAGTGTTTAGTGACATGCCTGACAGTGTAGTCCGTATACAGTTATTGTTCCTACCACTAGAAGCTAGTGCTACTGTAACTTTAAGAAAGGCAATGGATGAGGCTTTGCACAGAACATACAGAAAGGGTTAAGATATGGGTTTCAACCTAAAAAATCATAATCCAGCTAGATTCTCCTCTCTTCTCCTCCCCCCTTTTCCTTCTAATGTGCACAGGCACACTAAAAAGCAAAAGTTAAATAAACTTCCAAACAATAAAGAAGCAGGAAGAAAAAGCCCTGGGGAAAAGCTAATGGTTACATTCTCCCCCAAAAGCTGAATACAATAAACCAGAAAAGAGGGTAAGGAAATAGTGAGAGGTTTTCTCTAGCCACTCTCAACAGACCACAGACAGCAGACTGTCGCCTCTACTTCCAGCTTCTCAGACCCCCGCTTTGCTTCTATCAGTAGGAAGCCATCAAATGACAGAACAGGGGTGAAAAAAACCTATCAAATACTTTCCCACCCTCCCTGCTTGACCCTAAAGAAATATTTGAACACTGCCCATGAAAACAAAGAAGCAAACCAAAATAAATCTATGCATGGTTTGGGGGAATCAAAGGAAGACCTGGATAGAACTGTCAGCACTCAAGAAATGAATAAAGGCTTTTAAAGAGCAAAAGGAGACATATGCAGAAATGACCTACAAGGACAATAACACACACACACACACACACACACACACACACACACACAAAGAAAGAAAGAGAAAGAGCATATAAATGAGAATAAAGACAGCAATCAAACTTACCTCCAGGAAAGAAAAGAAATATTTCAGCAACAGTGCTTCATATTCTCAAGGAAATTAAAGAAACATATACTCCATAAATTCAGAAGAAAAGGAAATAACAGTTTTCAATGGAATTAAAACAAAATAGCAGCAGCAAAGAGCTGAATGAGCACCACAGGGGTGAAAAAAATAGTACTGGCTTAAAAAAATCAAGCACAAAAAAAAGGAAAAATTCAAGGCACACAGAAGAAGATGGTCTAAATGGATAACCCATTGTAAGGACCCAATATTTAGCTCCTTGACCCTGAAGAGAAAGACAGCAGAGTTGCCAGGACACACACTGTTTAAAGACATAATGGAAGGGAATGTTCCTGATCTGAAGTAGCTTATGAATGCAGATTAAGAAGGATCATCGTGCACTAAACATTTATAAAAATTGAGAAGCATGCCTTAATTTTTCAATAAATTATTGAATTTCAAAACCAGCCCCAGATTTCTTCAAACAAATATTGATGGCAAAAGCCAATGGTGTCAGGACACTAAATTCTGGAAAAATGAAGGGACCTATGATCCAAAAACTTTCCCCAACTTAGTTTTCATTCTTTTGACAATGACAGAAGGAAATTCTCAAATATGCAGCGATTCAGGAAGCATAATTAATATATATCCTTCTTTATTATAATGGGGGGTGTCTGGGTGGCTCAGTTGGTTAAGCGTCTGCCTTCAGCTCAAGGCATGATCCCAGTGTCCTGGGATCTAGCCCCATGTTGGGCTCCCTGCTCAGCTGGGACTCTGCTTCTCCCTCTCCCACTCCCTCGTGTGCTTTCTCTCTCTCTCTCTCTCTCTCTCTCAAATAAATAAATAAATCTTAAAAAAAATAAAAAAATAAAATATTATAATGATGTAACCCTCCTAATCAAGATGAAAATCAAGATAAATAAATCACAAATGGACAAATTTCCATATGGACGGACTGGGAAGACCTGAAACAATTGCAGCAGAAAATTTAATCTAGATAGCTCTTTTGACTGTGGCTACAAAACTGAATATAAATATTTTAATTCTTGAAAAAAAGAGTCATTTTATTATAGTTTTATATTATAGTCTTATGCTATAGTTTATTATAGCATTTTAGTTTTAGTATAGTATTTATTATACCATTATAGCTTATTATAGTTTTATTATAGTCCATTATAAGTATTTATTATTTTAATTATAATGACTGTAATAAAAACTCTTGAGTCTACCTATAAAAATCAGAAAGTGGAAAGGGCTCACAGGTATATTGTGAGTCACTGAAAGTGAACTAATTTCCTTATCTTTCATGGGAGGAGTCGGTGGTCACCAATAATGTCAGGAATGGAAATATGGTTTAAGCATTTTAATTAAAATTCAAATCAGTAACACAAAGGACAAAAAAATTTGACTATGTTTTCCAAATTATGAGGAGGAAAAAAATTACTGAAAAATAAAGTTGAACTAAATGTGAAAAATATATAATCATCAAAGAAGCAAAAATATAGTGTTGTCTAGGGCTTTTCCTGTTCAAAGATGATTGGGGTGAAGGAGAAGGGGGCAGAGCCACGCCTCTACTTACTATCATGATTGAAAGTCATCAAATTATGGTTTTTGTTTTGTTTCTATGTAACAGCTTAAAAAAAAAATCTGAACTGAAAGGTGCTTCCATAGCCCATATGCTGAATTCTAGTAGCATCTTTATACTGGTTCAAGCTATTATCAGTTAGTAAAGAAATTATTTTTTATATTCAATTTATTTAAAAAAAACAGTTCATCTATTTCTCCCATTTCTTGATATCAAATTAAGAAATAGGGATTTAAGTATAGTATTTAGTAATATAAAAATAAGAAAAAATAATAAAAAGAATGAAAGAGGTTATATATGATGAGTGAAAAGAGAGAGAGATAGGAAACTGGTTTTTGTTGTTGTTTTGTTTTATTTTAAGTAAGACTTTTTGAATTATTTATTTTTATGAATGTTTTACTTGGATTTTTTTCTCTAATATAAAAGAAAAAAATGATTATATGTACGTAAATTCAAACTTAACGAAAAGAAGATAATGGCGTAGTCATACATAAGAAAATTGAATTCAATATAAAGAGCATTAACTGAGACTAAGAAAATCATGCTTTCCAAAAGGAAAAAGAGGGGGAAAGAGATTTGAAATTTTATTGTCAGCTGAACAAGATAACAAGGTACATACTACACAGCTTCTGTAATTAAAAGAAAGTGGGACTGGTGCATAAATACACAAATAGACCAGTCAAATAAAATACAAAAGACCAGAAATCAACACAAATATCAATGAAAATTTAGTATAAGATAAAGGGGACGTGTTAAATCACTGGAATAATGATGGACTTTTAAATAAATGGTGCCGGGACAATTATGCATGCAGTCACGTAGAAAATGATGTAAACCTCACACCAGGAAGAAGAATAAACTCCAAATGGGTAAACAGATCAAGGATCTCAATGCAAAAAGAAGGAGAAAAAGGAGGAGTTGGAGGAGGAGGAGGAGGAAGTGAGAGGAGGAGAGGAAGAAGAAAGGGTACAAGTCTCAGAAGAAAACATGAGTGAATTCCCCTTTAATTTCAATGTAGAGGATGGCTTTCTAACTATGACTTGGAATCCAAAGTCCATAAAAGAAAAGATTGATAAATGTGATTGCATGGAATTTTTAATATTTGTGCAGAGAAAAAAAAAAAAAGTCAAAAGATAATAAAAAAAAAAAGGCTATTGATCCAGTAGAAAATTATTTGGAAAAGATAACCACATACATAATAACTAATATCCCTAATATTTTAAAAAAATCTCTTAAATACATCAAAAGATTAAAATCCTCACAGAAAAGCAGGAAAAAATATATCAACAGACAATTCACAAAAAAAAGATATAAAAGTGATACTTATACACATAAAAAATGTTAAAATTCACTCCTCATTAGAGAAATGCAAATGAAAACAACAGTGAGATACAGTTTCTTCCCTATGACACTGACAAAAACTCATTGTATAAGAACAGATCTGTTAGGGGCGCCTGGGTGGCTCAGTCGTTAGGCGTCTGCCTTCAGCTCAGGTCATGATCCCAGGGTCCTGGGATCGAGCCCTACATCGGGCTCCCTCCTCCGCAGGAAGCCTGCTTCTCCCTCTCCCACTCCCCCTGCTTGTGTTCCCTCCCTCGCTGTGTCTCTCTCTGTCAAATGGATAAATAAAATCTTTTGAAAAAAAAAAAAAGAACAGATCTGTTAGTAAAGTTTTGAGGAAATAAACATGCTCAGAAGCTGCTGGTGCAAATGCACACTGGTACCAACCGCTATGTAAGGGAAGCTGACAACGCCTCACAAAACCACATGTGAACTTACATGTAGGCTCCATTATCCCACTTCTAGGGCCTTACCCTGCAACTAAGCCTCCAACAATACAAAAAGTACATATTCAAAAGGTTATTTATTACAGCATGACTTCTAAGTTACAAAATGTTGGAAACAACCTAAATAACCATACCTTGGAGAGTGGTTGAATAAACTGGTGCCCTCCTTTTTTGGAGTCCTAATGCAGCTATAAGAAAACATGAGATAGAGCTCTGTAAACTGCTGTGAACTGATATTCAGGACATATTATTAAATAAAGAAAAATCCAAGTACAAAGAACTACCTTTCCAAAAAGAAATTATATAAAAACATATAAATGTATGCATGCATCTCTTGGGGAAAAAAATATGAGGAGAGACCAGAAACGAGTAAGATTAGTGTCTACAGAACGGGGGTGGGAATGAGGTTGGAAAAATGGGGAACTGAGAATGGCCGGAGGGCATGAAGGGTTAGCCGCACTCCATGGAATGTATGTTTGCATAGCTCTGACTCTGAAAAGCATGATTATGTTGCACATACCTAAGAAATAAATAAACAATTAAAACCAAGCAGGATGTAGGGAAAACCCAAAATGGAACAGCAACAGATGAGTCTAAGTGCACTGCAAATGAGGAGCATCACCTCACTGTAGGAGGTAGGGAAGCAAAATTGCTAAACTAAGGAGATTTGAAAAACAGTGTTTTGACTACATACTGTAAGGCTAAGCACAAATAGCACTGAACATAAAATTGTGTTTTCCTTAGTAAATTTTTTCCAGGGAATTGAGTTAGCAACTGCAAAATGACATCGTGTATACTAACATTGAGCAAATAAGTAAATATAGTGTAGGCCATCAGAATGTGATTTTCCATTATCAGAAAGGAGTCCCAAATAAAGAAGGAAGGAAGGCTAGGCTGATGCGTGTAGAGCAGACTGAGGCAGAGGTATCAATTTGAACTCATGGTTTTATGTATGTTGATGGGTAGAAATATAGATGTGCGTATGTTCTATTTTCTATGACTGCTGGCTGAAAGGGCCTAGAAACATAGCACCCTGTGGGCATGAGCACACCCAGGATCCAGATTTTACTTTCTAAATACCATTCTTCAGTAAGAGAATCAAGAGCTCCTTGGAAAATTGATTGATACCAGAGCTGGGACAAGTAAATAACAAGATAAACATTGGAATATTTTGTGGTGCCAGAAGGTAAGGACATTCTCAAATAATGATGAGGAGAGCATATTTAAAGGACACAAGAGCCAACTTGAAGGAATCTGCCAGTGCTCAAGTCTGGGACCATCTGAACATCAAAATAAATAATGATAGTGATGGATTTTAACCCAGAAAATAAATATAAATATCCGTGAGTCCATACTTATATAAGTAGATGAATACATAAGTGAGTGGGAAAGATGGGGCAGCTCTTCGTTGCAGCAGAATTCCAATTAATAATAAAAAATAATAAATGATTAATTACAATTCCCATTAATAAATAGAGTTCTAAATAAGTAAATAAAAGAATGATAGAAACAGGAGATCTCCACTAGACAAAACAACACAGTAATGATGCTATAGACAAGAAAGGATGCTAAAATTAGTGAGTAGAAAGCATGGTGAAGAAGTGCATGGTCCCTAGTTATCTCCCCAAAAGTTACTTATTAATTGCAAAGGGAAACATAACCACTTAACAGTGGACAAACCTGACAAAGACCATGATAACCAAGTGATCCTAGTACCAAGCCATCAATAGTACTAAGAGATAGCAACATCATGTACCCCCTGACATTACATACGTTGGAAGGAAACATCACTTCTGTCATATTCTTACCCAAAATACATAACCTAAGTTGTCATGAGAAAACATCAGACAGATACAAACTGACGGAAAAAAAAAAAAAAAAGCTAGAGAACAAGGTGCCCGTCCTTTTTAAAAGTCTCCAGGTCATGAAAAAGAACAACTGAGAAACAGACACAGATTATAGAAAAGATATGACAACTAAATGCAACATGGGATCTTGGACTGGACCCTGGACCAGAAAGGGGGCATTTGTGGAGAAACTAGTAAAATAAAAATAAAATCTGTAGGTTAGTAAACAGTATTGTGACAATGTTAATTTCCCTGACGCTAAGGACTATGCAATGGTTATATAACCTGTCAACACTGGGAATGCAGTACATGGGAACTCTATTATTTTGTAACTTCTAGAAGTTTAAAATGTATTTCTAAAATTTTAAAAAGGACAAAGAAATGTTTAAAATTGTACCATGAAATAAACGCAACAAAGAAATTGGTTTACTATCTCAATTTAATAATAAAGGATTATATTTTACTATTACATGCAGTAAAAATTAAACATGAAGATGATAGGCTTCAAGACAGGGAGGACAGAATCACACACACACCTCTGCCTGGAAACACAAAGAAATATGAAAGCACTAACAATCCATTTACAAAGGAGACCTAAGTACGGATGCGGTATAACTAACTTCTGTAGGGTACAAGAAGGGGAGACCAAATTACTACAATGTGGGCTTGGTTGGTTTTACTTATCTTGATTAAAAACAAGCAGTTTTATGCTGTCAAGAAACAAACAGAGGGGCGCCTGGGTGGCTCAGTCCTTAAGCGTCTGCCTTCGGCTCAGGTCATGATCCCAGGGTCCTGGGATCGAGCCCCACATCGGGCTCTCTGCTCTGCAGGAAGCCTGCTTCTGCCTCTCCCACTCCCCCTGCTTGTGTCCCCAGCTTGTGTTCCCTCTCTCGCTGTGTCTCTGTCAAATAAATAAAATCTTTAAAAAAAAAAAAAATAGAAACATTCTGCATTTACATCCATGAACATTTGATCTTTCTTCCATGTTTACCCATCAAGGAAATTAGAACAGCACATGTCCTCCACACGTACTATTTCCCATCACCGCCACCAACTCGGAGCCTACATGAGGGGAAACAGTTGTTCTATGAAACTGGATTCTCTGATGACTGCCATACAAAACTGAAGGAACAGAGCGAGACAGGTCCCAAAAAGATCAATGACAAGTGCAATTTGCATTGATTTTTAAGTTTCATTTCCTGGAAAAAACCACAATGGTGGAATAGTTTCATTCACTTAGTTATTGCCATTGGGATTGACCTGGTTGAGTGAATTCCACATTATTTTATTTTTTCCAAATTTTAATATGAAAATTTTCAAACAGAAAAATAAACAGATTTTACAGTGAACACCATTTAGATTTTGCCATTAATATTTTGCCCTACTTATTTATTATTTACCTGTCTATTTACTTGACATCCATCCATCCCCCCCCGCCCCCGTCCATCTTATCTTTGGATGCATTTCAAAGTAAGTAGCAGACATCCATACATTTTCCCCTAAACATTTCAGCATGCATCTCATTAAATTCCAATGGAACCAACCTGCTTTCTACTGGTTACAACTGTGGTTTGTGGCTCTCGGGTTCTCTCCTTGCCTCTGCTGACCTTATGTGTAAATTAAGCCTGATCTGCAAAGCAGGTCATATAAGGAGTCCTGAAATCCCCCTGGTGATCCTCTCCTGCTGTGCCCGTCAGGCTCTTGGCTTAGAGTCACTGTGCTGCATGAAACACCTACCTACTCTCAGGGAGGTTGAAAGAATGGGGGAGTGATTACTTTTTCATGGACGGTGCTCATGCATAGGAACTGCTGAATATGAAATTAAATACTGACAGTACATGGCGGTTCAATAAGAACATTCACTCCATAATAGTCTATTCAAATTTTTATATGTACATGACTTCTTCTAAGGAGAGTTTCCTAGCTTACACATTTTCAGAGAAATCAGTAACTCTAAAAATATTGAGGGCCACTGGTCTCACATGTCCCCCCTCCGGAGACTGTGCATTAGTAATGTCAGATTGCATTATCTCTTTTCCCTGCCACATCTCATGGTTGACTTATATTTAGCTTAATTCAACCAAAACCCTAATTTATTTTCCCCACATTACACTTTTAGTGTAGATCATTTTTGTTTATTTGTCTATCGTGGTGATTAGTGAGTAACTCTGTCCATTAAGCTGAGTTGGATGCATCATTAACCAGAGAAAAAAGAGAAAACAGGTAGTGGGAAGTCAATAGTTGGTGGTATTTATGACATCCCTCAGCATGTGAATAAAAGAAAGATGGTTCTGGCATCGTGACTTTGATCTTAACCTTATGACTCACCATTTGGAAGACTTCCGTGATTTACATCTTCCAGCTACCTTTTGGCACAGAAACATCCACCAGGAGGTAACAGGTACAGGAAAGTGTCGTGGATTTATCACTGACACAGTGATCAGGTGCTGGATCCTGGACCACTTCCTCCATACTGTCTGAATCTCCCACAGAACCCAACACAATACCATCCCCAGAACAGGGGCTCAGGAAGCCCTTATTTTACTGGAGCATTCACATGAAGAAACATTTTGGAATTCACCTTTATTGCAATGATATTAACCTTCTTGAGGACCAATGTTTTGGAAACAGCAAAACCCTAAAACTTGTAAATCATGTATGCATATGCAGTTAAAGTGATCATTGGGGATTTAGAGTTAATGAAACCATATTTTCTAATTTTGCTATTCTAAACCAGTCTCCTCTACTTCCAAGAGGGAATATCACATTTAGGAATATCATGTTCTTTAAGACTTTAATTCCTTCTCACATCAGTTCTGTCAATAACGAACTGTATGGTCTCTCATAGCTGGTCTCCTCATCGGGGAAATGCTCTCCAGGAGTGATTGCCTGCAGGTGGAGGGCTGTGAGGAGGCCCACTGTGAACCTGCTCTGAGCTCAGGACACAGAACTAAGACTGATTACAAAATCTGTCCTAGACCACGTATCTGAAGAAATCCTAATCCTGAACTCTTAGAAAGAGCCGGGGCACATAGAAAAACAAGTGTTAGTTTGGTATGGCAATGTTTGCAGAGCGGCGACCGAGAGCCGGTATCTTTGTGCTTAGTGCTCACAGCAACTCTGTGAACTAGGTACTATTATTATCCCCATTTTACTGATGGGAACACTGAGGCTTAGAGAAGTTTCACAGGTAAAACTCTCTATATGGTAACCCAGCTGAGTTTAATCTGGGAACACAGTCTTGATGCTAGGTCAGAATATCTTCTGTAAACAACAGAGTCCATCTGTCTGGCGTGGTTGAGTGGATAGACGAGTAACCCTGGTGAGCTGAAGTCCTCCACAGAGTAGTCGGTTTAAGAACAGAGCCTAAGAGCAGCTCTCTGCTGCTCTCTAGTGGCCGCTGGCCACTGTTTTCTCCTAGAAAGTCAACAGCTCCCTTGCTGAGCTGGGGGCAGTTGGCCAGATGAACAACAGCTAGTATTGAAGTCTACACACACCAAAACAAGATACAAGAAGTTATTTCTTCTGCCTCCCTTATCACTATTAAGTAATTCAACGTTTGAATGGGGCTTGTGTCGTTTTGTTGTTTATATTTTTTAGGAAAAGCAGTTTTTTGAGGAGCTGAGAAGTTTGCCTTGAATTTGACACAAATTAATTTCAAGACCTTCTTCCTCCGCCATCTTCATCCCCCACCTCCTATTCGCCTACACTTCAAATTTCACCTTAGTCTGTCCCTTCCCTCCCCGTTTCGGGCCACTCACATGCTGATTTGTGTACCTGCAATCCCTCCATCTCTCACGCTGCTTTGTCAATAGTGGTCTTAGATTATATCTAACAGAACCACAGGATCCCCCTGTTCTGATTTAAATATAAAGGAACACATGAGTTTTGGATAATAATAACTATCTTTAATCTCTTACAAAAAGTCCAAAACTTCTGCAGCATTAAAGAAGTAAAAGCAAGTAGGGAGAATAAAATAGTGACCTATAGTAAATGCCAAGAGGTATTAAATTGATGGATGGGTACTGGAAGAGATGGGTCACTTTCCACTCTATTCAAAGATAGATGGTAAGAAAATGTATCATCTATAATTTACTTCTTGCACCTACATGGATAGTGATTTTTTTTCCAACTAATGAGTAATAGGCTCTCTAAAGGTAAATATTATTCCATGATTATAATCATTAAATAAATATATTTCAGCTCTATGAAGACCTTTGAATATTCATTATGGCCTTGTTAAAAGATCTCTATTTACCCCCAAACATCTCAGAGTTATTTTTGCCTTCCTCTAAAACAGAGGTATCTCATGTACTTTATCAGCACCTCTTCTCAGAGTTCTTTGAGTTAACTTTTGCTTTTCACTGTCTCCCTGGAAACAGCATGTTGTCTCAGTGTGGAACTATTTCAGTAAGAGGAGACAAAAGAACATAAAGTTCCCAACTTTTCTGTGGAGGAAGGGAAGAAGCAGAATACAGCGGGGGGTTAGAATTCTCGAATGTTCAGAGCATGGATGAGAGAGGATCGTGGCTGCTCTTAGTAGCTCTATAGCAGTCAGGGCAGCTAAAGAAAAAAACCTGCTTTGTAGAAGATGCTGTAACCGTCAGTAAACAAGCAGTTACACTCATCCTGGAAACCTGACACATAGGTGGTAGGTATGATTTTTAAAGTTCTAGAAAGTTCTCGGGTCCAAACAAAACCTGTCTACTTGCTACATGCTGGTTCGTGAAATTATATGAGTGTGGCTAAGCCTTTTCTAACCCATGACCCCTTAGGATAGGCATATCTCAAGGCCCCCTGCAATATTTTTTAAGAGTTAAAATTAAATAACTTACCAAAAAATAATAACCCAGCTCTGTAATAAATAAGGCATAATCAATATCCTAGCCTCTCACTCTCTCACATTGGTCCTCCCAGAATATAGACTCTGAAGCAGAGATTTATAGGAGAAAGTATATTGGAAGGTATTGCAGGATCACCCCTTGGGTGTGTTGGGGGAGGGGCGGTAAAAAAGCAAGATTGGGCAGAGACAAAACTTGAAGTGCAATGTAGGTATGACAGAGACCTCTGCTGATTCCATGAGTTCTGGAGCTCATATGGCTCTTGCAAGTTGTCCTGAATTGAGGCAAGAAGCCCAGGCTTTTGTATCCTGGTATCAAAAGTCATTGCGTAAGGGTGATGCCTGGGGAAGAAGGGACATGACCTCGGGCAAGGTAGCACCCTTAAGCCAGGGACAATTCCTGGGAGGGACAGAGCTGTGAGCTGTCAATAATTAACACTCCCTGCAGTTTGGATGACAAATGTCCTCTCCTAAAAGGAGGACACAGGCAGAGGACCAGAGCATCTACTAAGCTCACCAGTCAGGTTAGTATCCTTCATCCTTGTGGCAGGAAGCAAGAGGGACCCAGGTAGCAGCCCCCCAACGAAAGGCCTATTAACTATCAGTATAGTCATTCTGTCATCCGAGGTTTCAGAGCACGAAGTTAGTTTCCCTTAACCAAACTCACACAACACTCCAGAGGAGGAGTTAGGACCAGAACTGAGGTCACCAATGCCTCCTCCAGTTCTCTAAGCAGATGAAAACTCAGCCCTTCTTAGTCAATCACACTGGCCTAGCAATAAATCCCAAGGAACGCGCATTGATCCAACATCCCCGAGAAAGTCTTATAGTTTACAATTACAGAAAGCCATTTTATCTCCTGTGACCACTCGTCCACTATAATTCTTCCCTGGTCTCGACATGCTGGAACGGAGAGTGATTTCAGTAAGAATGCAGATTCACTCATTGTGTGACCTTGAGTCATAAATGTTCTAGAAGATTCACTGCAAAAATGGGCAACCTGGAAGATTAGGCTTTTCTAGCGGGTTATGGTACCAACATCCTACAAATGCTGGAAAATGGATACAACTCCCCTGGCTTAATCTCCTACCCTGTATATCAAGGGTTTGTCATCTGCTCTTGAAACAGAGTGTGGGAGCCTATTTTCCTCTTCTTAGTAGGATTATGAAGATATTTTTATATTCTGTAACCCACCTCATCTCTTTGGCTGCTTCACACAAGGCAACTCACAGAAATTAACTCAGCTTTCATTTTCCACCTCACATCTGAACCCCCCTGAATTCTATTGTGTTTATCACTTCATTGGAAACCCTCAGTCTGATTGACTGACAGAAATTATATTTAGGAGTTCCTCCAAGAAGCATCTCTTCATGTATGAATAATAAACTAACAGGCAAACTTGGCAGTTTTTGTGAAAATGGGAAATTTGTGATCCAGTTAATAGGATTTTAATAGACCAGGCCTTGCTTTGAGTGTTGTGCATTTGCTGAGATTTCACCCCATCATTTTGACTCTCGGCTAAAATTACCTCTTCAAGAAAACACAGAAACCACTTTGTCCAACCCTCAGCAGGCAACAGAGAATCTCAAACTCTGTCTACACCTCTCCCAGAGCTGCCATGAATCTCTAAGTTAAAGACTGGGAATCAAATTTATTTACAACTCATCAGTGGCAAGAGAAAACAATGCTCTTCTCTTTAACCATCGGAGGCTGATGACTGACCCCACTTTGTTTTTAGTCAGAGGACTTGTGGAAAGAGAACAATTTGCTTCTTGGTTCCAGTTCAGGATTTGCCGAGAGAGAGACAGAAAATCATTACCAGTTGGAAAGAGTTCAGCTATTTATAGAAAATGATTAGAAGCTCTCTACCCTTGTCCCGTGGTCAGCTGTCCACAGTCCCCCAAATCACCCTCACAATTTACACTTTCGCCGGCAGAGACTATTAAACCATCAGAACAAGCCTGTCACAGTGGAGGCAAACGCAAAAGCTTGGAGTTCAGTGTGACTGTGGAGAAGACCTTGAGGATTGAGAGGACATGCAGGAGGGATTCCATGTTGATGCTTCGTCCTCAGTAGAAACTTAACCTTCTCTGGAAGAGAGTGTTCACTTGTGGAAGTGCCACACGGAGGCCATTTTGACATTTTTTCAAAGAGGCCAATGGATTCTGGGAAATTTAGTCCTGTCTGCCCCCGCGGGGCACATATACACTTCGTTCATTTTCCCAAGTATCATCTTTTAGTAATGCTGCTCTTTGCATCCCCACACCTGAGCCTTCCCATTCCTACTTTCCACCTACAGCATCCTTGGCAATTCAAATTCTATCCATGCTCACCTCGATTCTCACCTCTTCCCTCATTCCCAAGACCTCCATGATCTTTCTCTGATTTTTCCCGCAAGAGTTTTCAGATCTAGCACAGAAGTTGACACTTAGGTACACCCTCGTATGTTTATGTTGTTTTCTGTGCACCTGGCACCCATTGCCTGGGCATCTAGTGCTCTGGCATCATACACATGACCTACTGCTTACTCCACCTCAGCTGCTCCTGCCTAGCTCCATTGGCTCTCTGCTCTCACTGTCTTCATGCCAATGCTTCTGCTACCTCATGGAATCTGTTCTCTGCCGTTCCTCTGCATGTGTCCTGGTTTCTGCCAAATCCTGCTGGGCTGGCTCCTTTGCATGTTTCATATTCACACTTGCAAAGAGAAAAACATGTGTTGGGGCCAGTGGCTCATTTCCCATGCTGACTGCAGCTCTCACACCAACCCGCATCTAGACCACACTGGCTCCCCCATTGCACTTGTCCTCATTCCCATTAGCCATGGCCGGGATGCCAGGGTCATGTGGTCCCAAGAATGGTGACCTGTGTGCAAGGAACCACTCAGACAGGGGTGAGGATGTGGTAAGTACTGGGCACATCTGCAAGACAACGTCCCCAAAGCCAAGTTCACAGTTCCTGTCCCCTCAATGTACCCATCATGACATGTGGAAATACATATTTTAAAATCTTTTTTTTTAACTTTACTTGCAACTGAGTTTGTGGTAGACAACTCATGACCTACCTCCATCCTTGGTAAAGTTAAGTATCTACTGTTATACCTCAACATTTCTCTATTCTGTCATTTTCCCCAGTTATTTCTGAAAACTGAAATCCTTGCTTCATTCAAATTTTAACTCAAGTTGAATGTCTTTAGGATAGCTCTCTTGGTTAAATATTCTTGGTCAGTTATGTAGACAATAGTACATCTGGTGAAGGCAGAATGTCTTTTTGAGTGTTTGCATAACTTCTGGATTGCCCAGTGAAGTAGCCACCACATAAGAGGGGCCAAAATGGTTGTCGAATTGCGTTAAATTCCATAACAACATGATGGAATCTTAGTGTAGGAAACAACCACAGAAGCTGTATGGTTCAATCTTTAATTCAGCATCATGCCTGAAAAATGGTCATTCAGGCCCAAAAAGGACAACCCCAATTATGGAAAGATCAACTCTCAGCAGAAAGGCTCTCTGTACATTGAGCCAAAATCCATCTTCCTATGATGTCCACTCATTTGTCTTAATTCTAAATAAGATTCAACACAGAGACAGTGTAATTTTATTTTCCACATAAAAGTCTGTTAAATATTTAAAGATAGCAATTGAGCATTTCCCAAGTGCTTTTTCCAGGCTAAATATGCAAAATTAGCTGACTCAGAGATTCTTTTTGATTTGGTTTTACTTTATATAATAAGGTATCATCAATTACAATGGTAATAGCAATAGGAAACCCTCAACTGGCCATTCATTCCTCATGTGACAGAGTTTTAAATTTTTTATTATTCATAGTACCCTCCTCTGGATGCACCGTGCAATATTCTTTCCAAATATTCCCATATTTGGTCCCCATATTTAATAGGACTATATAATAAGTCTATGATCATGTGATTCAAATAAAATAATGAATGAAGTTCATGTTTGGTTGTCATCTGCATTGCCTGCCCTCCTCAATCACTTCCATGGCTGAGTTGTGCTGTAACTGCCATGTTCAATATTATACTCCCTGTTTCTAGCACCTTCATATAGTCCTCACAGCAACCAGCACGTTGACTGGTGCTTTAGCTGTTAAGCAAAAATACATGCATTAATGAATAACTCACAGACAGTTCTGAGCCTTAGCCCTTTGTCACAGTTTATATTCTTGTAAGCCTAGGATGGTCTATCCTCTGATTTTACTTTTAACTAACTTAAACCATATGTTAAATTCATCCTATTGGATTTCGTTCATGATGCCAGTCTATGAAAATATGTTTGAATCGTTCATTAGTCACAAAAGCTTTATCTCTTCCTTCTAACATTGCATCGGTCACATATTTGGTAATCATGCTTGATGTGTCCTCCACGAAGCCATGAATTAAATATTAAATAGGACAGAGCCAACAACAAAGTTCTCTGGCATATCGCTGGAATCCACTCTCCAGGCTACCATAATCCATTAATCAAACTCTCTGAGTAAAGTTACTGAACTGACACAAATCTATCAGATTTACCATCTAGCCTGTGTTTCTCCTTCTCCAGAAAAGAACATAAAATAATTTGTCAAATGCTTTCCTGAAGCCAAGGTATTATGGGATAAATTAGCAGTGTGCTCCCTCCCAAGTTCCTGTAAAGCAAGAATTTCTCTATGGAGATATAGAAATTGTTTCACTGAGAAGACCTTTCCTATCTCTACAACACTAAGATAATTCATATCCACACAGAACCTCATATCTTATTCTACAGGGTCTGTTTATGGGCCCTGCATTGCTATTTATTGAATGCTTGCCAAATATAAAAAACTGCCCAGTGACAGATGTACGGCATCTTCTGAAATGAACTTCATCACAACCCCATTCATGGGGTATTCTTATCTGCATGACAAAGGGGAGAAAATCAAGGCGTGGAAATGCAAAGTAATTTCCCCAAGTTCCAATAGGTAATAATATCTGTTGTCATGTGACTTATGTTATCACCAGGGCTGGCCACTTAATTTGTGGAATGAAAATTGAAATGAAAAGTGAAAATGAAGTGAAAAATGAAAATGGAGGGCCCCTTGTTAGGAACTGACAGAATTCATATGCTGAAATCCTAACCCCCAAGGGGATGGTATTAGGAGGTGGGGCTTTTGGAGGTGATTAGGCTCTGCCCCAGAGAGGTCTCTCACCCCTTCCATCATGTGAGGACACAGCAAGGAGATGCTGTCCATGAACCAGGAAGAGGGTCCTCACCAGATACCGAATTTCCCAGCCTCCAAAACTGTGGGCAATAAATTTATGTTGTTTATAAGCCACTCAGTCCATGGTATTCTGGTAGAGCCTGGATAAACTAAGACACCCCTTGTTCAAAAAAGCAGGAAGAAAAGTGTGTTGTTCAATGCACTAAAATATAAGGCTTTTTTCCTTTCTTCCACAATCTCTCAATGTGTCATGATTTTTTTCTATTTGCTACTTAATGTCATTCTCAGTAAAGGAACATGAAATTTTAAATTACTGGGCATGAATTTTACTGTTCATCTTTACATTATGCAATGCCAGTATTAGATGGATATGTAAGTGCATGTAATTGGCATGTGAAATCACAGACATTACACAATCTGTAGTCAGTAACTCGCACATGTATATGTATTTCCTTCTTACCAGGAGAGTGGAAATTCTGCACAAAACTAACTTAACTGTCTTTACTTCCCACTTCTAGATACCACACGTTCTACCGACACTATCTACCTTTGGCTTACTGGTGAGTAAGGAATGACTGAAAGGAAAATGAGTTGCTCTATGTTTCCTTTTCCTCCTGTTCCTGTTCATGACTTTCAGTGTCAGTAATTGGGCAGTACAGGGAAGAAACGTGAGTGAGAAAGGATAGGATATGGTTCTTTGATCCTTAGTGTTTCCTAGAATGCCACTGCCTTCCTTCTGTGTTCAAGGAGAATTCTGGTTCAGAGTGCATGGCCGCTCTGGGCTGTTAGTGCCCCACTTACTGAGTTGTTGATATAACACATTTAACTTGTACTCACTTGGAGCCTTGCTGAACTCCCACACACGGGGGGTCTGCTGGAATTCTGTGTTCATGGGTCATCACAAATGCTATATGCAAGTGACTGGTAAGGAACATCAGACAGACACATACCGCCTCTGCTCACACACATGATCCATTGTCTCATTAGATTTCACCTAAGAAACACAGGTTCGAAGGTAAAATCATTAAGAACTTCAAGACAGAAACAGCATAGCATTAAGTCAGATCACGAAGTCCTGAGTGACTGACTGTATGGGTCATTCACCCATGAAGCTGACCCTCCTATCACCACCGATCACTAGACCCCTGATTACCTCCGACATCTCCCCTCCTGCTCTCCATTCCCTAGCTCACCACCCTCCAGACTCTTTGGGCATTTTTCTCCTTTAAAAAATTTCAAGCAATTTCATGCACTTGCTGTTCCCTCTGCCTGGAAAGCCTTCTCCCACTATGTTCACATGTTCCACTCTTCATCATTCAGACGTCAGTTCCAGTGTCAGGTCTCAGACTTCCCCTGAGAGCCCTCTCCAATGCTCCCCCATCTCTCTGTCATACTATGCTATTTTATCTTATTCACACCACATGTAATCATCTGAATGCATCACATGTATGCCTTTACTTGTTCACTGCCTGTCTCTTCCAAGAGAATGTAGGCTCTAGGAGAGCCATGCCATTGTCTGATATACTCATTGCGGGGCCAGCCCCTAAAACCTTACCTGGAACAGGGTAGTGGCTCAATACATATTTATGGAATGCTTGCCCAAATCAATGAATCATTATGCCTATGCTAGACCACACCTCATGGTCCCTTCTCAATAAATATTAATTAGATTATCAATGTGCATAAGATGACTCATTTAGTAGAACTCAAGGTCCTTGAAAGGAGAGAATTATGCAAAAAAATTAACTATGACAGAGGAGGTAAGATCAATTACTTAAAAACAGATATGTGGAAATGGCCAAATGTTCCCCTCCACCCTTGCTCATTTTTCTTTTCCTTTTCTTGCAGTAAAACCATAATATCGAGCTGGTAACAGCCCAGCTGTTGCCATAACAACAGACTCTGCGGACACAAACTTTCAGCTGAGATGAAACCACATGATGGAGAAAGAATTGTTTAGCTAAGGCCTATCGGAAATAATTACAAAGATGACAGAGGAAAGAATTAGCAAGTAAATTGGTTTTGAACAACTGCATCTTCTTAGGCAGATAAGAAAATAGGAGATAAAGCTGAATCACACCTAAGAATATATATCTGTGATGGAAAGTCACACAAAATCAAAAAAAAATTTTTTTTTCCATTTTGTAAGGAAATAAAGTTAAGTATAAGCTGATCTGGAAGAAATAGCACCCTTCAAACACTTGGGCCACTTCTAATTCAAATTGAAACTGAACTGGCCTGGCTTTGCCTCCATTTCAATATGTTTTTATTGCAATTGCAGAGTTCTTGAAAAATTGTGGGTAAATCAAATATCTAAAAACCAAATCGGAATTCATGTGCACTGGCTGTTTTGGTTTTTAAAGGAACTTTGGAAAAATCCTTCTGTAATGCAAATAGCTCCTTTGTTATAGGACTAGACCTTCCCTCATGTATAGATCTTGTAAGTTTTTACACGATAAATATTCTTCAAGCCAAATTCTCTCAGTGACCGAAGCAGGGTTATTTAACTGATTATTTTCAAATGGTCTTCATGTTTTTGGATCTCGGTTTGTCTGCATGAAACCGGAGAAATGATTGTTTGCCAGGCACCAACCTCACTATTGGAATGTCTTTCTTTTTTTTTAAGTTCTCTGAATTCATTTCTTGAAAAGCATACACAAATCAAATCTCCCGATGATTGCCAAATGAGCTGTTTGTTTTCTCTTACACATTCCTCCTCCTCTGCATTTTCTTTTTGTCACTGTCAACATAGACCTCACCTTTGTGACTCTTGGGACATATAGGGCTTTTAATTTCTGCTATTTAGGGACTCTGTTCCCTTGCCTCAACCTGTACAATCAAACAAGAACAACAACAGATCTTGTTTAAACGAAGATTCAGTCTTCTCTAGACATCATTTCAGGATTTTTGGAGAAATGAGATTGTAGAAATTCAATAAATACAGAACCACCTAAACCATCTGTACTAATAAATTAAAGCCTCTTTGGATAAGACCACAATTTTAAAAGGAGCTATTCACACATGGGTGTGTCCAAACAGTGACTTGCTTGTTCTTTTACCTGCTTCTAGAAGGGGTCATTGCTTAGCTCAGCAATAGAACAATTACAAGTTCCTGTTATGGATTTATATTAAGTTGATTTATCTTCAAAGATAATGCAGGGTGATTTCCATTTTCATGGAAAATTCAACACTTATCTGGATGTATCTTATTTTTCTAAGACATAGTATTGTAGTGGTCATCATGCATGGTACACCCTGAAACCCAACAAGGTCCAATCCCATAGCTATTTATTTGTTTTCCTCAGTGCTTAGCACCAAGGATAAAAGAAAAAGAGTTACAGGACAACTGCCTTCCAGGAGCTCACGATCTAATTGGAAAGAAAAGCGAGGCTCAGGAAATAGTTCAACAGTATGGCTTGGTATGAAGACAGTAGAACAGACTGTGAGTCCAAAATCTGAACTTCAGAAATGATGGAGCTGAGCATGGTGGGGAGACGTAGGAGGTGGAAGAGACTGTGTTGGATATTAAAGGAGATAAATGTGGCCTGGTAGGGAGGCATGGGGAAAATATCCTAGATTAGGAGACTCGTAAGAAGAAAGACCCAATTCGATTCATGATCCACCGTCTCGGGATACAGCTGAAGATCTTATAGACAACTCTGTCCCTAGAAAGTGCTCATTGCCTCCCTCACCTAGTCTGGTCTGCTCTGGTCTGGTCTAGTCTATCCTTCTGATATCCCACCTCCTGCCCAGCTCCCCTTCCCCAGCCCATCTTCCACCCTGCCTGGGAATGATGGTAAAGCATTTCCACACCCACAACTCATCAGTGGCTCCAACATCCAAACAGCATTGAACAACTCCAGAAAGATTGCTTTATAACCCACAGCAACACGTTTTCTTTCCTTCCTCCCCTTCTCTTTCCCCATATGTCACAGAGCAGAGCACAGGAGATATTCATCAGCCCTCTCTCCTCCCAGTTTCCAAAATCTTTCTCAGACATCAGTCAGTTCTGGCACCCTGCCTCTTCCTCTCCTCTGTCTACAATTACAAGTCACTTCCAGGAGTATATCTCTGGCCTTACCCGTGTCATTGCAGATGGTCTTCTAGACCTTTCCGAACTGCCTTCTCCATCTGTTATCCCCACTTGCACAAACAAAGCAGCCAAGAGGGCCCAAAATTTCCCTTAGGCAGTGCGTAGGAGAAAGGCTAGGAAAACACTTTATATCGTTCCCGTTAAAAACATTATCTCATTCCCAGGGGCCTTTTGATATAGACTCAGTTCTTACAGATAAGGACATGGCCCAAGGCTCAAGTTAAGCAGGGAAGTAGAGTTTATATCTGGGTCTATTCAACTTTAAAGGTCAGGGTCCCATCGGCAACAGTGCCCTATCAGCAACAGTGCCCTGTCTCCTCTAGTGCCTTGCTCGACATAGGTGTCCAATAATCCTTCGAGAAAAAATGCTAAGCAGAGGCTTGGCGGCTCTGAGACTATCGGGCAATACACGCACTCAACAGTTAAGCGGATTTTTCTGCACAACTGTGAGGCTGTCAGACAAGCCAGGAGGAAGCCCAGGAGACCTACCTCTGCAGCCTCCTCAGACAATTTAAACAGCTTTAGAAACTTTTCACTTAAGGAAATTAGAGGCTTCATACCAGCACCACTGAATGTTTTCAGGAGCTTGTCTCCCTAGAATCTGTAGCAGCTGTGTGCAAATTAATCAGTCATTTGCAGGCTACACAGAGCCGAGACTGCAGAAACAGCTGGGCATATTTATGAAAGTTTGTCAGGGATGTACCAGCGTGTTCGGAGGTATCTTCTTTGTTAAGTGTCATTTCGCTGGCAAAGAAAAGAAGGCGAGACAGATCCCGCCAGTGTCTAGAGGATTAATGAAAGCCTGGCAGAAATCTGAAGCCGAATATCTCTTCTCGTTCTAATTTAGGCGGAGATTTATGGGAGAGGGTCTGGGGAGCCAAACTGCATCAGGCACCGCGCTGATGGGTGACTCGTCTGATAACTACAATGGCATTTAATTTCCACTATGGGCCGCCAGTTGCCCTGCACAAGAGTGGTGACATGCGGCCGGGTCTGATTCGAAGTATGGGGCCGAGCCAGCCCCATCTCTGCCCGTCCCTCCGGGGTGGCTCCTGCTTTCCCCTCTCTCTGCTTCCAGCCCCTACCCAGGTTTCCAGAGCAAATCAAAGAAAACATGCCAGAGAATCCACAGCAGGTCTAAGTGAGTCTAATGTGTCATGACTCACTTTTTTTTTTATCTTTAAATACATACAGAGAAAGCACAGATGATGAAAAAAAATCAACAGCACACATGCCGAGAGAAGGGAACAAACTCTTCTGGAAAAACTAACTGACAAGCAGGATAACCTACTTTTGGAGACCAAAGGTCCTATTTCAATCTCATTCGCTCACTTAATTTGACATATCTGTGTGGCTTTGTCATGAACAAAGGTCCCAAATATGGCATGGGACATATTTCTACCCCAAATTACTTATCATATTGTCTGAAATTCAAATTTAACTGTGCATCCTATATTTTTGTGTTTTAAATCTGGCAACCCTACCTGTAAATAGGGGAATGGAAAATATTTAGCAATCATACTAAATACAACCACAGCAGACAGCCCCTCTGGGTTCCTACCCACAGCCTCATTCTTCCACACGGTTCCATGCATGTACAACCAGAATTTATCCTAGCACCATAGCAAGGTCTGAGCATTATGTCCCTCTGGCTCCCAACTTCCTGCCAAAGACATCGTCCAAACTTAGGTTTCACATTAGTATTCTACAAAAGTTTACCAGATTCATTGGGAGATTGCTTATGTTCAAAGTTGGGTTTAAATGTGCTGTGCAATTACTATTTTTTTTAATCATACTCAAGTGTGATATTTTTAATGCATTTCTATATCGATTAGGAATGCATTTAGTTGCAATTAACAGACAGTCCCTCTTAAATAGTTTACTTTCTCACATGACAAGGAGTTTGGAGATAGAGTGTTGATGACACTGATTTAGTGATTCCAACAGTGTTAAAGCCCACACTTGTGCTTTCCTCTGGATCTTTCTTTTATGACAGCAAGATAGTCGCTGCACCTCCAACCTTCATATTGACATCCCAGCAGGAAGAGGGAGAAGGAGAGACACCAGGTCTGTTTGATCCTTTGGTTTAGGAAAGCAAAAGCTTCTCTAGGAACTACCTGGCTAGCCCAGGTCACATGGACACTCCCAGCTAGAAGGGGAGCAAGAAACAACAGGATCTCAGGTAAACTTAGACCAGTCGTGACCCACCTCCTGAGGCTGGGCACAGTACTGCCTGGACAAAATTGAGACCTTCTTTATATTTGAGTTGAAATGAATACTGAGTAGGTCACCCAGAGAGTCTGCCGGAATTCTTTGTCTTTCAATATAATTTTACCTTCATCCTACTGGGGATCCTACAATCTTACAGTTGCTCCCTTTATAAGCCAGGACCTCCCCAGTACTTAAACATTGTAAATAATGCCAACTGTAGGGAGGACGTTTTATTACGGGAGGCCCAGTGCCTAGCACAGAGTATAACTTACAAGTACTGAGTAAGTATTTATTGCTGACTGAGAAGATGAATGAAAAATGTGACTCAGATAAATAGCAAAAGAGGAGTTTTAGTGTCATGACCTCTGCTGCTAACCATAGTTTTTTTAACAGTAATTTTTTTAACTTAAAAAGGCTTTATTTGGTTTTATTGTATTTCTACAGAAGTACTACATTACTTCTACTAATACTAGTAATATTGTACAACTATATTACTGCAGTAAATATAGTAACACAGAAAACATTCTTATTTTACAATATGGGGGTACAATATGTGGCAATCTCTCCTTAGCCGCCTCCAGCCTGTTCCTTCCTCACAGAGAACTGTGTCTACTGTGTGGACATCACCACCCATCCCATCAATTTTCTATACACTGACAATCATCTGTGAACACAAACACACACATTTTTCTTAAGGTGTGTTTTGATTGTATACAAATTTGCATAAATGTGCATCACACCATACATACTGTTTTGTTTTGTTGTACTTAACAGTAAGTCCTGCCATTCTTTCTAGGTCAGTACATGGAGATCTTCCTTATTTTATTTTAGACATTCCTACCTCACATATATCTAGCACTTCAGAGCTTATAACGTCCTTCACATATATTACTTCATCTGACCTTCACTATGTGGATCATTATCCATATGTTTCATGGATAAAGAATCTAAAGGTCAGAGAGGTTGTCAAAGTCAGAAGTAAAACCCAGCTACTCCCATCCGTCCAGCTACTCCCATCCTGTGCCCCATTCCAACGATGTGTCTTTGCCTCCAAACACATACTCAATTTGACTTATGACCACTTGACACACACTCATCATTAGAACATGACTGCTTGAGCAAGGTTCTGCAATCTTCACTACCCATAACTCCCGAAATGTATGCCCTCCTGATCTAAGTTAATAGGAAGAGAGAGGAGAGAAAAGCAAAGGTTGTGGGAGGAAGGAAGGGGAGAAGGGAAGAGGTGTCTGGCAGCAGGCTTAGGGGGATTTAAAACCAGAAGGGACTATTTCTGGTGAATTTTTCACCTACAAAACTGTAAAATGGAGTTATGAGCAAATGGACCCAGGTTTCAACAGAGTTAGGGTGCAATCCTTGGAGTCAGCATGGAAAACGCGATATTCGAATCTGACCTGTGGTCTATAGTCTGAGGACACGCACTTCCCAGCAGAGAAAATCTGTCCTATCTCTCATGCCTCCAGGCCCTAATAAAGGGCTTTACATCAACATAGAGCCAGACTCCAGGTGAAAGCTGCCCGTGGGCTCACCCAGCATATTTGAGCTTCCTCAAATACTTTAAGAGGTGCTGTCATGTGTGTTTCAAAACATCATAAAAACAACTTGGAATGCCTCCTCCAAGGGGCATAAGATGAAATCAATACATTCTGATTTTCTCCTCCGTTAAATTCTCAATGACTGAAACAGTAGTGTAGCTGGGGAGAGTTTAGCAGCTCAACTACCACATACTAAATTCTTCTTCTTCAGGATGATGGGGCCTTATTTAGGTGCCTATTGGTAGAGCTTTAGGGCTTTAATGGGTTCAAAAATGCACTAATAATCAGGAAAATAAATAGAGCACTCATGGAAGAACGAAGATAATTATTTGTGGAACCATCTGGCATAATAGCTACCCTCATAGCATGGTAACTAAATGCTACAACACCATTAAAGTTAATAAACAAGAGAGATTGTTAAGTGAAATGGTGCCATGAAATTGGTGAGCAAGGATTTCAGAGGCACTATGAATATTTTTCAGCGAAAAGACAGGCCACGTTATAGGTAAGATGGAGAGGAACTCTCAGGGACTCTATCATCCTTGAGCTTTCTTTCTCTATTCTACACATCCAATCCACTAGCAAATTCCATGTATTGATTGACAAAGTTCATCCAAGATCCATCTCCTTCTCTCTATCCCCACAGTCCCTACTTACATCATCTAAGACCTAGGTCCCTAAAAGTCGCAGTCTGGTCTCCCTCCTTCTGCTCACTTGCAATGTACTCTTTACAAAGTCATCTTATAAAAATATAAGTTGTGAAGGGGCACCTGGGTGGCTCAGTCGTTAAGTGTCTGCCTTCAGCTCAGGTCATCATCCCTGGGTCCTGGGATCGAATCCCACATCAGACTCCTTGCTCAGTGGGGAGCCTGTTTCTCCCTTTCTCTCAGCAGCTTTCCCTGCTTGTGTTCTCTCTCTCTCTCTGTGTCAAATAAATAAATTAAATATATATATATATATAAATAATTTTGTCACTCACTGGCTTAAAGCTCTAATGCCTTCCCATCTATATTTGTTTCCTTTAGCTGCAAGAACAAAGCACCCCAAACTAGGTGGCTTAAAATGACAGAAATGTATTGTCTCACAGTTCTGGAGGCTAGAAGTCTGAAGTCAAGGTGTTGGGAGGGTCCTGCTCCCTCTAAAACCTATAGGGGAATCCTTCCTTCCCTCTTCTAGCTGCTGGAATTTTTTGGCATTTCTTGGCGTGTAGATTCAACTCTCCAACCCTCTGTCTTCGTGTGCTGTCCTCACCATGACTTCACTCATCCTCCATCTATTCACACCTATCTCTGGGTCCAAATTTCCCCTTTTTCTAAGGACACAAGTCATTTTGATTTAGGGCCCACCCTAATATCCTCATGTTAACTCAATACTATCTGTAAAGACTCTATTTCCAAATAAGGTCACATTCTGAGGTACTGGGGCGTTAGGATTTCAACGTATCTTTTTTTCTTTTGAGGTGGAGGTGATACAGTTCAACTCATAGCACCAGCCTAAGCAAACTCCAAGTTTGTCAACTTGGTTGACAAGTCTCTGTAGGATCTGACCCCTGTCCACTCTCTGACCTCCCTCACTACACCCTAGCCCTACCAGCCTTTTTGATGCCCGTCAAGCTTGTAGAGCTCTTTGTAGAGCTTTGCTCATGTGGCCCCCTCTACCTGGAAGACACTCACCCTGGGTCTGGACATGGATCGACCCTTCTTACTATATAGTAAAGTGCTTTGTCATTTATCACCGCTCAGCAGAGGCATATCCAGATTTTGTGAGGCTTATACAACTCAGGGGAACCCCTTTGAGAAGAAGAGTACACCACTGCATATTAAAACAGGCCTCAGGCTTTGGAAGGGGCCTAAGCTGCACCCCAATTCAAAGAAATGCCCACCACTTACACTCCAAAGTTACCCTATCTTATCTCCTCATTACACCTATAACTTATCACTAACACTTGTAACAATCTGAAGTTATCATTAAAATATTCTTTCCTATACATTGCCCCCTCATACCAGATTGGAATCTCCAAGAAAGAGATGCTGTACTTATTTCTACTGGTAGAGATTAAGTCTTAGCATAGGGCCTTGCCTGTAGCTGGCACTCAGTGAATATTTACTGAATTTAGAAATGCATGAACAAGTGAATGATAAGAATATCAATAACATCAATGACAATTAGTCATAGGTTGCTTACTTTGTTCCAGATACTCTCTATCATTATCCCTCACCTTACAGGTGCTCCTGGCTGGCTGCTTGTAAATGGCAAAGCCAGGGATTTGGAGCCAGCACTCCGGATTTAGATTTCATGCTCCTGACTCCGATACTACACTGTCAGGAGTAAAGGAAGTTTGTTTCACTGACTCAATGTTCATCACTATGCCCCAGAGATTCCCATTTCACAGAGATAAGGATTTGGTAGAGAAGAATGAGGTAACTTGCCCTTCACACCATGTACTCGGGAAAGAGAAGACACATGTGACATCTTTTGTGCCAAGGTTCCCATAGAACAATGGAGGCCTTCCATGGAACCCAATTGTACCTCCTTGCCAGACTTTTTCTTGTTAAAACTTCAGTATATGGTGCATTAGGAAAAATACACATCATCAACTTTAAGTCAAATATGCAAGCCAATAGGAGCCTTCTATGACTTACCCATGGGCTCAGAATTATTATGGAAGTCTTTGCTGTCACGATTTATATGCTTCTTTTTCTGAGTGGGCTTGTGTGCACAAACATATAAAAATGATAATAGCTGGTACAACTTATTCTTCTGGTGTGCTCACCCCTACTGATCCACTGAATTCCATTCACATCACTTCTTATCCATTGAGTTTGGGAAGAAGGAAAATACTCAGTGCTTAAATAAAAAAAAAAAAAAAAATTAAAGACTTTTGCATTCTTCACAGCTTAAAATAAACCCTTCTTGACTTTTCACTGATAAGTCTGACAGCCTCTGTTTGGGCTCTTGCTATCATAAATAAGGCAAAAGGAGAAGTCTACAGAGGTCTCTAGCTTTTGCTGAAGCATAGCGGCAGCAGTCAACTTTATTGGGAATGAGTAGGTGAGATAAGACGACAAAGTTGATGGGAAGAAAAAGGAAAGTGCATATTTTTTAGCAAAACTCCCTTGAATAAAGAAATGTCCCTACGGAGCCCTTCTTTGAAATACGGCAGCACAAGACCATCCTGTCTAGCACCACCTTCCCTGCTTGTTTAGCTCTGCTCTGTTGTATAATCTTTCTTTAATCCATGCTAACAACCTAGGTTGTCAGATGGCAGGAATGGAGCACTCTCTCCCACCACCATGGGGGCCAAAGGATGCGTTTTATTCTCAGCAAACCACACTCCCAAAAGTAATATCAGAAAGATGAAGTGAAAAGCATGAGGCTCAGTCCATCTCAGCTTTATATTTCCTGATGGTTATGATGAGAAGGAGACACCATTGGCCAATAAGAAATATCTGGCTTTTATTTAACTACAAGGGACAGAGGAGGGGGAGAGACAACTTAAGTCCTTCTGCTTTACTTCAGTTAGAACTTCCTCCCTTGGCTGGGAGTTGTGTTATCACCAACCACCTTGTAGATGTATTTACTAGCTACGCACACTTATACTCTGAATTTAGAGAATCATGAGAGAAAGTACAGAAAAGGAGATATTTTTTTTTCTATTCAAATTGTTGTACTAAGTTCCTAGTGACAAAGGTTTTGCTTCATGTAGCAGATTTTTTCTCATTGTTGGAGCAGAATAGTGCTTAAGGACATAGTACTGACTCATTTATTTTAGACTTGAGCTTTCATTAGCTCATGGGAATCACAGCTGAGACCTGTAGACTGCCCACATTCAACAATTTGTTCTTGTCTGGCCCAGAATCCACATAGATTATAACCAGTCTCCAGTTTGGGTTTGGAATACATTAAACCTAGAAGGGCACATACCAGGGACCTTGGTGACTGATTTTACAATGAATTTGATAGAAAACTTTCTGTTCTGAGAGTAGGGCTCAGATACTACAGAAAGATTCCATAGTAGGATCATTTGTACTGTCCCTCATGCCACTTGCAAAGACTGTGCCACCTCAACAAGTCTTGATGGAATTGGTGAATACGATGTCTGTCTTCAGATGGAGGCACTGCCCTTGCTCCATTATCGAAAGAACTCTCCAGTGCAGTGGTTTCCCATAAATTTGCAATTGTAGGGTCTTTCTGCCCATGCTTGAATCAGGTCCCAGTATTATTCAACATAGCCCTGAAGCCACCAGGCCAACAACACTGTCCTCAGACACTCTGTCTGTCTTATACTAAGTCACATCACTGCCCGTTAAACACCAAAGCAACAGAAAATGACGCTTTGATTAACAGCATTTCTCTTTTAATCTCTCCAGATTTGTGAGTTGTTGGAACCATTCTCTCTTCTAAAGAGTAGGTTTTTCAAAAACAAAGGCTTTTTGCTTACCCTTATACTTCCAAACTCCAAGAAGCAAGACTTCAACAAGTGCTTCCTTCTTCCCTCAGAAAAAAACAAAAACAAAAACAAAAACTTCCTTGAACTCCTACTATTTCCTAGGATGCAGTGGTGACCGAAATAGATAAAAATCTTTCCCTCTTAAAATTTAGAAACCAATCTCAATAGCAACCAAAGACTTATATAAACCAGTCATTCCAATCTGTCATAAGAATTATGAAATAAGATACATAGGACATAAATGAAAACTAGATAAATGTGTAAACTCTTACTTTCCAAGGGCTGGCCAGCCCATCCATGGTGTGAATTGAGATCTCAAACAGAAGGAAAGAGTTCATGTTTTTATAGCTTCAATACTCCACATCCCAGGCAGGAGAGCACACATAGACAATCCTCTTGCTAAATTAAATGCACGTGCACTGCTCTTGCTCCAAAACCCTCCCAAACCCAACCAGCACTCCAAGAACTCATTGATGTGATTCCCTGTGCATACAAAGGGAGACCATGTATCAAATTTCCTATCAAATTATTTTTTTCTATTAAATCTATATCTTGGAAAAGCTTCTACCAATATAACTTTTTTGCCAAATGCTATGAATAGAATATATGCTGGGGCATTTAATATGAAAAGGACAATTTCAAATAGCTGTACACATGTTGAAAGTTTAAAAAGTTGTTTGTTAACTACTTTAGTTATAATTCATTTAAAAATCCCATTATGTTTGGTTACACAAGAGTGACTTTAATACACTTAAAGATGCAGTACTCCTTAGTGGTGACATATTTATAGTCTGAACATTAAAAGGTTTATAAAATAAGGCTGTATTTTCTCAGTGTCAAACATCCCTCATTGAAGACAATTATTCAGTCTGCCTATTTGTAATTAGGTATGAAATAATTTATGATTATGAAGATAAGTGAGCAAAAATTTTTAGAATAACTGCATACTGTATTATATTATTAAAAGATTTCCATAATCTTTCCAGGGTTTGAGGAGTCATAAATTGCCCAGATCTGATTTCCAATGGATTTCTCTTAGAATTAATAAACATATGGATCTAATCTAAGAATGTGTGTCAAAATAATAAAGGGAATAGCTTTACACAAAGCTGAAAATGAGATGGATTGACATAAGCTGACTTTGGTTTGGACAACTACAACAAGCTGCCTATAGTCAACCCACAAAGACAGACTCTGGCAGTTCTGAGGAAGAAAAAATACCCCACTGGGGTCAGAAATGCAGCCTAGGTTCAAGTAACACACGCTAGAAAAGTTTTCTCTGCCACACTTCCTTCTTCTTGACAAGGACCAAGAACACTTTCAACATGTCGTTCCCACGTGGTATCTATGGCTTCCTGGGCTATGCAGTCAGTTAAAAGGAATGGACAGAGCAAAGTCAGCCTTTTTCTCACGCCTCTGCCAACAGAATGACCAAACATACAAGGCATCAACCTATTTCTTGCTTCCTTTCCCTTCCATTCAAAATGAGTAGTGAGAATATGGGGCTGCTCTTGGTTTCATTCGAGCTTCCTTCTGTTCAACATATTTCTCCTAGTAACTCTCAATGTATATCCATTTCTTCTAAAACCTGAGCAGAGACTGTCTAACTTTTACTGCTAAGTTTAAATTTACTAATTTTTGCTATTTTGTAGCTTCTCCAGCTCCCAAATGTTCTGTGTAAAATACGTTGTGCTTTCAAAGTTGAAGTGAATTTAAGAAAATTTTGTAGGCTGATTTATGTGATGCCCCCCAGAAATTCTTACAATTTCCAATAATAAGCCAAAAGATGAGGACTGGAACACATAACCATAATTCAATCCCGTTTCCTGATTGCTATGCCATCCTAGAGGGAGCCTTTATGGAACCCAAATAGAAAAATTGATAAGCTGATTATGTGTGAGTAAATCTGAACTTGAACACGGAAGTAGCCTCTGAACAAATCACTTCGGCCAATTAACATTCAGTAGGTACCCACAGAACATTTAGCGTGAGAACACAGTGAAGTTGCACCTACTAAATAGCAAACCTACTCAGTTGCTAGAGCAGAGGGACTTGGCTGTACTATCTTCTTGCACAATTGCTCTCTGACACTCTCAGTTCTGGAAGCCCACCAGGAAATGCACACTGGAATCGACTTTCCAATTAAAGCAAAACTGACCCTACACCACAAAATGTTTAAAATTAGGCTACCAGAACTAAAAGGATGTATTCATAAATGTTTTGCAACTTCAGTTTGTTGTTGTTTTTTGAAGATTATATAGACCATGCCATCAACCTGGTGCACGGACTGAACCTAAGTGGGGAGTCATAAAACAGAGTAGGTGAGTCCGAGCTAGATCTAGCAGTCAATCTGCACTATCTGGTAGAAAGCAAAAGCTTTCTTGGCCTGAACAACTCCAAGAGACCATTTGGTGTCATCTTCATTCATTCTTTCATTGATCTCTCTTCCATTAGACAATGCACAAAAAACAAACTTCCAATATCATGATATAGAACCAACCTATAAAAACAAGTCTCCAGGGCCTGCATGCAGCTCTCCCAAGTAGAGGTGCTTACACATGCCAGCCACACAATCATGGCTGGTGAATGAATGAAGTATTAGTGTCCCTCTCTCTCCATTTCTTTGCTCAAAGCACCTCCCACTGGAGGATATGATGCAAAAGCAAGACATCAGAGACATGTGGGAACCAGATGAATCCTGAGATCGAAGACATTGAAGATATTATCTAGTCCAACTCACCCTGCAATACAGTGAATCCATTTATAATCACATTCATCAGGGCTTGCTCGAACATTTCTAAAGAAGGAACATCTGATTCTTTGAAGAGTAGACCATTCCTTTGTCAGAGAGCTCTGATTATTTTAAAGCTCCTTTTTTATGTTGAGCCTGAGCACTAGTAATTTCTAACCATGGCTCTTATTATGACCCCTTAAAACAGAATATGTCAACTCCTTCCCACAGGCCTTCAAATATTTAAAGATAGCTATTAAGTCTTCTCAAATGTCCCTTTCTCCTAGGAAAATCATCCTATTTCCTTCAACCATTTATTCAGTCATTCAGTGTGATTTCCACTTCCTTCATTACCCTGGTCACCATCCAGATAATTAATGATGGTCTCACAATGCAGCACCCAAAACTGAAATCCATACTCTACATATATTTCTATAGTACCATGGCAATTGGCAGGGATTTCTCCATGCAGGGTTAATGTTATGAAACACCTTTTAAATTAGCTAAAGCAGGGGTCCACATTTTCTGCTTGCTCTATGTTTCCTATTTAATTTACAGTGTGGGCCACCAGCCATTAGGTAGGTGTGGGGAATGTGATTGTTGCCAATAAGTGACCATTCCCTGGTTCAGGAGATACATAAAACTCTAATGGAGCCGTTATTCTTAAACCCACAGGATATATAACAAGAACAATAAAGTGATATGTTTGCAATATCTGCTTTCCTTAAAAAAAAGAAGATGCATAATGAAAATATCCATCTTCGTTTTATCTCACATAGCGATGTACAAAGTAACTACCTGAAAATGAGATTCTTATGTTAAGTATTAAGAGGAGAACATAGCCTTGCATTCACGCACACTCCCAGGGCATGCTAACTGCTAAAACATCTCATTAATGCACCAGCATCTAGAGCTAGATGACTTTGGGTATTGTAATACCAGCTTCCATAGCAACCTATTGTCCTTGCACACTTATTTCTTGAATCGTATGCCTGCACATGGAGCTGTAACATACCTAGAAAAGTAAGTGTTCAATCACCAAGCAGCTCCAATAATGAGGGTGCATAAGGCGCTCAAAGTTAATGTGGTTTGGCCCCAGAGTAATCTTCCTGAAAGACTTTTATTTACAAAAATAGGAGTATGAGTACTTAGCTGGGGCAATATGAACCCCACACTGCTATTAAACTCCTGGGTTAATTGTGGCTTAAGAATGGAATCAGGATACACTGGTACAGAATGGATGAGTTTAGGGCTGAGGATTATCAGGTCTGGCTGGGACAAGCCAGGAAAAAGCAATAGCCATGACCATAGTTATAGTGATAGAGAATAATATCTAACATCATTGAGGATTTACTATGTTAAGCTCCTCTGTCATGCACCTTATAGCCATCATTTTGGTATAACGTTGTGAGAAAGGATTTTGGAGGGAAAAAAAGTTTATCTTTGGAAACTTTCAAAAAGGTATTCAGTACTTTGGATAACCCAAGGTCATCATGATGATTATTGGTAAACTATGTAGAGTTTATAAAAATGGTTATAGTAACACGTTACCATATGTCCCTGAACTAAATGGCCTCACAATTCTGTGCTTTTTGAACTTCTGATTCTGTTTTGTATTTATTCTGTCTTTCTCAGAGAGGTCACCTCGTGGCACTCTTGGGGTCTCAAACTGCAATAGCTCATCTCTTTCCATTACTTCTCTCCTAAGAACAAAGAACCCAGATAACTAAGACTAATAGAATTATAAAACAAATGGAAAAGCCTCTGAGAAAGTCTCTCCATTGAGTAAGCATATGAGCATTTCTATCCAAACTTTTTAATATCTATATTCATAGCTCAGGTGCCTTTTTATTCTTCATTATTACATGTTCTTGTTAGGTAGAGACATGAGCCAGGAGACCTATGGATACACTGCTTATTCTTAATGGCAGTCTTATTGCTTCAGATGGAGCAGTCTTATTAAATAACCCTCTTTAAGTGAAAGAGCCATTAAGAGACTTCCTTTGATGGACAGAGTTGGACTCCTACCCACCCTTACCTCTACTGAAGAATCCGTCTATATTGCCAAGGCTAGTGTTTCTCAAGTTCTTTTGACATTGAGACATGTTTTTAATTACAGTTTTTGGATGGAATGAGGGACCGGCACTTACAAAATATAATGATTAAATGGCAAAAATAGTTTTTAATTTCACTGAAGTAACAAATTCAAAAAAGGAACTCACACTATAAAGTACTGCAAACACAGGTGGAAAATTATAAGACAAACTAATACCTTGAATAAATGATAAGCATTAGTTTTATCAGCAGTGGCTAAATTTTGCTTATGCAGCAATGAATTGCTGAAACATCTTGCATAAATCCATAAGGTAATTTCTCAGGCAATTCTTTTTTTGGGTCTGACATGCCACTATTTAATGGAAGATTGTAGAAAAAAAAAAAAGGAATCATATACACGTGTGTAGCAACAGTCATTAGTTGCTTATCTGTGGTGGACATACCCCAGGGTGATCCCCAGTGAGTCACCCCGTGTGCAATCCTTCCCCTTGAGGGTGGACAGGACCTGTGACTTGCTTCTAAGCAACAGGATATGGCAAAGATAAAGGGATTCTGCAGATGTTATCAGGTCTATCACCAACTGACTCTGAGTTAATCAAAAGTGAGATTATCCTGGGTGGGCTTGAACTAACTAGATGAAACCTTCTAAAGAGGATCCAGACCTTCCCTGAAGTTAGAGAACAAAGCAGCACCTTCTCTATTGTCAGCTTGAAGAGGCAAGCAACCATGAATTGCCACAAGGAAATGAATTCTGCCCACAACCGAAGAGAGCCTCAAAGCAGATCCTTCCCTAGTGGAGACTCCATATGAGAATGAAGCCCATCTGACACCTGATTTCAGCCGGTGAGATCCTGGGCAGAGAACCCAGTTAAGCTGTGCCTGGACTCTGACCCACAAAAACTGCACAATAATAAATGGGCATTGTTTTAGGCCACCAAATTTGTGGGAATTTGTTACACAGCAATAGAAAATGAATGCATCACCTAATAGCCTTTCTCTTTTTGTAGTGCAATCTGTATTTCTAGCTGAGAACATTGCTGCACAGCTGAAAACTACATTCCCCAGACTTATCTGAAGTGTGATGTAGGCAGCAGTTAATTTGATGTGTGACTGAGTCCTGGTCAGTGACTTAAATGTAAATGATGTTGGGACATTCCAGAAGCATTTTTAAGTGAGAACTTGCACCTTTCTTCGTCCCTTCATTCTGTTGCACGAAAAGAGATTGTGATGGCTGGATCTCCGGCAGCCGTCTTAAACCATGAGTATGGGAGCTTCATGCTAGGTGGAATAGTAAATTGCCAGAATTCTGGCTCATAGGTGATTTCATGGAGATGACAAAGCACTCTGTAATACTGTATCTAGCCTTCTTTTATGTAAGAGAGAAACAAACTTCTATTTAAGCCACTATTTAAGAATCTGTATTACTTATGGCAGAATCTAATTCTAAGATATTTTTATGAAACAAATTAATACAAAAATAGAATATCATGGCTTATTTTGGCTCAGCTATTAGCAGCATCTTAGAGAGAACTAATAAATGCTTGAATGCTGGTCCCAGTACTGACATGGACTAATATTGCTAATAAAAACGAGACCCTTCATTAAGAAGCAACCTAGTGTCAAGTACGTAAAAGAGGTTGTACATGAAAATACCCAGATTACCCCATGCTACATAATATTAAAACACTCAATTCTATCCATAATTGAAAATAGTTATTTGAAAAATGGTGTTGCATTTAGACAGTTTAATTCAGCTGTCTTATGAACACAACAGGGCAATGCTGGACATATAGCAACTGAGTGACCACAAATGTGTGTGGTTTTAGGGCTCTAGGAAAGCTCCAATATTCATCATCATGGACCTGCATATCAGGCTGACTGATGCCTGAAAGTTTACCTATCAGACTCCCATTCTTTCATGGTAGGGTCTCTGCTCCTTGTGAATTGCAAATCTCCATGGCACAGGCACCACTGAGTGTGCATGCTATGGGTAGAAGCAGCTAAGGTGGAGAGGGGGACCGGGGGACCTCTGTGTATGGAGGCACAAGTGTACTTGGCAAGGAAGCTCAAGTTCAGAGGCTCATGGTGGAAAGCACAGAGGGGAAAGAAGGGTCCTCAAAGATAAACAGCATCTACTTCACAAAATTCACTAAGCCATGAATTCTTTCAGTGAATAGCTAATTTAAAAGTCACAGGTACTGGGGCGCCTGGGTGGCTCAGTTGGTTAAGCATCTGCCTTCAGCTCAGGTCATGATCCCAGGGTCCTGGGATGGAACCCCTCCTTGGCCTCCCTGCTCAGTGGGGAGTCTGCTTCTCCCTCTGCCCCCCACCCTCACTCATGTGCACGCTCTTTCTCTCTCTCTCTCTCTCAAATAAATAAAATGTTTAAAAAAAATTTTTTTAAATAAAAGTCACAGGTACCACAGATATGGTGAACAAAACAGACCCTGCCTTCAAGATAATTCAGCTGTATCATAGATGAGACACCACCCACAATTCCCAGGCTGCAACCTAGAGCACGATGCAAATGAGAGCCTCTTTCCATTCTAGAAATCTAAATTTCATGGGTATTAAGGAGGGCACGTACTGCATGGAGCACTGGGTGTTATACGAAAACTATGAATCATGGAACACTACATCAAAAACTAATGATGTATTGTATGTTGACTAACATAACATAAATAAAATAAAATTTAAAAAAAATCTAAATTTCAAAAGGAAATCCTTACATTGTTGGTCAGTTGATCCTTTAATTCAGACAAAAATATCCAAACCACTTCATATGTCTGAGGAGCTACAATTTTTAAAGCCTAAATACATAGAGTATATTCATACTAGTGGGGGAGTTGCTAAGGTTGTCTTCATGTACCAGCAAAAGTACTTCTTTCTGGCCCTTGACCAAGTCTAAGAATGTTTATCCTGACAGTATTTGGGGGGAAATTATTATACCTGCTTATATGGAAAAAGACTATTCAGCCATAAATGTTACATTCCTGTAAGATGCTGTAATGTTCTGCACCCCAGTCTACTGCGCGTCCCTACTTAGATGGTAGCATATTTCATGATTATACACATCCATGACAGAGATGGGCATTTATATGCTAATCACTGCACTACAAGCAGCTATAGCCTTTCACTAGAAGCCATGAGCCTTTTCATCAGAAAAAGCCATTGGGGCACAATATATCACCAGCAAGTGTGTTTGGCTGGCTTAGACAGTCAGAAAAATATTTTTTCTTGTACGTGTTTTAAGTAGTAACAGGAGTGCTCATTGTACCTTCACATCAAAAAAACAAAGCAAATGACTGTTTGGGTATTAAAAAAAAAATAAATATACAGATAAAAGGGAACTGGTGAGGTTCCTCCCCTGTGCCCATCCCTGGTAAACATAGAGCCCCATGTGCAAGTGGACAAACGCCACCGTAAGTAGTCAGCAGCTATCGAAACAAACCGAGGTGCTCAGGAGAAAAATTTTTATTGGAAGACTAAGGGAAATATTGGTGTAGAACTGGGTGCTCAATAGTATAGGATAGAAGAGGAAATAGTTTCTTATGACACAAATAAGGACAGCCTGGGGTGACATCAGTTAGCTGTTGATAATATTTCTGGTGGCTAATATTTACTGAATGCTTACCATCTGGGCTAAGCATCCTGCTAAGAGCTTTATATATGTTTTGAATTTTAATTTTATACACATGCTACCACTTCAGTGCTACAGCTGACCCATTTTTATAGCTGAGTAAACAGAGGCTTAAAGAGATACAGTAACTTACCCCGAATTGCTAAGTGGCAGATTGGAGTTTTGAACCCACCTGTCTCCTTGACTCCAATGCCATGGGCTTGTTTCATGGTGGAGAAAAGACCACTGCCTCCCGTGGTAGGCCACAGGCCATTGTGCAGTGGAGCCACCCTGTGGGCCCGGCTGGTCACCAGGGGATGAGTGCAGCACCTGCTGGAAGAATGAGGGATGCTCACAACCCCAGGAAGTAGAACTGTCAGAGGTGTGATTGCCCCAAAGGCTGTGGCCAGTGAACCTCAAAGCAGATCAGAGCTAAAGAGAATGAGTGGACACTTACTGAGAAGCTCCTGGGAAACATGGCCAATTGGCAGATGGTAGATGAGGGAGCTTGAGGTGAGGGATCTCCAAGGTCCCGCAGCAGTGTAGATGGGGGCTCACCGGCTGGCAAAAAGAGAGCCCGCAGCCTCCTATCTACCAATAGTGGGGCATTCACTTTAGCCCTCTCCTGTGATCCAGTAAAACTATGCGGAACTTTGGATGCCTGTGCTCTTTGTGCTGAAAAGATAACTTGAACACTTTTTTATTCCTTCCCTCCGGGCAGTCCCAGTCTGTAAGGAGCTATGCAGATACACGGATGCAAGACTGGTTCTCATGCCTGACAACAGAGGTCTAACCGAGGTCAAGCCTTCTTTGCATCTTGAGTAATCCCTCCTAGAGACATCGAAGACAGTGCCCAAAGTGGGGCTGACTGTGTAAGCTGTTTTGGTAATTAGGGGGAAATAAGCTATGCAAAGAAGTGGTGTTTCACTTTTACTTCCATTTTAAGGCTCTTAGATCTGGGGTTTTCCTCTTTTCATCTGGTGTATGTTCTGCTTCCTGACCTTTAATGCCAGACAAGGCGAGAGAGACTGCTTTCTGGCAAGAACGGGGTAAGTACTCATGTGGACTTATAATCTGCTTTTTTAATTAGGGTCAGCCAAATATCCTTCTACTTAGGTTAACCACAGCTAAGTTCCTTGTCCAAGTTCACAGTTTCTTTAAAATCCTAATGTGATACCGAAGTTAACAGAGAAGAATAAGGGAGAGAGAGAGAGGAGAATAACATCCGGCTAGGAAGATTCTTTGAATAAATGCATGATGACTCATTTAACTTGATTCAGAATGACATTTCAAAGTTAGTTCCATAGGTCACAGGCTATCCTTTACCTTGAAATAAAATCATTCTACAATGAACACTATCATTCATATATCTCACAAAACAAATCAATTGCATTGATTGTGTGAAAGGATGTAAGTTGCTTTGGACATGCAAAAATAGGAAAGAATGTCTGAAAGGCAAATCATTTCATCCAAACTAAGGGTTTTTTTTTTTTTTTAATTTTTGCATAATTTATGCTTAATGACATATTTTACCAGAAAGACACCTCCAGGGCCCCTATTTTGAGTAATGATTATTGAGAGATACACTGGGTTTTACGAAATTGTCGAAAATATCTGGGGGGCAATCAGCCTCAGGGACTCATGACCACTAGAGCGGATATACAGCTCACATCCTGTGGCCCTAACTCTGCTTTCTGTGACCTTTTTATTCCAGAGGTGACCTTCCACATCATAAACTTGGTTCAAAAATCAAAAGATTTTTTGGTTGTCTTAAAAGATGCCTTAAATCAAAAATACCTAATATTTTAGTGTGAGTTCTTCCAAAATGGTGACATAAATCTAGAGTATAACAAGGCAGTGGCAGAGCAAGGACAGATTTTCCAAAATAAGGAGACCCAACCACAAGTGTCACATGTCACATCAACAGCCGTGTTGAGCCTGAAGTGATAATGTTTTATGCTCAACTTGTCATCTGCAAACCCCACTCTGGGCAGAAGGCATATTAGAGTAGGTGAGCTCTTTGCCTTTTTTTTTTTTTTTTTTAAGAACTCCCCAGACCTTTCTGAAGATATTGTTGCTTTCAGACAATAGTCCAAGGTTCCATGCATTGCTTGCTTACGCCACTGCACAATCTACTGGTAACTTCACTCCTCAAATCTCTGGTTCTATGGGTCAGAATTCAGCCAGAAATGACCACCTGGTACTAGGAGGGCACATCACGTGGGCTTGTAGGACTGGGTGATATCAGAGGTAGCTTGGTGAATCTTCATATCTGAGTAAAGAGCCTTCTTGGGGACTGTGTTCATGTTGTTCCCTTCCTGGTGGCTTCAGTATGAGAGACTTCCTGTATCCCTTTTCTGTCTGGGCCACTAGACTTTGCACTCGCATACGTTAAGTATCAGAAGCTGCAAACTGGAGGCCTGCAGGTAGGATCCTGTAAGATGCATTTTGTTTGGTCGACATGATTGTTTCTTAATTTCGATGCCAACATTTTTAGATTGGAAAGAGTTCCCATGGACAACTGCGTGGTGAAATTGCTAGTGCGTTGGCAACCCTGGGCTTGATTCTCATTGTTTATTTTGCATTGTTTCACTTGAATCAGCTGAGCCTAGAAGAAGCAGCTGCTCTCTTCAGGCAGGGCGTGACCGTTCCAGTTCACCAGAACACCTCTCCTATCTGTTCTGTAGCTTGCTGGGCCCTGCAGCTATTTACGTTGAGGCCCCGGTGATGGCACGAATAGAATGGTGTACTCCAAATGTGGGTCACAGAGACTGGCAGCCATGAGGGGGTCCACTGGGAGTCCAGAAGTCCATTACCAATACGTCAGAGGGGGAAGTCTGGATGAGAATCCAAGAAGGAAGGCATTGGGGGGCGGGGAAGGATCCAGATTAGCTACAGAAAAGGAGATAAGAAAGGAGAAGTGTGGCATAGTTCCATGAGGAAGCCCAGCCAGCCTTTGTGTGTTACTCAGCCATGACAATGGTCTGCTAATTTATATCGTGATCTTGGACTACTAACTTTTCCATAGATAGATATTATTATCCCAATGAGTCTCTAAGCAGAGCTCTGTATGCAAGAGAGAGAAAGAGTATATTAGAAGGTAATATATAGTGCCAACAATTTTTCCCTCCAAAGGAAACATTAAGGAAGTTTAATAAGAATTCAAAAAGCTAGTTTCCAACCCACTTGGTGATAAGATCTCAACACATAGACACACACACACACACACACACACACACACACTTCTCCTTAGGATCATCTCACCATCAGGAATTTGGAGAACAGGGGCGCCTGGGTGGCTCCGTTGTTAAGCATCTGCCTTCGGCTCAGGTCATGATCCCAGAGTCCTGGGATCGAGCCCCGCATCGGGCTCCCTGCTCAGCAGGATGCCTGCTTCTCTCTCTCCCACTTCTCTGTGTTCCCTCTCTCACTGTCTCTCCCTCTCAAATAAATAAATAAAATCTTAAAAAAAAAAAGGAATTTGGAGAACAAATATAACTCTGCATTATAACAGAGAGATTTCTTAATGAATGAACAAAATATGTTTCTCATCAATGACATGGAAATTTCAAGTCACTATCATGTACTCTGTGACTTTCTTAACTGCCTTGTAATCTTCAGAGTTAGTTTTCTGGCATTTCTCATTTGAGGGGATGACAGAGTAGAAAAGGACTCAGGCTGGGCAAATGTTTAAGGCAGAAGAAAAAGTCACATGAGGCCTGAAGTTACTTTCCTCCGAATAAAACCCTTAATAATGGAGAAAAACAGACATCGATTTGCTCTCGGACCAACTCAGAAAAAGGCAAATCAGACAGGGAAAGCAGTGATGTACCCTCTGCTCCTCCTTAAGGATCAATCCCAAGTCATTCCTCCTAACCCAGCCCTGAAGCTGCAGGAAAATGGCTGCCATGGCCAAAGCATGCCCCCTCCTCTGCCAGTGCTCTGGGGAAAGGGTCCCTCATGCTGCCCTTCCAGCACCTCCTCAGGTCGAATTATTAAATCTAGGACTGGAAGCTGGGAGTGGACAGCAGGGAATTTTGTTCCAGGCTCAACTGCCATTACCATACACAGAAAGTAAGCCATAGGCGGTTGGCAGATAAAATAATGTTAATAATTAAGGCTCATATGACTCTTTGCACACATTAACTAATGATGTCTTACAATGCCCCAGAGGCAAGTAAAGTAGTTACAACCTCCACTTTATTATTCATTCATTTATCCCAGAGATACTTACTAAGCACTTATGTAGCTGGTACTAGGAGGAGGGCAGAGGCAGGGGGCACACAGAGAATAAGACCTGTCTTAGCTTGAAGTACTTCACAGTCCAATGGGGCAGGAGGAGAGAGCAGTGGCCCCAAGTGGGGTGTGCTCAGCCTCATGTGTATAACCTGCCCTTGCCCCACACCCACACATATACTCAGGTCCCTAAGCACCATTGAGAAGTGACCTCCTGGAAAGTTGGGAAGGAAGGGGAAACTGTCTCCTGACATGTTTTCCCTCCTTGAAGTCACTCTCGGAAGCCCAGCCCAAGTGAGACCTCCCCCACTGCCCACCAGCTCAGGTCAGATTTTCACTCTTTTCTCTTGTTATTCCACTCAGGCCACTGATAATCCCCACCGGATTGCACGCCAGAAGTGGACTATTTGTTTTTGTATTCCCAATGGTAAAGAGTGCCTGGCACAGCATAGACTGCCGAATAAATGTTTGTTAAATTGAAGAACTTTTGAGGTCTTTGCAAGCTTGGGGAGAGGTAGGTCACACCGGGGCCAATCTGAGCACCCTCATGAGTAGGCAGGTTGGATTTCATGGAGGGGGTGAAGGGACACGGTTTCTTTAAAAAATAGCACTTTCTCTATCTTCAAAAGCCTGGAATCTCTCCAACAGGGTAAAATGCTTTCAGTAAATATTCCCAGAGGACTTTTGGGGGTAAAAGTCAATAGGTGAAGACATACAAGTGTAAGTGAATGTGAATAGATATTTCCTATACTCAACTCTGTGTTATGTGCACATTCTCCTTTTCATGAACCATTCTTTCCTGCCCCCCACCACCCACCTGTACTCCCCATTACCCATTTGACTAACACCTCCCCTCTGAAGTTCTGGTCAGGTGGTGTGGGGACCTCCCTCTATGCTCCCCATGTACTCCTAAATACATCCCTCTACTATTTATCATACCAAACTGCATTACAATGATGTAGCCCCATCTCTTTCCCACTAGATTCCTTGAAGTCTGCATCTCATTCACAACATAGCACTTGGCATGCAGTAACCATTCCAATAATCCTGCTGAATGAAGGAGCTCATGTTTGCACACACTATGTTTGAACAGTTGGCAGGACTTCAACAGAGAGGTGGTATGAAGAACTCAAGTTTGTTGCTGGAAATCAAGCGTGGGGAGTCACCAGGATTGAGGTGATGGTTGCATTCTTAGGGGGTGATGAAATTATAAAATGGGAAAGAAAAGATTTGTGAGAGGGAAAGAAGCCAACCGCAGACCGGATGAACCAGTAGAAGGACCAAAGATCTTTGGAAGACAAAGAGAAAAGGCTCCAAGATGTAACGTGTGACCCCACTTGGTGACATTTGGCCAAGAGGCTGGGAAAGGTGGGCACGTTTTGCATAAACTAGATTGCAGGGAACTAAGGAATAAAGTCGAGAATGGCTATTACAGACTATTCTTCCACAGGATATGGTAAAGTCAAGGACATATCAGAAGTTGAGGTAATTTTGGAGAAAATATTTTTGGGATGAGCACATTTCCAAGTTGAAGAGGTTAAGATAAATATGATGGAGAAATCAACAAAATAGAAGAAAAAATAATGGTCCCAGTTGCCAGAGGAGGTAGAAAGAGATGAAATCCAGAGCAGGGGGATAATGCTGAATGGAGTTGGGGTAGCTCTTACTCTGGGACAGAGGAAATGGGAAGTAACTCTACTTGATGGAGAGACAGGATGCTTGCAGTTAAAGCACAGACTCTTGGCTTCAAATCTCAGCCCTGCCACTGACAAGCTGTGAGGTCCCAAGTAAATGTGTCTGCATATAACTCTCATCATATGTACAATAAAGATATTACTTCCGTCCTTGCTGGGTTGTCATGACAACCGATATGATAACTACTGTTTCCTCTGCCAAGATACACTCAATACCCCAGACAAACTAGAAGAAAATGGGCAGGTTGGGGGTCTGATCTGCAGAGAGAGAAGGTTCTGATGCAGGGCAGAGGTCAGGCAATCCCAAATGAGAGTAGCAAATGAGAGATACAGCAGTCAGTCCTAAAGGCACCTCATGGCCTTGGGCAGGGGCGTGGTAGACAGAGTAATGCTCCCTCCCCCAAAGATGCACACAGCCAAATCTCTGGAACCTATAAATATGTTATCTTAACAGCAAAAGGGACATTGCAGATGCAATAAATTATGAATCTTGAGATGGGGAGATTATTCTGGATTATCTGGGAGGGCCCAATGTAATGATAAGGGTCTTCATAAAAGGAAGGCAGGGAGATCAGAGCGAGTGAAGATGTGCTGAGGGAGCAGAGGTTGGGGTGATTCTCTTTAAAGATAGAGCAAGAGGCCACAAGTGAAGGAGGGCAGCCAGCTTTTAGAAGCTGAAAAAGGCAAGGAAACATACCCTCCCCTGAAGTTCCAGGAGTGGAGCTCTGCTAAGCCTCCTAAGTCTCAGTTTGGATGTCTAACTTTCAGATATGTAAAGAATATATTTGTGTCATTCAAAGCCACTAAGTCTGTTCTGGCAGCAGCAGGAAGGAACTACAGGTAAGGAGACCAAGGAGCTGGCTCAGCTGGAGTGGCGCAGAGGTAAGCCAAGGAAGCGGGAGGCCCGGGAATTGACCTTGCTGTAGATGAAGACCTGTATTTATTACATCACTCAGATAGTCCTCCTACTCTATCCCCCTTCAAGTCAAGGCCACAAGGCTAGTAAGAGACAGAGTGCGATTTCCTGACTCACTCTGGTGTGCTTTCTTCCACATCACGCGCTCTCCCTGCAACAGCCGTCAGAACAAGTTTCGTAGTACAGACCTAGTGGCCCTGTAGAAAGCCACGAAGATCCTCGAGCAACAAATTCCTAAACATCTTGACTTGCTCTGGAGGACCTCTACCCCTTGTCATGTATTGTGCTAATGGATCAAGGAAAGAAAGGAAGACCTGTAGCCGTCTCTTGGGGTTCCATGTTCCTATGAGTCACCTTTTAAAAGTCGGAGGGACTGGTTTGCCACTAGGAGGATTCTTCGGAGGATTTTACTGAAGGCCTGGGTCCGTATATACATGATGTTTTGTGAACCATGAGGGAGGGACTCCAGTAGTTCTTGCTAAAGAACATCTGTTGAGTTAGAACTTTCCACTGGTGAATAAGAACCAATGCTCGTAAGTAGAAGAATAAGCAAGAAGGACTAATTTCCCCTCCATCATTTACAGAGCAGGGAGCATCCTTACGGGTTCCAAGTTGGCCCTTTCAGAATCTGGAGCTTGGAGCTCATTGGGGAGAGGCAGATGTGGCTCAAGAATGGAGCCATATGTTGTTCCCAGTAAATGTGGCAGTGGGGAGCGATGTTGTCCAGAGGTGTCTTTGAAAATAGTAGGGGATCTAGGGCACCTGGGTGGCTCAGATGGTTAAGCGTCTGCCTTCAGCTCAGGTCATGATCTCAGGGTCCTGGGATCGAGTCCCGCATCGGGTTCCCTGCTCAGTGCAGAGCCTGCTTCTCCCTCTCCCTCTGCCACTCCCTCTGCTTGTGCTCTTCTATCTCTCTGTCAAATAAATAAATAAAATCTTTATAAAAAAAAAGAAAATAGTAGGGGATCTAAACAGTTAATATATGATGCCTGCCTATCCACCATCAATTCATCAACTCACCCCTCTGTGGTCTGATTTGACTCATCCACAGTATAACAGAGACAGTGATGAAGAGCTCGGGCTTTGGAGCCAATTATATTTTATATCTGAGTTTAAATCTTAACCCTGTCATTTAGGAGTGCTTTGCCCATGGATAAATCACTTGATCTATGTCTTCATTTCCTTCTCTGTGAAATGGAGATAAGAATGCTCATTTATCAGAGTTGTTGTGAGGATTTGAAATAACAAATCTCAAGTACTTGTCCATAATGTTAAATAAATGGTGGATAATATTAATACTATTAATATTACTATTATCATTGTGTCCATGGTTTGTGATACTTCTAAGTATGGACACATCTGTGTATTTGGAACTCAGTACAATCTCCACCACTATGCACGTATGTGTTTCACAAAGATAAAACAGAGTTAAAGAAATACTTATGCACTTATTTGAGATAAATGAAATCACATAATTTCTCTAGAGGGAATGAGTCACAGTATTCCTTCTTTAGTAATGTATTATTAATGATGATTTCCTTGAGATACATTAAGAGTGGATTCAGGACAGAGAGAGAGAATGAGAATTTACCCAGTGCTGGTGCTTCAATTAATCACCTTCTGTTTCTGTAAATAGCCCTAAGTGAAAGAATCAAACTATTATGTTTTGTAGATGAATGATCAGCAAATGCTCAGAAACTCATCCGTCATGGTCTAGTTTTGCCGCCTGACAAGAATAATGAAGCCAGCATATTCTGAATTCATAAAAAGTCTGGGTTGTGGTTTACATAAAGTCCACATTTAATTAGGGTAGAACCAGCAGAGAGATTGAATGCCTCCCTGGCTTGGCAGTGGGGTGGAAGGCTTTCTCATCTGTCCTTCTCAGATGTAGGAATTGAAAACCATGTGTGGGGAGGTTTCCAAGCAGAGGCTGATTGTGTAGTTCCTCCTTGGGATGGAAACTTTTTTTTTTTTTTTGCCAGGAGTGGACTGTATTTAGAGAAGTCTGGTCTTGCTGTTTAACATTCCAAAGATATGTCAAAAAAAAAAAAAAAAAGACAAGGTTTAGGGTTGTTGGGGTTTCTTTTGATTTCTTTTTTAGTGTCCAATAAGTAGAAACCTAACCCTTAAATATTTTATATATCAACACTGTGTAAGACACAAGTATGTAAAATTTATTCCAATTCTATAAGGAGATATGGAGGGTGGGAAACAACATAGAAGCACTACACTTTTTCAGTTGTACTGAAAGTGATAGTAATGTGGTTTTCTATGGGCAAACAGAGTTTTGTTTATCTAAATGCTGAATATCATGTACTAGAATCCAAAAGGATTTCTTACCTACCCTAAAATAAAAAGAAATAGATTGGTATTGGTGAACATTAATAGGAAGCAGGCCACAAAAACCATAACTGTATTGGTAAATGAAGCCCCAGGCTCTATAGCGTTTCTGTAAAAACTAATGTCAGCCCTGTATTTCTTCAGTGAGTACCACAAACTAAAAAGAAACCTACATTATAAAGTAGGTTGAGCCAATTCCCATACAGTAAATGCAGACATATTAAATAGATCAGGAAAGATTGGTACAAAGGAAATTGCAAAACCCAGTAAATTTGAGTGAATACGTGTATAGAGAGCCACAATATTTACAAAATGCCATTCATGGCTGTGACATTGGGGGTGGCCACACTGCCACCAGGGGATGGGCCAGCAATATGGTCTTCTAGTAAATTCCACTTGTCAATTAATTTTCTATTTACACATCCTTACTTCTTTTCTCCAAATGCACTTTTAACTTTTGATAATATTTAAATGTGTTTTAGAGTTAAGCTAATAATTAAATAGCACAGGAAATACATTTTGTGTGAGTTCTAATTCCCAGAAATTCACTGGAAATAAAGCAAACAGTTACAGATACCCTGCCACCATTGGGTAGGTGCTCATTTGTCTTTATAAGGATTCAACTTTGGCAATGAGTTGACTCAAGTGAGCTGAGTGGGTTTTTCTGGATTTCGTTTTCCGTAAGATTCTATAGCAGCCTCCGCAGCAGCAGAACAAGAGAAAGAAGTAAAACACCTTTTATTGTATATTTCTTTATCATAGAGGGCACAAATACAAAGTACACTATGCCTTGTCTCCTATGTCTTGCTGTGTCCTTATTAGTTTTGAGAAATTTGTTTTGTGTCTCCCTCTCCCAGCTCCCTCCTGACTTTTCCATGAAGGAGCCAAAGAACTCATGTTAAGCTCTCTCAATCTGGTTAGCACCTGCTGCCACATGGCCCAGCCCCAAGTGGCCTCTATGCAAATGGTGCCCCTGGAGCTATGTGGCAGGGAGCTACCACTTGACAATAAAGAGCTTTGGGAAAATCCAATGACAATATAGCAGTGCGGGGTCTGCCTCATTTTGCCCTGGTTTGATTTCTATGGATATATGAGGGGACTCTTTCTCTTTTTTCTTAAACCACCTCTGACCTTTAATTGAGCAGACTCCTTTCGTAAACTAAAATGAAACACTTTTTTTTTTTTGGAAGGCTACTCAACTTTTTTTTAATTTTATTATGTTATGTTAGTCACCATACAATACATCATTGGTTTTTGATTTAGTGATCCACGATCCATTGTTTTCGTATAACACCCAGTGCTCCATGCAGAACGTGCCCTCCTTAATACCCATCACTGGGCTAACCAATCCCCCCTCCCCCCTCCCCTCTAAAACCCTGTTTGTTTCTCAGAATCCATAGTCTCTCATGGTTCATCTCTCCCTCTAATCCCCCCCGCCCCATTTTTCCCTTCCTTCTCCTAATGTCCTCCATGCTATTCCTTATGTTCCACAAATAAGTGAAACCATATGATAATTGACTTTCTCTGCTTGACTTATTTCACTTAGCATAATCTCCTCCAGTCCCATCCAAGTTGATGTAAAAGTTGGGTATTCATCCTTTCTGATGGCTGAGTGAAACACTTTTAAATGCTATCTGGTTTTCATGGGCCCCAGACTTTGACCAAGTCTCTCTGCTTTTCATGGCAATACACTTATTTGAATAAGTTCGGTATGAATCCATCCTCCTTTTTCTGGGAGGTAACTGGAGAAATAGATTATACAATCAGGCCTTACCTAGAGTGTCACATTTGTGAATGATGTCTTTTTAATCAGATATAACAAGCCCAGATTAAGGAACAATGACTGACTTCCTATTTGGAGCCAATGTCTGCCAAGTCCCCAAGAAAACTGGCTCAGAACTTGCAGAGAGGGACCTAGTCCCCGAGGTGGTGAAGAAGGTCACTCTCAGGCAAGCCAGACACCTTCGCAAATTTGGGAGACCTCAAAGAGAAGAATGCATCCAAATTCATAGTAACTGCTGGTGAAATCTGGTGGAGTGTCTCAAACTTAGTTTTCTAGCTTTGGAGAGAAGACTAAATAATAGAGGCCTTTCCTAGTCCAACCTGATCAGAGCTAATTCTCAGGTTTTGGGGGATGCTCAGTACTATATAGCTCAGGATTTGCAAAACAAACTTGAGGAGGCCTATACGGTTAATTAACATTCTTGCTGAATCTTTGTAAATAATCAGGCCAGATGTAAGAGAGGAGCCTCTCTGTGTGATCAGAAATACCCCTTGCAGATTATTCATGATCACCATTGATAGATGAGAGACTCCCAGCAAAAATATCCCAAACTTGGAAATAAACAAGAGATCACTTGCCTTTGCTCTATGCAATCCTAAACTCAACTTTCTATTGACTGGGTTACTTTACAATTCCACAGGGCCAGAAGTTACCTTGCAGAGTTTTGCAGATAGAGATGCAAATAATATCTAGCCAGTGAAACAGAAAAACCCAATGGTTTTGTTAATTGCCCTGTGAGATATTAATCAGTTTTGACTCTAACTCAGCAATCTTTCCCTACTTTGTTTTATTTATATGAGGTGTATACATGCTCCTACATATAACAAGATATGTCCTATTTTGCATAAGTTTTATTTTCTAATTTTTGTTTTATTTCAGAAAAACTTTGGATTTATGGGAAAGTTGCAAAGATCGTACACAGAGTTACCGTATACTCCATACAAATTTTTCTCATAGATAATCCCTCACATTATCCTGGTACATTTGCTACAACTCAGGAGTCCACATTGGTATATTACCATTAAGTAAACTCCACATTTTACCCAGGTTTTACTGGATTTTTTTCCTGATGTCCTTTTCTCATTCCTGGATTCCATCCAGGATACCTCAGTCTTGTCGCATTAGCCTTCACTGTCTGTGACAGTTTCTCAGACTTTCCTTTCATCTGATGACCTTGACAGTTTGGAGGAATACTGTCAGGTATCTTACAGAATGCCTCTTCATTTGAGCATGTTTGATATTTTTCTATGATTATACTAGAATCATAGGTTTCGAGGTGGATGACCACAGAAGTGAAGTGCCATTCTCATTATCACATCAAGGGTATATGACACCAACATGACTTATCAGTGATGATGTTCAAACCTTGATCTCTTGGCTGACACTGTGTTCGGTGCTCCTCAGTTTTCTCTGCCCTATTGTTACTTCCCCGCACTGTCCATACTCCTACTCTTTCAAAAGCAGTCATTAAGAACAGTCCACAGGTGGTGTGGGAGATGGAAGTTTTAGCTGCTCTTCTGTAGGGGGAGTGTCTATGCTGTACGGGAGATTTGTCTCTTCTCTCCCATTTATTTACTTATTCAATCATTTATATATCACTTTAGACTCACGAATATTTATTTTGTACCTTGGGCTACACTACATTATTTTTTTCATTGCTCCAGTCACCCCTCCTTTTGAGTTGGCACGGAGTCCCATTGCCATCACTCCCATCTTTTGTTTTTTGAGTGCGGCAAGTTTTTAACTCTAAAGCTCAGGTTTCTTATCAGCAGAAGAGGGAATCATAAAGTTGACCTTTCAGTACTGTATGAGAATTCAGGACAAACAAGAATGATAATAATAGCTCCATTCCCAGAGCACTGATTACATGGCAGGCATTATTCTACACACTCAAAACTAACTCATTTCAATTAGTTCCTATCAAGTGTCTAGCTTAGTGTCTGGCACTTAACTTATGTTGAAAAACTGAGACTGCTCATCAGGGGTGATTCCAACTAGGCGGCTCCTAGGGTAGCATGCAGAGCACCTCCCTCAGTGGTTCATACCAGGTGGCCAACCATAAAGGACACAATGAAAGAGGAGTCCGTGTCGCACTCTCTTGCTGATTATTCAGCCTGTACTCAGAGGTCTGCCTTCTCATTGACAGCTTCATTAGGTGAGATGTCATTATTGATGTAGTCAGCATCCTCCGAACACCAAAGCAACTAACCTCGGCAACCTTGAAGCTTTGGTCCTTATTAAAGATTTTATGTTTAACTGTGGGCTCAGCCTGGAGCCCACAAGCATTTGAAAATAGATCTGAATGTCTGAGAAGTGGGCTGGACTGAGTCAGGTCACTTCTTCCTCCATTTTCTCCAAGACTTTTATTTTTAAAAGACATTTTTCTTTGAGGCTTTTTCTAAGGAAATTTTGTTTGTATGAGATGCCTAACACCCATAAATAGTATGAAAAAGAAACCTTGCTCTCAACATGAAAACTTTGGTGAATGCTCAAGTTGTTTCCACCCATCAAGAGCAAAGGCTCCCATTAATATCATCCATCATCTTTATAAGGGATCATCTTTATAAGGGATAAAATTAGAAAAATGAGGCTAATAGGTACAGCCATAGCCTCGTTATTTAAGTACCAAATATTAAAAAGAGTGTTTATACCGCCTAGTATCTGAGATGAATAAAATGAAAAATGAACAAGTCTGCTAAGTCCTACAAAATTCACCTAAAGCAACACGTGCCTTTGGCAGAAAACTTGAAAGCCATGCACAGAAAGATAAAATTAAATTATTTGCTATATTCCAATACAGAAATAACAGCAAGGAAGCCGCCAAATAAGAAATGCCAGAGGGTCCCTTTGCTCAGGTGAAGTCTGCAAAATTACACAGGAGGTTTCAAAAGAAAACTCAAAGGTAACACGCAGACCAAAAATGATTTATTCTTTTCAATAAGCCCTTTGAAGGCAAGGAAATAGGAGTCAGGCCTGGTTTGGCACAAGAGTCTAAAAACACTCACACCTGAGGTCTGCAAAATGAGGAAGATAATCATGTGAGAATGAGAAACTGAGAAGTCGCCAAAGACCCAGCGAGACAGGAAAATACAAAGAGATCACTCAGTAGGATAGGTTTCCCTCCCCCATTTCCATCACTGTCCCCCCTCAGCCCCTCCAGCTGGCTGCTCCCTGCCCAACCCACAGCAACACATGCACCTCTATCAATAGGTCTGTTATAAACGACATACTGACTAGTGTTGGCATCACTTTCTGCTGCCACGTTCTGAAAAAGGAGAGGCCTGTAGTTTCTGGAACCCACAGGAGGAGGATTGTGCTGAGTTATTCTGAAGCAGCTCGGAGGGGATGGAGAAAGGAGGTGCTTTGAAAGAAGGCAGGGGAAGCTTCCAAATGAGTGGGAAGTTTGAAACATCAGAGCATAGGGCTGGGGATGACTATTTCCATGACAGCAGAAAGCCAGGCCTCTCTTGCCCATGTGGCCATACTCTTCATGGAAGATGTGTTGGAATGCTTGCAAAGGCTGGGACAGATGGGTGAAAACATTTAGGCAAATGTGCACAGAGGTGTCTCTGCATGGGCCTCACTCTCAACAGGAGCCAGAAAGATAAGGAGCAGGGGCAAAGATGATGAGCAGCCTAGACCAAGGACCCAGCGGTCCCCCAGTTCTCAATACTTGATAAGCCTGAGATTATCATCAATCCCACAGAGAAGGAAAGGGAATCCCTAGCATGACTGAGGTCAAGTTTCCCACAACCAGGTGGTAAAGGGCCAAGAGCAGAATAAAAATGATTTTGAGAAATAAAGAATGTGACATTTCTTGCACTTTAGTTATGGACTGAAAATCGTAAGGTAAGTTTTTGTACAATATACAATTTCCCATTGGGATTATACAATATACAATTCCCCATTGCTGCTTCTGGAAGTAGCCACCAGGAAAACAGGGGAAAGAGAAAAGGGGTTCATGACTCATTCATTGCTCCACCCTCTTGCCTTGTTCTCATGTTGTCCAGCTCTCACTTGGGATGTGCACGTGGAACCAAACTGCTCAACTATATTCCTGACGGCAATGTGTTCCCAACATCAACCTCTGATGCCAGTCCCAATGCTAAAATGCATAGTCATGATCTTATTCAGACATTCACTCATTGTGTATCTCAGCATGACAGATGTCACCCCAGATAGTGACACCACACAAACGAGAGCTCCCAAGCGTCCAGTCCAGTAAGGCAGTCACTGAAACAGAGATCTCTACTCTAACCACCATGTGCTACCTGTGCAATCAAAACTCTGTGTGCTGGGGGAAGCTCAGGTTTCTAGGGTCCCTGGCTCTTCTACTTACCAGTCATTATACCTTTGATCAACTCCTTCAGCTTCTGCATCTATAAAATAATAACAATGCCTACTTATAGAGTTGTTGTGATGATTAAATAAAAGTGATAGCAAACATGTATTGAATGATCATTAAGCACTGCTGTAAGAATGATACATTTCTGCAATGCATTTAAACCACACAGTATCCTATGAGGTACTTACTACTATTACCCTCATTATACAGACAAGGAGCCTCAAGCACAGAGAAGTTAAGTAGTTTGTCTAAGGCCAAACAGATTGGTAAATAATAGAACCATGAACATTAGAGTTAATGTACTGTGAAAAAATTAATTGAAATAAATAGTAAGTGGTTTCACAGACATGCAAACAAAATGCAAAGAAAAGAATAACTGGTCTACTAGCTGATTAGGAAGAGGATAACATTTAACCTGGGTCTTGAAGGGTGACTGGGAATTTGTCAAATGAAGATAAAGAGGGGGGAAAAATTAAATATAGATTAGAGTTTTTGCCAGTCATGAGGTATGAACTAGCCTGAAATGGAGCTGTAGATGGGGTGCAAGAAGCCAAATGGGGCTGAGATAGAGGGCTTTCTGGGATGAAGGGATAGAACTGGAGAGCCAGGACTTTTAGCCTAAGCCAGTCTCACCTTACGTATACACAGCTTGGGCTCTATATGCATGGTGAGAGCTCTAACATCATCCTCTAGGCAATGGTGGCCGTTGAAGTATTTGAGCAAAGAAGGGGCAAGGGCCCATAGTTTCGTAGAATGGGCAACTAAGAAGAGAGGGCAGGACAGGCAGAACTAAGGAGGCACTAGCAGTGACAGGAAGACTAGCTAGAAGATCATTGCAATCATCAAAGTGAGATGCAGTGATGTCTTGAAAAAATACAGCAGCAGTAGGAATGCAAAAGAAGCAATGGAGTGAAGAGATCTTGTGAGACAGAATTGGAAATAGTTGGTAACAAATTGAATGCAACTATTTACTTATTCAACAGCAAGTGAGAACCTACTAAGTGCCAGCTACTATGGATAGACCAAGGAACAGTGTAGGAACCATTAATGGACGTGCTTAGTGATGGAAGAAAGAATATAGCCTTCTGACAAGGAAGACTGCAAAAGCTTTTAATAGAGAATGTAAAAATGGAAGGAAAGCAAAGTTGGGAATGGAAGGGCTTGTTTGGGGACATGTTCAATGTGTCAGGCTGAGCCAAGACTGGAAAGATGAGTCTAGGGAGGCCTGGGTGGTTCAGTCAGTTAAGTGTCAGACTCTTAAGTTTGGGCTCAGGTCATGATCTCAGGGTCGTGAGATCAAGCCCCTTGTCTGGCTCCACACTGGGCAGGAAACCTGCTTAAGATTCTCTCTCTCTCTCTCTCTCTCTCTCTCTCTCCCCCGCTCCTCCCCCCCTAAAAAAATAAATAAATTTTTAAAAAAAGAAAGTTGAGTCTAAAACTGAAAAAATAGCTCAAACCCAATAATATAAATTCAGGAGTCCTGACATTTTCACAAAGAGTGTATCATTTGACTTGAACATTCATTGAGTAATTTGAATTAGGCCAAGACTTGTTATCTACATTCACAGGGTGTGCAGACCTTTTACGGCAACTCATCATCTTGGCAATTGACATCCGTCTTGCAAGGCAGGGCCCACGATGTCCAGCACAGAGTGATGCTACCACAGGGATCCTTCTGTCAGGGAGAGTGAGGATCTCATGTTTTGTCCTCCTTCAACCCTCAGCCTGCATGATACACCCTGGAGCAAACACTTCTCAAATGGATGTTTACGTAAAACAAATTTTTCTTCCAAATTTAACAATTTATTGCTTTCACTATGCGTTTTGATGTTTTAGACTTGTTTACTGGGCTTCCCTGACCCCTCTTTATATAACTAGAGCTATTATTATTACAAGGGTGTTCTTTGATAAAATACGCAGTAAATCTTGCTTTCCGGAACCTTGCAGTGGAATCTGAACCTGGTAAAGAGCAGCCGGTAGATTTCCCAGGAAATCAAATGCCATTTACACTGAGAACTGAGAAGTATGTTTGAGTCTGACTCCTCCTCACCGCGCCGAGCCCAGTGGTTCACTTCACTTGTAAAAATGTATTTCCCTGTCAGATATTCCCAGAGCAAACTCAGCTGGTAGATTGTGCATCTGTAAAAATCTTTATTCACCCAAAGTCTTTGCTGAGGGCTACAAATACACTTGTCAGCATCTTGTCACACGTGTTGGGTCCCAGTGTATACTCCTTCAGTCACACAACAAACAAGTATAAAACACCTACTACTTTCAGAGCACTTCTCTATGTGTTGGGGGGAAGTTGTAATAATAATGTCTAATATGTATGGATCACATGTGGCTGGGTACCAAGCACTGTGCATGAGTCACTTGTGTATGGCCTTTGCCTTCACTGTATCTTTCAGTGTCGTTTATTTTTGTGGTGTTTCATAGTTTCATTTTTATATCCCCTTGGCACAATACATGGTATACACTAAATACTAGGTAAATGATTTGGGGATATACACGTAGCCCCACTTGTTGAACGTTTGTGTCAGGCCATTTTGCTTTTATGAAAGACCTACTTAGTACCTATTTTCACTACCCAAAAGAAACCCAAAGAGGATTTTTTTCTTTTACAAAAAAAAAAAAAAAAAGTGAAAATAGCGTTTAGCGTTTGTTTTGCAGCAAGCAGAGCCCGTGATGGAGGCATTCGCAGCAAAAATGGCGCCACTAAGCTCCTCCCCCAGGAACTAAGTTCAGCAGCTCAGCCTCAAGCCACCGGAGCTTTGAACTGCCTGTGAGCATCTGCATTTTACCTCCATTTATTCTGTGCATCTGTTAGCAAGATTGTCCCAAGATATCAGAAAAGCCTAAGAGAGGTTATTTTTGGGGTCTGAGAATGCTCAGAAATTTTCCTATGTAAGTTAAGGGTAACTGCTTCTTCACTTTACACCATTTGTATTTATGAAAGGTTTATGAAAGGAATGCTCTCCTTTCAGATAGCAGGGAAACCTGTATAGAATAAACGGAGGAATGGAGTGGAAGATGAGTCTCTTTTGCACAGAATATTTGCTGGTCGGCAGCATTTCTTAGCCTTTGGCTCAGAAAGAAGCTTACAATCAGGCTGTAAAAACAAAATGAGCACAAATGAAACTGCAAAAACACCCTTACGAAGCAACATGATATGTAAATAAACATAGTTGGCAAAGGGTGAACAAGTAATCTAAGTGCCCAGGAGGCCAGGAGGACTGAAGAGCTTGGAGCCAGATAGGACAACCAGAAAAAGTTGCATGGAGCAGACACGCAAAAGCCACCAGATTTGTACAAAGCCTCACGGAAGTGGGAAAAATGACCAGTGACCACAGTTGTCTTATTTCTTGGCTATTGCTTCCATCCCTGTGCCAGCACGTACCCTGGAGATCAATAACTGCTTAACTGTTGTTCTCACATAATTGAAAAACTATAGGGGAACTTTTGGCCCACCTTTAAGGACGAGTCATCACTTGACAGCTCTATAGAGAGAGGACTTGAATTTCCTCCAAAAATGCTAGTGCTGACACCCAGCAGCCCAGAGTAAGCCTTTCAGTAAAAACTCAATAACCTCTTTGCTATACTTCATGAAAGAGGAAAAGTGAACACTTTTTCTGACAGTTACTTAACCTCTTCCAGCCGGAGTTGCTCATCAGTAAAACAGGAATGTCCTCTGTCTCTCAGAGGTACTGTGAGGAGAAACTAAAATAACCAAAGTTTCATAGCTTCCAAGTGAGAAGTATTCCTAATTCTGTATTATCTGTTTCTGGAGAGATTTAGGGTGATTTTTGAGATTAAACGTAGGACTATGACCAATTCTAGGAGTTGTAAGAACCCATATCAGGGTTTCTCAACCTCCATACTATTGACATTTTTGACCAGACAGTTCTTTGTTGTGGGGACTGTCCTGTGCATTGTAGGACTTGTAGCAGCATCCCTGACCTCCACCCACCAGATGCCAGTAGCAGTCCCTCAGTTGTGACAAATGTCTCCAGACGTTTCCACATGTTCCCCTGTGGGAGGGCGGGGGGACAGGCAAAGTTGTCCCCAGTTAAAAAGCACTAATCTACAATATTATAAAGTGAGATATGTATTAGTCCTTCTTCTAGTTTTCACTGTAAATGGTAAAATGGGGCATTTTGTAAAGTGTCAATAAATAAAAACTGAACATGAAAATGATGGATGGATGGATGGACGGACAGATGATGGATGGATGGATGGATATATGGGAGACTGAGAGACGTTCATATCTAAACCAACTGAAAGTAAAGTTAGGACATCATGCCACACTCTATGCTAGATGATAAGAAAAACAAATGCTGTCCAGGAAATGCCTCAAGGAAAGAAATGAATTGCACTGGGAGAGACAGACATATCCAGGACAGCCAAAAGCCAAGTCTCACTGTGATGACATGGGAAAATAATTAGTCTAATTAGACTATATGTTATCATCAAAGTAGACACTATATAGTATTTATCTTTGTCACCTCAATAGCAACTGGCACCTAATAAATGTCTTATTTCTGATAAATAAACATCAAGGAATTTGTCCAAGAAGTCCATTTGAAAAGAGTGGGACCAAAGGAGTGTTCCAGGTGATGAGAACAGCACTCGTAACCTGTGGAGGAGGGAACGTGCGTATTTCACTTTGACCTCACAATCCCATGCAGTCTATAGCCCAGACAGCTATAAAAGCACAAAGCTAGTGGGTACCATTTAAAAAGAATGTAGTCTGTCTTCATATTTATGTAATGCTCATTAATATTTAATTCAGCATATAGAAGGTATCAATACAATTTTGTTGAACAATGACAAAAAAAAATGGATACACTGAAACCACAGGGCTCTAGAATAAGGGGTTTTGCTCAAAGCACAGAGGAGGCACTTAGCTCAGCAGGTAGTAAACTGGCAGTATTTCCTGCCCATAAAAGGTAACAAAAACCAAAACTATACATAATATTCATCAGTTGAAGAACAGTACAGCCTTTGGCAGAATGGCATGTGAGAGTATTCTGAGCAAGATTTGAACCTCGCTCTGTTACTTGAGTAAGCATGGGACTGACTATAGACAAATCCTTTATTCCCTCCAGGATGTTCTCATGTGTCAATGGATGTATCTTCCTTAAAGATTGCATCGACAGTTGTGGTGGTGACTGTTTATCACTTTCTGCACTCAGTTTTTTTGCCTCTTTGAGAGAACAAATCCCCCCTTCCACCCTAAATGCAGGCTCTTCCCCAGCCTCACTGGCAATCACCTTTAGTCTAGGGGATGGGGACATAACCCACAGGCCCAGGAACTTTCAAATAAGAAGTGAGAATGGACAATTTTTAACTATAACAATGTGACCTGGCAATGTCCAAAAAATAGATATTATTATTTTGATTATTCATAAATACCAACTATAGCATTCATATATTTGCACTTGACAAATGTTCATTGAGCACTAACTCAGTGTCTGGCACAATGTCATGTATTTACACACATTTTCATTAATTCCCAAGACAACCACAAGAGTTATCAACATCTCTATTTTACAAATGAGGAGATAAAGCACAGAAAGTTTGATCAGTTTTTCCAACTTCATCCAAGTGGGGGGAGGAAGGAAGGAAGGGAGGGAGGAAGGGAGGAAGGGAGGGAGGGAGAAAGGGAGGAAGGAAAGAAGGAAGGAAGGAAGGAAGGAAAGAAAGAAAGAAAGAAAGAAAGAAAGAAAGAAAGAAAGAAGAAAGAAAGAAAGAAAGAAAGAAAGAAAGAAAGAAAGGAAGAAAGAAAGGAAGAAAGAAAGAAAGTTAGTTTTCTACTGTGTCTGCTGCTAGCACCTAGAAGCAATGACATCCCAGTGGCAATAAGCACACTGTGTTCCAAGGTCATGGTTTCTAAATATTATTCCCCTTGGAGAAATGGCTGATTCCAGGGCTGGGTCTGGTAAAGTACAAATGAGTCCAGAAAGTACTGAAAGCCTCAAAAAATGGCATCAGAGGAACACAGAAGTCAACTTGAGAAGGCTCTCATAGCCAATCTGAGATATTTTGAGATTAAAGATAAGAAATTAGAGGGGGCGGAGCAAGATGGCGGAGGAGAGGGAGACCTGGATTTCGTCTCCTCTCAGGAATTCAGCTGGATAGGGATCAAACCAATCTGAACACCTACGAACTCAACAAGAGATCGAATAAAAGAAGAGCAACAACTCTCTGAACAGAAAAGCGACCACTTTCTGGAAGGTAGGACATGCGGAGAAGTGAATCCGAGGGGATATTCGGGAGGATAGATGGCGGGGGAGGGGCCTCTGTCCGCCGCTTCTGGCAAGTGGTAGAACCACGGAGCACAAAATCGGAACTTCTAGAAGTCTGCTCCGCTGAGGGACGTCACTCCAGTGGCTAAGTGGGGGGTGAAACCCTCGTGGGACAGTGTGGTCTCAGGACCCTCGGGGTCACAGAAAGACCGGGGGTGCCTGAGTGCGGCAGAGCTCCCAGGTATCGGAGCGGGGAAGCCGGCTGCAGAGACGGAGCCCAGGCGCGGGCTCTCAGCTCGGGGTTGCAATAAACCAGGATCCGCGGCACAGTCGGGCCCCTGCTCCTCCAGCAGGGACCCAGAAAGCGGCAGATCCGGGGAGACTCACCTTCTTCCCCCGGGAGGAGCCGTGCGGGAGCGCACCGCGGGGATCTGCTGGGTTTGGAGACTCCACCCGGGGTAGGGGGCCAGAGATAGAAACGCGCGGTCACAGGCCGGGTGAGCACGGAGTGTGGCCGGAGACCGGGGAGATGGGAGTGACTGACGGCTTTTCTCTGGGGGCGCACTGAGGAGCGGGGCCTGAGTTCTCGGCTCCTCCGAGGCAGAGATTGGGAGGCCGCCATTTTCACTCTCCGCCTCCAAAGCTGTACGGAAAGCTTGAAGGGAACAAAAGCTCCGGAGAGCAAACCCGAGCAGATTACTTAGTCTGGACCGGGCAAGGGCGGGGCAATTCCACCTCCGGCAAAGACTTTTGGAAACCACGGCAACAGGCCCCTCCCCCAGAAGATCAGTGAGAACAGCCAGCCAAGACCAAGTTTACCGATCAATGAGAACGGCAGAACTCCAGCGCTAGGGGAATACTGCACATAGAATTCATGGCTTTTTTACCATGATTCTTTAGTCTTTCAAAGTTAATTTTTTTTTTAACTGTCTTTTTTTTTTTTTTGAATTTTTCTTTTTCCCTTTTTCAACCAACATCTTATCAATCTCTTTTTAAAAAAAAAAACATTTTTATTTTTCATTTTTATTCTTCATTTTTAGAGTCATATTCTATCCCTTCATAGTAGTTACCCGTATTTTTGGCATATATATATAAGTTGTTCTTTCTTTAAAATTTTGAGATAGTTTCTTCTAACAGATCAAAATATACCCTAAATCTCTATTGTATGGTTTTTTTCTACTCCCCTGCCTGATCACATTCTCTCCCTTTTTTTTCTCTCTTTTTTTTTAAATGCTCTTCTTTCTTTTTTGAAACAACTTCTTATCAATTCCTTTTATAAAATTTTTTATAATTTCCATCTTTACAGTCATATTCCATCCCTTCATCATATCAACCCTTATTTTTGTACATATATAAGTTTTTCTTTCTTTAAAATTTTGGGAGGCACTTTCTTCTAACAGACCAAATACACCCAAAATCTAGTGTGTGGCACTGATCTATATACCAGCCTGACCATATCTGATCACATTCTGGTTTTTTTTTTTTGTTTTTTTCTGTTTTTGTTTGTTCTTATCTTTATCTTTTTCTTTTCCTTTTTTTTTTCTTTTTCTTTTTTCTCTCTTTCCCTTTCTTTTCCCACTGCTTCAGGTCTTTTCTGATTTGTTTAGAGTATATTTTCTGGGAACGTTGTTACCCTGTTAGCATTTTGTTCTCTCATTAATCTATTCTCCTCTGGACAAAATGACAAGAAGGAAAAAATCACCTCAACAAAAAGGACAAGAGGTAGTACCGACTGCCAGGGACGTACTCAATACGGACATTAGTACAATGTCAGATCTAGAGTTCAGAATCATCACTTTAAAGATGCTAGCTGGGCTTGAAAAAAGCATGGAAGTTATTAGAGAAACCCTTTCTGGAGAAGTAAAAGAACTAAAATCTAACCAAGTAGAAATCAAAAAGGCTATTAATGAGGTGCAATCAAATATGGGGGCACTAACTGCTAGGATAAATGAGGCAGAAGAGAGAATCAGTGAGATAGAAGACCAAATGATGGAAAATAAAGAAGCTTAGAAAAAGATGGATAAAAAACTACTGGATCACGAGGGCAGAATTCGAGAGATAAGCGATACCATAAGATGAAACAACATTAGAATAATTGGGATCCCAGAAGAAGAAGAAAGAGAGAGAGGGGCAGAAGGTATAATGGAGCAAATTATAGCAGAGAACTTCCCTAATTTGGGGAAGGAAACAGGCATCAAAATCCAGGAAGCACAGAGAACCCCTCTCAAAATCAATAAAAATAGGTCAACACCCCGACATCTAATAGTAAAACTTACGAGTCTCAGAGACAAAGAGAAAATCCTGAAAGCAGCTAGGGAGAAGAGATATGTAACCTACAATGGTAGAAACATTAGACTGGCAACAGACCTATCCACAGAGACCTGGCAGGCCAGAAAGGACTGGCAGGATATATTCAGAGCACTAAATGAGAAAAATATGCAGCCAAGAATACTATATCCAGCTAGGCTGTCATTGAAAATAGAAGGAGAGATAAAAAGCTTCCAGGACAAATAAAAACTAAAGGAATCTGCAAACACGAAACCAGCCCTACAAGAAATCTTGAAAGGGGTCCTCTAAGCAAAGAGAGAGCCTAAAAGCAACATAGACCAGAAAGGAACACAGACAATATACAGTAACAGTCACCTTACAGGCAATACAATGGCACTAAATTCCTATCTTTCAATAGTTACCCTGAATGTAAATGGGCTAAATGCCCCAATCAAAAGACACAGGCTATCAGATTGGATTAAAAAACAAGACCCATCGATATGCTGTCTGCAAGAGACTCATTTTAGACCCAAAGACACCCCCAGATTGAAAGTGAGGGGGTGGAAAACCATTTACCATGCTAATGGACACCAAAAGAAAGCTGGGGTGGCAATCCTTATATCAGACAAATTAGATTTTAAACCAAAGACTGTAGTAAGAGATGAGGAAGGACACTATATCCTACTTAAAGGGTCTATCCAACAAGAAGATCTAACAATTGTAAATATCTATGCCCCTAATGTGGGAGCAGCCAATTATATAAGGCAATTAATAACAAAAGCAAAGAAACACATTGACAATAATACAATAATAGTGGGGGACTTTAACACTCCCCTCACTGAAATGGACAGATCATCTAAGCAAAAGATCAACAAGGAAATAAAGACTTTAAATGACACACTGGACCAAATGGACTTCACAGACATATTCAGAACATTCCATCCCAAAGCAACAGAATACACATTCTTCTCTAATGCCCATGGAACATTCTCCAGAATCGATCACATCCTAGGTCATAAATCAGGTCTCAACCGGTACCAAAAGATTGGGATCATTCCCTGCCTATTTTCAGACCACAATGCTTTGAAACTAGAACTCAATCACAAGAGGAAAGTCGGAAAGAACTCAAATACATGGAGGCTAAAGAGCATCCTACTGAAGAATGAATGGGTCAACCAGGAAATTAAAGAAGAATTTAAAAAATTCATGGAAACCAATGAAAATGAAAACACAACTATTCAAAATCTTTGGGATGCAGCAAAGGCAGTCCTAAGTGGAAAGTATATAGCAATACAAGCCTTTCTCAAGAAACAAGAAAGGTCTCAAGTACACAACCTAACCCTACACCTAAAGGAGCTGGAGAAAGAACAGCAAATAAAGCCTAAACCCAGCAGGAGAAGAGAAATAATAAAGATCAGAGCAGAAATCAATGAACTAGAAACCAAAAGAACAGTAGAACAGATCAACAAAACTAGGAGCTGGTTCTTTGAAAGAATTAACAAGATTGATAAACCCCTGGCCAGACTTATCAAAAAGAAAAGAGAAATGACCCAAGTCAACAAAATCATGAATGAAAGAGGAGAGATCACAACCAACACCAAAGAAATACAAACAGTTATAAGAACATATTATGAGCAACTCTATGCCAGCAAATTAGATAACCTGGAAGAAATGGATGCATTCCTAGAGATGTATCAACTACCAAAACTGAACCAGGAAGAAATAGAAAACCTGAACAGACCTATAACCACTAAGGAAATTGAAGCAGTCATCAAAAATCTCCCAAAACACAAAAGCCCAGGGCCAGATGGCTTCCCAGGGGAATTCTACCAAACATTTAAAGAAGAATTAATACCTATTCTTCTGAAAGTGTTCCAAAAAATAGAAATGGAAGGAAAACTTCCAAACTCATTTTATGAGGCCACCATTACCTTGATCCCAAAACCAAAGACCCCATCAAAAAGGAGAACTACAGACCAATATCCCTGATGAACATGGATGCAAAAATTCTCACCAAAATACTAGCCAAAAGGATCCAACAGTACATTAAAAGGATTATTCACCACGACCAAGTGGGATTTATCCCTGGGCTGCAAGTTTGGTTCAACATCCGCAAATCAATCAACGTGATACAATACATTAACAAAAGAAAAAACAAGAATCATATGATCCTCTCAATAGATGCAAAAAAAGCATTTGACAAAGTACAGCATCCTTTCTTGATCAAAACTCTTCAGAGTATAGGCATAGAGGGTACATACCTCAATATCATAAAAGCCATCTATGAAAAACCTACAGCAAATATCATTCTCAATGGGGAAAAACTGAGAGCTTTACCCCTAAGGTCAGGAACGCAGCAGGGATGTCCACTATCACCACTGCTATTCAACATAGTATTAGAAGTCCTAGCCACAGCAATCAGACAACAAAAAGAAATAAAAGGCATCCAAATTGGCAAAGAAGAAGTCAAACTCTCACTCTTTGCAGATGATATGATACTTTATGTGGAAAACCCCAAAGACTCCACCCCAAAACTACTAGAACTCATACAGGAATTCAGTAAAGTGGCAGGATATAAAATCAATGCACAGAAGTCAGTGGCATTCCTATACACCAACAAGACAGAAGAAAGAGAAATTAAAGAGTCAATCCCATTTACAATTGCACCCAAAACCATAAGATACCTAGGAATAAATCTAACCAAAAGGCAAAGGATCTGTACTCAGAAAACTATAAAATACTCATGAAAGAAACTGAGGAAGACACAAAGAAATGGAAAAACGTTCCATGCTCATGGATTGGAAGAACAAATATTGTGAAGATGTCAATGCTACCTAGAGCAATCTACACATTCAAAGCAATCCCCATCAAAATACCATCCATTTTCTTCAAAGAAATGGAACAAATAATCCTAAAATTTGTATGGAACCAGAAAAGACCTCGAATAGCCAGAGGAATGTTGAAAAAGAAAAGCAAAGCTGGCAGCATCACAATTCCAGACTTCCAGCTCTATTACAAAGCTGTCATCATCAAGACAGTATGGTACTGGCACAAAAACAGACACATAGATCAATGGAACAGAATAGAGAGCCCAGAAAGGGACCCTCAACTCTATGGTCAACTAATCTTTGACAAAGCAGGAAAGAATGTCCAATGGAAAAAAGACAGTCTCTTCAACACATGGTGTTGGGGAAATTGGACAGCCACATGCAGAAGAATGAAACTGGACCATTTCCTTACACCACACACAAAAATAGACTCCAAATGGTTGAAAGACCTCAATGTGAGACAGGAGTCCATCAAAATCCTAAAGGAGAACACAGGCAGCAACCTCTTTGACCTCAGCTGCAGCAACTTCTTCCTAGAAACATCGCCAAAGGCAAGGGAAGCAAGGGCAAAAATGAACTATTGGGACTTCATCAAGATAAAAAGCTTTTGCAAAGCAAAGGAAACAGTCAACAAAACCAAAAGACAACTGACAGAATGGGAGAAGATATTTGCAAATGACATATCAGATAAAGGGCTCGTATCCAAAATCTATAAAGAACTTATCAAACTCAACACCCAAAGAACAAAGAATCCAATCAAGAAATGGGCAGAAGACATGAACAGACATTTTTCCAAAGAAGACATCCAAATGGCCAACAGACACATGAAAAAGAGCTCAATATCGCTCGGCATCAGGGAAATCCAAATCAAAACCTCAATGAGATACCACCTCACACCAGTCAGAATGGCTAAAATTAACAAGTCAGGAAATGACAGATGTTGGCGGGGATGCGGAGAAAGGGGAACCCTCCTACACTGTTGGTGGGAATGCAAGCTGGTGCAGCCACTCTGGAAAACAGTATGGAGGTTCCTCAAACAGTTGAAAATAGAGCTACCATATGATCCAGGAATTGCACTACTGGGTATTTACCCCAAAGATACAAAAGTAGGGATCCGAAAGGGCACATGCACCCCGATGTTTATAGCAGCAATGTCCACACTAGCCAAACTGTGTAAAGAGCCAAGATGTCCATCGACAGATGAATGGATAAAGAAGATGTGGTATATATATACAGTGGAATATTATGCAGCCATCAAAAGGAATGAGATCTTGCCATTTGCAACGACGTGGATAGAACTGGAGGGTATTATGCTGAGCAAAATAAGTCAATCAGAGAAAGACATGTATCATATGACCTCACTGATATGAGGAATTCTTAATCTCAGGAAACAAACTGAGGGTTGCTGGAGTGGGGGGTGGGGTGGGAGGGATGGGGTGACTGGGTGATAGACACTGGGGAGGGTATGTGCTCTGGTAAGTGCTGTGAATTGTGCAAGACTGTTGAATCTCAGATCTGTACAAATAATGCAATATATGTTAAGGAAAAAAAAAAGAAGAAGAAGAAGATAGCAGGAGGGGAAGAATGAAGGGGGGGAAATCGGAGGGGTAGACGAACTATGAGAGATGATGGACTCTGAAAAACAAACTGAGGGTTCTAGAGGGGAGGGGGGTGGGAGGATGGGTTAGCCTGGTGATGGGTATTGAGGAGGGCATGTTCTGCATGGAGCACTGGGTGTTATGCACAAACAATGAATCATGGAACACTACATCTAAAACTAATGATGTAATGTACAGGGATTAACATAACAATAAAAAATATGGTCAAAAAAAGATAAGAAATTAAAGTAATTGTATATCATGCATTAAATAAAATAAAATAGTCCCTGCTGATATAAATAAATGAGTAAATAAATGAGTAGAAGAGAAAGTTCTTTCCTACAGCCAACTAATAAATATAAATAGGTTAGACAAAACACCTTTTGGCAGCCATTATAATAATCATTGATTCAAGCAGAAATCATTCAATGAATGCTAAATCTAGCAAATAAAGTCTTAATACAGAAAATTATGTCTGCACAGTCTTAAAGTATATCCCCCCAAAAATACTTATTACACGTAAAGGGGAAAATAGTTGCTTTGTAGTGGAGAGACCTAGCAGATAGCACCTTCAGCAAGTGAGCAAGTTAACATCACCTGTAAAGGAATAAAATGGGATTATGTGCCACATAATAGGGAGCCCTGAGAAGAATACAACCTCACTTCTGTGATATTTTTGCCAAAAATGCAAATCTGAATATAATCAAGAGGAAATATAAGACAATACCAAATTGAGGGACATTCTACAAAATATTGTATTCAAAAAAATGAGGAAGACAATAAAACACTGAGGAACACTTCCAGTTGTAAGGAGGCCAAAGAGATAGGAAAACAAAGTACAATGCATGATTCCAAGTTGGATCTTTTTGCTATAAAGGACATTGTTGGGACAATTGTTAAAATTTAAATGAAGTCTGTAGATAAGAAAGTTATAATGTATCAATATTAATTTTCAGAATTTGTTGTCTATACTGTGGTTATAAAGTGGTATCTTCATTTTTAGGAAATATACACAAACGTATTTAGGATTAATGGGGCACTATGTCTGTAACTTATTCTCTAATGCTCCAGGAAGAAAAATTATCTGTGTGTGTGTGTGTATCTAGAGAGAATGAGGGAGAAAGAGAGATCAACAAAGAAGATGTTATAACATGTTAACAATAAGTGGGGAATCTGAATACAGGATATGTAAGAGTAATCTTGCAAATTTTTTGTAAAGCTTACATTTTTTCAAAACAATTTTAATTGACATTACTATTAAATCTAAGATGGTACCCTATGACCCAGCAATTGCACTCCTGGGTATTTACCCCAAAGACACAGATGTAGTGAAAAGAAGGGCCATCTGCACCCCAGTGTTCATAGCAGCAATGTTCGCAATAGCCAAACTGTGGAAAGAGCCGAGATGCCCTTCAACAGATGAATGGATAAAGAAGATGTGGTCCATATATACAATGGAATATTACTCAGCCATCAGAAAGGATGAATACCCAACTTTCACATTGACATGGATGGGACTGGAGGAGATTATGCTAAGTGAAATAAGTCAAGCAGAGAAAGTCAATTATCATATGGTTTCACTTATTTGTGGAACATAAGGAATAGCATGGAGGACATTAGGAGAAGGAAGGGAAAAATGAAGGGAGGGAAATCGGAGGGAGAGATGAACCATGAGAGACTATGGACTCTGAGAAACAAACAGGGTTTTAGAGGGGAAGGGGGTGTGGGGATGGGTTAGCCTAGTGATGGGTATTAAGGAGGGCACATTCTGCATGGAGCACTGGGTGTTATACAAAAACAATGGATCATGGATCACTACATCAAAAACTAATGATGTATTGTACGGTGACTAATATAATAAAATTAAAAATAAATAAATAAATAAATAAATAAATAAACAATAAATCTAAGATGGTGGCATATTTTCTGAAATAAAACTTCAATAAGGTATCTCATAATTCTTACTAGAGGCATCATGTTTCTATCCGAATTATATAAAATATTAAGAATACCTTAAGCAAATATAGTATAATAATAACAATAATAAAGGCAGAGAGCATATTTACTTTTAAGGCTTCCTTATTTAGACATGAGGGTTACAAACATAATTCTTAAAGACACTGCAAAAGACATAGGTGTCTGAAAGTGGTGATGTCTTGCTGGTTATCCATATTTTCAGCATGATAGTTGAGAGAAAAATGCATGTAAATTGTATCACTTGATTTAGGTTATCATTTTAAAAATGAAATATTTTATAACAGAGATGATAGGAAAATAGGAAAAGCAATAGGGACGTGGTTGTAGCCATTGCCCTCCCAGAAGCTTGCCAACTGACAAAACCCATTTAGGAACCCTAAGGACAGAAACTGTCTCCTCATAATAAAGTAGGGTTTCTCAGCCTTGGCACTATTGACATTTTGGACTGGGTCATTCTTTGTCATTAGGTGCTATCCTGTGTGTTACAGAATGTTTAGCAGCATCCCTGACCTCTACCAGAAGCACCTCTTAAGCTTTGTCGATCCAAAAATGTCTCCAAGCATTGTCAAAGGGGTCCTGGATGAGGGAGGTCAAAATCCTCCCTGGTTAAGAACCACTGCAATAAACCAACACATTTTTATCCAATGTGTCAGAAAGGACACACTCCCCACCTCATCTCCCTAGGGGATTTGTCCATTCTCACATTCTAGAATGCTCTCCCATGTGTTTCTAGAATGTTTTAAGTGTAACATAGAAAAAAAAGTAATTGAGCCCAGAGAAAGAAAAGGTAATGGGGTTCTGGCAGAGTTTCAGCTGAAGTTGCTGCTAAGTGTCTTCTTATCAGAGTTGGAACTGAGATCGGGAACAGGCCACAAATAGTGACAATAACCACCTGCATTTGTAAAGCACCAGACATCTTAAAAGTGATTTCCTGTGCCCTGCTGCCTCGAATTCCAGTGATTTCATGAAAGAGGCTATTATTCCCTCTATTTTACAGATCAGGGGAGTAAGGCTCCCCAGATTGTAAGTCAGTGGCCAATAAGAAGGAAAACTAGGACGTGGTACAGATTTTGTACTCCCAGTTCAGTGCTCTCTCCACAGTGCTGTGGGAGGCCAAAATGGGTTATTATTGTTGTAACAGGCAAGGCAAATCCTAAACCAGTTCACTGAATTGGTCTTGACAGAAAGCCTGGAAGCTAATGCTTTAGGCCATTAGCAATGCAGCCTGTTTGCTTCCCTCATCTGAAAGAGGTGACCTCCAAGAAATCAACAGCATGCTACTTTCCCAGTGCTCCCCAGTGCTCCCTGAGATCATTGCCTTAGACATTAATCCGCATCCTCCCCACACCCCAACACACACAGAATAGCAGTATATCCCTTTCAGCCTTCGTATCCAGTGCCGTTTTTACTTCTTTTTATCAGGAAAACTTATGGTGGAAAATGAGGTGGGAGGGAGTGAGGAGTGCCAATAGCAAGGATTAAATTATGTGCCCTCACCTCCTTTATGATTTTTTCCCCCTCCTTTGGTTTACCCCCGTTGGATTTCTCAAGGCTGCCCTGTAAAAATAAGTTGTCAACACTTGAGTTTGTGTGATGCTAAACTTACACCCTTAGCTCTCTGGTTACCAGTAATAAAGAGAAAGGATATATCCATAGACGCATGTGTGCTTTGCATTTGTTCAAGTGTGACAGAGGTTCTGTAATGCTTGGATGGGAGCCTTATTCCTGTCTGCATAGTTTATTCCTACTTTTTGATGGTATTTAGAAGGTCTGTTTGGCTAAGGGTTTATCCTCGTGCAGTGGTATTTGAGCCTGATTGGCCAAGCTATCACTGCCTGTCAAACCTTCTACCTCACTCCCTCTACCCTCAGATAAATCAAGTGATGTGATAAGCAAACAAAGTGTTAACTGAGTCCTCCACCCACAAATGTCCTTGTGAGAAATGGCAGACAGTTTTCTCCAACTTAGGCAACAGGGTGATGGCAGTAAGAATGGATTAGCATGAACACACAGAATGTGAGAATGCTGAATGACCATCAGATTCTTATCCTGGAGCAATTGTAGGGTTTTTCTTTTCTTTTCAGTTCTTTGGAAGAGTATTTGATGAGCTAAAAGAAACCCATTTAACAAAACTGTGATTCCAAACCAGCTTGGCCAACATAACATACAGAATAACTAAGCCAAATTATAACTTTGAAGGAGATAATATTCGTGACACAGATACCACTAAGTCAGCAACGTAGCACTGTGAAGAAAAACATCTGCTATGGCCTTTTCCTAAATAATTAGGAATATAAAACCCACTGTGTGTCAAAATTGTAACAACTGGTTCTCCTCACTACCCATCTCATTCTCTTTCTCTGATAATAGATATGGTCTAAAGGGAGAAACATGAGATCCAACCCTGGCCAGTCAGAGGGTTCCATATTCCTAGCTAGACTGCTTGGTTCACCAGTGAGCACATGACTCAAGCTCAGCCAATCAGAGCACCTCCTCCAAATTATTTAAATCAAATCTAAGGGGAAGGACCCCCGAACTCTTGAGAGCTAGGAACAGGAGATCTGGAGCTACCAATAAAAACGTTTTTCATTGGGGAAAAGTTAGCAATTCTCCAGTCTTCCTTTGATTTTGTGAGTTTCTATAATAGCTTTCTAATAAATCTTCCATTTACCTATTTTGCCTAACTCCTCTAAAGTGGGTTTCTAAGGTGGAGAAAAGAGGGAGGGGTTGGTAAAGCTATATGATGACTATAATGTAAACATGGAAACTGTAGTTGATAATATTGTATTATGTAATTGAAATTTGCTGAGAGAATAAAACTTTAATGTTCTCACACACACACCCAAAAGATAAATGTGATAGATGTGCTAGTGAACCAGATTGGGGGACTCCTTTCATAATGTATGTGTCTACCAAATCACTGTGACGTACGCTTTAAATATCTTATAACTTTATACATCAATTATGCCTCAATAAAGTTAAAACGAGAGAGAGAAAGAAAGAAAGAGAGAGAGAAAGTTTTTGTCACATCCTTTCAAAAGGCATTTAAAATAATACTCTTGCTACATCCAACTATATAGTCAGCCCCTTACTGAAGTGTCTGAATGTCAGTTTTGCATCTATCATAAAACAGGGAATGATGAAGAAGCTCAGAAATGGATGGTAAACAGGATCACAGCGCTGGACATAAGACAGTGAGGAGTGATATCCTTTATAAAAGAGAAAACTGAGAGATGCAAGAGTATTTTTATGGGATTTGGAAGAGAGTAAACAACTAACTGCTTTCTTCATTTTTAATGTTTAAAGGAAGCAAGATTTTAGGGGATAAATTCTGTTCCACTTTTACAGATATGCCTACGGGGAATAGGGTGTTCTAAAGCATGTCTTCAGATCAGCTCAGTGATTATCTGAGTTCGGTGACTATCTGATGCTGTGCCAGGTTCTGTGCCAGGTAGTGGTGCACACAGAGAGACAGGCATTATGCCTGCCCTTGGGCTTCAAAGTCTAGGGCTTTGAATCTTGGAGCCACAGAATAAATCAGAATATTCTTTCCATGGCCAGGAAAGACAAGAAAGATAATTGTTTTAAAAAGACTAAAGGGCTGAAGGAGTTTTCCATAAACAAAGACCAAGAATATACTAGAAACCTACTGTGTGCCAGGTTCAGAGTGGTCCAAAACATGTAAGCAATGACCAAAAAAGGATCATTTCTTAGAAACTGGAATTCATCTGAAGTAGGCACAGGGGCTGCAAAGCAAGAAATCAGAGGGCTTGCAAACAGGCATGTGTATTTGGCAACATGCCTGTTTCCATCTCAGACGATATGGAAACTAGAGCTAGATAACATAGGGGCCCATTGCTCCCTTCCTTCAAACCACCATCTGCATAACAATGGAAGTGCCCAGGAAAAGAAAGCTGTCCCCTTACAGAGATCACAGTACTCATACTCGTAAGAACTAGATATTTTGAATTAAATGCTGAAATTATAACACCCACAGGGAGACCTGTATACAACATGGAGCTGAAACTGAGTACCTTCCTGCACAGAGGGACTCCCCCCGCCCAAGGCCACCCCAGGTTTTGATGGTTCGCTAGAGGGACTCACAGAACTCAGAAAAGCCATTTCTTACAGTTTATTACAACAGAAGGATACGGATTCAAGTCAGCAAAGGGAAAAGGTACAGAGGGTGGAATCCAGGAGAGACCAAGAAAATGGTCCACGATAAGGGACAGTCACCAGACAAAAGACAGGGAAGAATCTGTCCTCTGGGACCTGAACAAACAGAGCAATATGGGGAGAAAATGGAACAAATAGATAAAAGTGATTAAGATGACAAGGAAGGGATTCGAAGCCAAAAGGAAGGAATTGAAAGATGAGAAAATTGCATTAATTTTGTTTTGTTTTGTTTTGTTTTGTTTTAATTTTATTATGTTATGTTAGTCACCATACAATACATCATTGGTTTTTGATGTGGTGATCCACGATCCATTGTTTTCGTATAACACCCAGTGCTCCATGCAGAATGTGCCCTCCTTAATACCCATCACCGGGCTAACCCATCCCCCCACCCCCTTCCCCTCTAAAACCCTGTTTGTTTCTCAGAGTCCATAGTCTCTCATGGTTCATCTCTCCCTCCAATTCCACCCCCTCATTTTTCCCTTCCTTCTCCTAATGTCCTCCATGCTATTCCTTATGTTCCACAAATAAGTGAAACCATATGATAATTGACTTTCTCTGCTTGACTTATTTCACTTAGCATAATCTCCTCCAGTCCCATCCATGTTGATGTAAAAGTTGGGTATTCATCCTTTCTGATGGCTAATATTCAAAATCTCAAAATAATTACTTTGGAATTAAAAAAAAAATCAGGGGACAGGTTAAACAGCACTTAGCTGAACTGGTCTGTATACATTTCACCCTCAAAGCCTGTTTTTAATCACCCCAGCTTTATAAACAGTCAGTCTCAGATGTATAAGGTTGCATTCACCTTTATTGACCATTGGCTTCTCAATTATTCAATTAATCTGCCTGGTGTGTAGTCCCTTTCCTAGCTCTCTTTGCGTCTTGTGCAGACAAGCTTTTGAACTACCTCTAGTCCCCTTCCTGGGGAAGTCTGAGAGGGGATGAGCCATGGATCAGTCCTAACCAGTCAGTTCCCAGCAGGACACCAGATGAGAAGGAGAGAACAGTTGAGGAAAGAGCCAGCGAGGGGGATTAGGCAGCCTCCAGCCATCCCAGAGACAGGTCTGCCTCTCTGGAGAATTTGCTTGGAAGCGCATTCCCAGAAGGTCAGAATCCCTGGTATTCATTCACAAAGTACGAAACACCTTCAAAAACACCTTCAAAACCCAGCCCTGATGGTTTTCTGCTCCACTGCTCAGTCTCCACCTGCGCAAATCACCCCGCAATGACCATTGTCTGAACACTGCCTGATCTTATCGGCCTGTTCGCAGGGTGGATGCCAAGCACTCACATCCCAGCTGATGTATCTCCAAAGCACGAACTTTATACCAGGGTAACTAAGCGATCCTAAAAATTGCCCAAATTTTTAAATCTCACTGAACTAACCCATCCCGTGGGCATTTTGACTCTCACCTAAATGTGAAACACCAGGCTTACGAAAACAATAATAAATGCTTGCGTCCAAGAAACTCATTGCATACGAATTCCTATTTCTCTACCCACTCATCCTACCCTGTCCACCATCCACCGTGCTCCCTCCTCTCCACCACTCCCTCTGAAATCATTTCCATTTATATTAGCCTCTTCTAAGCCTTCTTTTTTAGGAGTACATAAATTTGAGAGCTTAACTAAATTGAATATGTCCCTTTAAATAAAGTTATCTCACCCTGTAAAAGTCAGCGCAAAGTGACCCTGTAAGTCTGGCTCTCACCCCTGGGGTGAAAGTGCCCGCTATTCAGTGGAGTTTCATGGCGGATTCCCCGGAAGGAAAGCTCTGGAAGGTACTTTGGCGTGCTACATGCAAAAGCAACAGTCCACAGATCTCATCATTTCTAAATGTCAGCCTCAGTATAATCCCTCTGACCCATTCCAAAGCTTATAGGTCACAGAACATTTTATCTGGCAGCGCCTTTTATATCTTTTTTTCAGGTTTAAAGTGTTATCCATTTTCCCTTCCATCCCCCTCTGAAGACCTGGCTCTTCTATACATATGGTGAGTAAGGCATCAAGGAATTCAAGCAAATGATAAAAATATGTCTGCAGGGAAATAAATTTCTCTTTCTGAAATCAATCATGTGCTATTCACACAAGCAGGAGAAACAGCCTGAAATACCCCTTATCTCATGGCTCCACTCCACTCAGGCATCCTGTGCAGACACTTGAAGGCCAGAGGCTTTCTCCCTCGGTCTTCTTTCTCCCACAGCTGAAGGCAGGGGAGGCCGAGATCTGTGGACAGACGGGCCGAAGGGCGTGATTAGCCTGAAACGATTGGTTGGCTGTCATTGGAACAGATAGCCGGATGAGCCCATTATCCTGTGCAGATAGTGCACATAGCAATCAGCACCATGGGAAGAAGCCACGTCTTCTTCCCTGCAGTGCAGGACAGAGATGGGAGCTTGTATTATTCCCACCGCCCACCATTGCCTCATTCTGACATCAGTGCCCATGGCTTCCTGCTTTGTGCAGAACAAGGGTATTGCTGGAAATGGCACCTGCAAAACCTGTTTTAAAAAGAAGAGAAGTGATCTGGCAGAACCATGGTTCTTAACCACGTCATGGAAAGGGGACCTTCGCCATTATGTCCCAGTGCCATATTGAAGTGGGCTATGGGCCAGGCTGCCCAGGGACACACGTGCTCTGCCATTTCCTAGCTGAGTGACCTGCAAATATCCCAGAGCCTCTCCAGCCTGAGAGACCCCTCGGGGTTGTAGTTTGGGTGAAATAAAATGTGCATGTAAGTACTTAACCCAGCATTTAGCACATGATGGAAGGTGTCATAAATGTTAGGCAGGGAAAGCAGTTGATTCTGACAATCCGAGTTGCTTATACATACCTATTTCCAACTGCTAAAACGGTTCATTTAAAATCTGAGAGTCATTACCTGGTGCCAACAGATGCCTGTCTCTGAGGACTTCATAATATGTCAGAGGCTAAAATTTGCTTTCATAATATGTTTGGATGACAGTGAAAGGAACAAATGGGGAAACCAAGGCAGAGTAGAGTGAATTGTTATTGACATAGGTGGTCCTACTATGAATGACCAAAACTTCCAGGCTGCCTCTAATCTTGAAATAACTGTTTATCTGAGATTACTTGAAAAAAAATTTAAGCCTAATTCTACCCCTTATCTTATGTCTATGATTCCTATTGATTTCTAAGAAAAGAATATTTGCTTAAAATTAAAGAAAAGTGTGGTGGAGAAAAATAATCTGAACAAATTCTACCCTTAGCTGGTCTCACACAATGATGGCTGATAGCCTCATTTTTAAGGTTTCAAATGAGAGGTATTTAAAGCTAAAAAAAATAAAATAAAATAGATCCTAAACAGAATACTGCTCGTTTTGCCTTGTATTATATAATCAATTAAAATTAAGAATAATTGCCGCACGGAAGCTTTTTATCTTGATGAAGTCCCAATAGTTAATTTTTGCCTTTGCTTCCCTTGCCTTCAGAGACGTGTCTAGCCAGAGGTTGCTGCAGCCGAGGTCAAAGAGGTTGCTGCCTGTGTTCTCCTCTATGATTCTGATGGATTCTTATCTCACATGTAGGTCTTTAATTTTTCTTGAGTTTATCTTTGTGTATCGTGTAAGAAAATGGTCCAGTTTCATTCTTCAGCATGTGACTATCCAATTTTCCCAGCATCATTTATTGAAGAGACTGTCCTTTTTCCATTGGACATTCTTTCCTCCTTTGTCGAAGATTACTTGGCCAGAGAGTTGAGGGTCCATTTCTGGGCTCTCTGTTCTGTTCCATTGATCTATGTGTCTGTTTTTGTGCCAGTACCATACTGTCTTGATGATTACAGCTTTGTAAGTGAGCTTGAAGTCAGGCATTGTGATGCCACCAGCTTTGGTTTTCTTTTTCAACATTCCTCTGGCTATTCAGGGTCTTTTCTGGTTCCATACAAATTTTAGGAGCCAAGATGTCCATCGACAGATGAATGGATAAGGAAGATGTGGTATATATATACAATGGAATATTATTTAGCCATCAGAAAGGATGAATACTTACCATTTACATCCACATGGTTGGAACTGGAGAGTATTATGCTGAGTGAAACAAGTCAATCAGAGAAAGATAATTATCATATGGTTTCACTCATATGTGGAATATAAGAAACAGTGCAGAGGATCATAGGGGAAGGGAGGGAAAACTGAAAGGGAAGTCATCAGACAGGGAGAAAAACCATGAGAGACTCTTAACTATAGGAAACAAACTGAGGGTTGCTGGAGGGGAGGAACTGGTGATGGGCATTAAGGAGGGCACGTGATGTGATGAGCACTGGGTGTTATACATAACTGATAAATTATTGAACACTACATCTGAAACTAGTGATGTACTATACATTGGCTAATTGAATTTAAATTAAAAAAAATTAAATTAAGAATAGTTGTTATTTAGTAAGTACCTGGTATAAGTTGGGGACTGTGCTAGGCACTGATCTATAATCTCAAATCCTCACATAACCCTACAAAGTAGATACCGTGCTGCCCATGTTAGAGATACTGAGACTCAGAAAGGTTGTGCGACTTTCCCAAAGTCACACAGCTGGTCAGTGATGTGGCCACACCTTGAATCCAGGTCTATCAGACTCTGAGTCCATTCTCTTTCTCTTTATTTTACCCTTCTGTCCTCTCCGGAACAACCACATGAGACATCTTAGGGAACTGAGGTAGAATTTGGACAGTTTGCGAGCTCGTACCAATGCAAGACAAAATACCAATGTGTTAGATAAAATGCATACTTTCATCCAATCACTCAAGTCAGCATGACTGCATGGACTTGGATGGTCACGCCTGAACCCAGAGAAATTAAACTCCAGGCCCCCACTGCATAATTGCAAAGCTGGATAAGAACCTCCAGGCCTCACCTGAAGGAGCTAGTTATCATCATCTGATGTCCCTTCCCAGCCCCGCTCATCCCAGGGTGAGAGAGCAAGCAGCTGGGGACTCTGGATCTGACCGACAGCCTTTCCATTAGTTTGCTCTTCCCAAACCCGACCTGCTGTCCTATCCCAGGCTATTCTAATTATCTCCCTCACTGTCTGAATGAGCTTCCATTTATTCCAAAAGACTATTTTTATGAACCCTCCATCCATTTAATAGCTTTTTAATCCTTATCCCCTTTTGGAAACTTTTTACTTAGTTGCCCCCCTGCTTTCATCCGCTTTCGGCTCTGTCCAGCCTCTTAGCTGGCCCCAGATGCTGCTCACTCCGCAGCCATGGCAATGTGCATCCGTCCCCATCCGCAAAGCCCAGGACGGCTTCTCAAACAGAATCTCACTCACTAAGCACCTCTATTTTGAATCACAGTCTGTCCCACATTTTTTTTTTTTTTTGAAGATTTTATTTATTTATTTGAGACAGAATGAGAGAGAGAGAGAGAGAGCACATGAGAGGGGGGAGGGTCAGAGGGAGAAGTAGGCTCCCTGCCGAGCAGGGAGCCCGATGTGGGACTCGATCCAGGGACTCCAGGATCATGACCTGAGCCGAAGGCAGTCGCTTAACCAACTGAGCCACCCAGGCGCCCCCTGTCCCACATTTTAAAGTGCACTCAGGCTGATGTTTAGCGGGCAGGTTTAGGGAGCCAGCAGAACAATGCGCCCGCACTGTCCCAAGTCAGTACTGTTGTCCCCACTTTGCACCAATGAGAGACTGACCCTTGTGAGGTTGCATAATTTGTCCAAGTTCATGCAGCTCACAGAAGGCTGAGCTGGGGATCAAAGTGTGATCTAAGCCTTCTTCTAAGTATGCTGTGCTGCTGTGAGTAGGGAAATAATTTGTCAAGTACTTAGAACAAGGAGACTCAGGGCATGTTGGTTGCCTTAATGAATAGTAACAAAGAGATTCTCACGATCATCCATTCCAATGAATTTTCTAGGGACCGAAGGAAAAGGTCAGAGTGCAGCATAAAGCCTCAGAGATCAGACTTTTGGAAGCCAAATCTGGGTTCTGCACCACCTAACTAGTGAGCTATATGAGTTTGGGAAAGTGGACTACTCAACCCAAAAGTCGTTGTTTCCTTGTGTTTTGAATGGATCTCACTGCCAGAATGTGTCCACAACAAACAAGCAGCTTTATCTGTGGTTTTCTTTCCACCCAGACCAAAGCCTGGCCCCGACTTGGGATTTAATAAATATTCATTGCCTGAGTGCACACTTTCTTTTCTGCCACCTTTCTTCCCAGGTAATTATGTCAAATGGGTTTGTTTTACTGTCCTTCCTTGCACTGCACCCCCCCCATAAATCTATCATCATCATCATCATTATCATCATCATCATCACTGTCCCCATCAGGAGTTTCTGGGTGTCCCAGAGTTTAAGTAACAGAAGGACTTTTGTGATTAACTAATCACACATTGGGTGAGGTGCATAGTTATCATAATAAAAATATCAATGCTATCCAACACTTACTGAGAATTTACTTAACCCTAAGTTAGAGCTCAGGCAGGTCATTCTTACCACAAAAAAAAAAAAAAAAAAAAACCCATTTTACAGATGATACAAGTAAGGCTTAAAGAGCATCGGTAACTTGCCTGGGGTCACACAGGCAAGAGCGAGGAATTGTAACTGAAACTAATTGATTCTAGAGCCTGATCTCAACCATGAGGTTACAGAGCTTGACAGAATTAGGATGAAAATGTAAATCTGTTCAACGAAAAACGATGCTCTTTCAAAGACCTTACCTTGAATCCTATGTCATGCTTGAAACCCACGGCAAGAGATTACAGAATTTAATACAATTCCTCTGGCTCTGAGACCAAAGACATTTTTGCCTCTTCACCAAGTGTGTGGGCAGAGAAAGTGCCTGTCATGTAGCCGACTGCTTGTGCTCAAGCTGGGCTGGAAGCCTGGGGAACGCGGGAAGTTCAGAGGCAGAGGGCGTGAGCACGTGGCTGTCCTCTCAGGCTGGCAGGTGCACGGTGGTAGCTGCAATAATTCCTGAGGAGGAGTCGGAGGTCACAGCCCTCTTTTCAATTAGCTCATCCCAGGCCTGCCAGCTCTCGGTACTGCTGCAGTTCAGACAGACGATGCCTGTTCGTGGGCAGGATGCAGCACTCTACACCAGACATTCCCACCAGCCGCTCTGTCAGAGGCTGGAGAATCACTACCCTCAGGCATCCTGTCACCTCAGCGAGGCCACAGGCTGAGCCGCTGGACAGTGGAGCTGTCCTCACTGTGGAACACTCAGGGGACAAGCAGGACAATCTCAGAGGCCACCGGTAATGTTCCCACAGTCCCAATCTGGGGCAGAGACGTCAGCTCCGTAATCTCCATTCCAGAAAAAATAGTGTTCTGTTGAACTGGTTAGGATACCATTTCAGCTGCTCAAACAGAGGCCAAGATACGCGTGACTTTTTCTCTCACGTATACGTCCATACAGAGCAGCCCAGGGTTGTACAGGGCTCTACCGTGTCAGGGAACCAGGTGCCTTACCTCTGATGCCTGGCATCTTTAGTATGCAGATTCTCTTTACTCATGGTCCAAGATGGCTGTTCCAGCTCCACCCATCATATTCCTATCCCAGTCAGCAGAGATGCAGAAGGGGAAAAGTAGAAAGGGAGAACATGTCTATCCCTTTTAAGGCCTCCATCTCCTGCTCACATGCCATTGGGCAGAACTCAATCAAGTAGCCATTGGGCCACATGGGAAGCCATAAAATGTAGTCTCTAGCTAAGAAGCCACACATCAGGGCGAATCTTAGAAATTCTATTATGAAAGAAAAAACGTGGGGGAGGCAATAGACATGGAGGAAGCTAGCATTCTCTGATACAAGCTTATCTTTCTGCCAACAAATATTTATGCATACCCTTCCTCCCAGGCATAAAACATCATCATCCCTAAGAGGGGCAGCCAGAAGCCGTGCCCAGTTCCCACATGCAGCTCAAATTTAGTAACTCTGGGTATTGTGCAGCCTCCCCACGGGGCCTGTTGTGGATGCACCATTCTGAGCTGTCACCAAGTCATTGTCCCCATAGCAACAGGGTTGAATAGAGTCAGGACAACGGCAATAAAAACTCCCATTAGGGGATGTCTGGGTGGCTCAGTCGTTAAGCGTCTGCCTTTGGCTCAGGTCATGATCCCAGAGTCCTGGGATCAAGCCCCGCATCGGGCTCCCCGCTCTGCAGGAGGCCTGCTTCTCCCTCTCCCACTCCCCCTACTTGTGTTCCCTCTCTCGTTGTGTCTCTCTCTGTCAAATAAATAAATAAAATCTTAAAAAAAAAAAAAAAGAAACTCCCATTCAGAAAAGGGATGAGTGAAAAAGCAGCCCCTTGTCGCTAGTGATTTTCGCATCCTGCTGGACAGTGAAACAAGATCCTTGGATAGGCTATCTGGCAGTTTCTGGTTTTCTGGGAGAAACACCCCTGACAGAGGATAAGGTCCTCCATGGCCTAATATTAAATGGGTCCTGGAGAGTGTTTCTCTCTTGAGGGCTGCAGAGGTTCATGATTTCCTAGTGGTCCTAATAAGAAAATCTGGGGCTGAATAATGGTGCCGTTTTGCAGACCAAGGCTGCAATTTCTTTGGAAATACTATTTTTCAAAAATGTCAGGATGTATTTGCTTCTAGATGCTTCCACAAGTGTAAGTAACCACAACCAAAATTTAATCTGGGCCTGCTTTTCGTGGGTTAAAAGCTCTGGGGTTTATATATTGGCTCTACCTAATCCTCTCTTCCCTCCTTTTTATGGTGACTCTCTTGAGCCCACCTCACACAAAAGCCCCGGTGGGAAGAGGGTGCCGTCATCTGATTTTGTAGCTGGGATATCTCCCCTCATCTGGCCAAGAGCACTTACAGAGACCCCTGAGCAAGGCTTGGGGCAGTGTGATCTCCTGGTAATGCTATTTCATCATCCACCCGAGTTCATCTCTTGACGGCCACTCAAAGAGCAGGAAGAATCATCCCACACACACCAACATCCTGCGTTTTTCCAAATGGTTCTACTGGAGTCATGTATTCCGTGGGCATTAGGCCTGCCTTCTGAGATGGTGGTAGTTTTACCAAATGCTTTTCCAGGCCACGCTAAGCAGCACTGACTCTCTGACCAGAAATATCTGTGTCTTTACTACCCAATACTGTGAAGAAAGTACGTCATATTTTATGTCTTACAGGGGCAGCACCCCACATCTAAATCTCAAATTCTCCATTATTGAGGATACCAGTTTAGTTGTTCCAGCAAGAGCTAAAATAACAGTGGGTTAAACAAAATAGTTTATTTCTCTTTCTGGGACAGTCTGACCTTGCTGAGCCCGGGGCGGCTGTCGCAGCTGTGGGCTGTCAGGGACCCAGGCTCCTTCCGTGTGGTTGCTCCCCATCCGCAGTGGCTTGTTCCCAGCTTGTGGTCCAATGTTGCTGTTCCAGCTGCTGCTGCATTCCGGCCACCAGAAAGGGAGAAGACCATGGAGGGACCATGACCCTTATTTGGGGTATAACATGAAATTGGCATACCTCACTTCTGCTCACACCCCATGAAGCCAGAAATCAGCCATGTGGCCACCCCCAGTTTGAAAGGAGCCTAGGAAGTTAGAGTCCTTAGTGAGATGAGCATGTGAGCTAGGGGTCTATTACTAAAAGAACAGGAGAAAACAGCCTAGGGACGGGAAACTAGGTACAGCCCAGACGGGCTGTTTTCCAGACTGATTGCCTCTAAAACTGGATAAAGTTTCAGAAAGCTTTTGATTCAACTATCCAGCTACAGGCCTGGGAGCTGAGAAAAGAGGGGAGAGCAAGACTTTGCTAGTGAATTCTGGGCTTGCAACCCATAGTCTTTTTCTCCCCACAAAAGTGGTTCAGAAATTAGTAGAACCCCACAGACAGAAAGCTCAGAACCCACAGCCGAAATAAGACAGAATTTCTTGGAAACACATGAACCTCCAACATTAACAAATCTTGAGGGTAGAGATGCCAATTCTGGGATAGAGACAGGCTGAAGGTATACACTCAGTGTGCTTAAAAATAAAAAAAAAAGTAACAGGACCAGGTGAATTCTACTGCAATGGAAGTGAGCGTGTCTTTATCAGAGTTGACAGAGATCATTAAAAAGTGAAAGCAGGAACCCAATATATTGATGATACCTCTAGAACTTGGCCATACAACCCCAGGGTGTATTCAGTGGAGTCTGTTTTCTCCTGTCTCCTGCAGCGAAATTCAATCTCATATAAGTTGTTATTTGTTCAAAGTGATAGATAAGCCTCCAAAAGTATGGTTTAAATCAATATTCTATTCCCCAGGTTAACTGAAACTGTGGATTTGTTTAATGAATAAATACACATGCAACTTTATGAATACACAGCCATAATTTTTACAGAGGGGATACCCAGAATGGGACTTTACTTTGCAGAATGCACTTGATTAGGATTCTAATACTGAAATGAATAACATATGAGTATGTCCAACATTGCCTAATGAAATATCTAACATTGTCTGGTAGCAGGCTGGCTTTATGAGCTAGCATGGAAACAGGAGGCCTGAAGAGATAAAAATGGAAGTTGAATCAAACAATACCAATAATAGCCGACATGTACTGAGTGCTTAAATATGCAAGGCTCTGTTCTAAGCATATCTATACGCTTGGCAGCTCACTTGATCCTTGTAACAATTCTAATATGAGCTACTACTATTGTTCCTGCTTCCAAAAGAGAAAAAGAAAAAAGAAAAAGGCACAGAGAGGGTAAGTAACTTGCCCAAGGTCACAAAGCTGTAAATTGGTGTAGTCAGGCTTCAGATCTGATCAGTGAATCAAGAAATTTGAACATTTTATCACCCAATAGGTAGATTCTGAGTCCTAAAAGAACTTATGGCTTAGTTATTTGGATTGGTGGTAAATTAGAACAAATCAAGATATCTCAGCGTTTACGGGTTTGTATGTGCTAGGTACTACAAAGAATCTTTGACCCCAGATGAGTTCACTATGCCCATTCTCCCTCACCTTTTCAAGTACATTGTCCTAAAACCATACCCTGGTAGAAAATGACAACTTTCAAATAAATTGCCTCAAGGCAACAGTAAACCCTAATTTGTCTAATAATCCATTTCTTAAAACCCCTAAACTGCAATTCTGAATGATTATCAATTATGGCTAAGGCATTGTTGATGGTGTAACTGATTGACTTGAAGTATTCTGATACCTCCTCAGGGGTTGGGGTAGGAGGAAACAATTACTCAGTAACTTTCAGTAATATTCATACTACTGTTCTCTAGAATTTAAACTACTGAGTCAGCTCCAAAACTCAAATGAGCTCAAGGTTCCAGACATGAGATGTGGTCATAACTGACAAGCGTAAGGGTCAGCAAACTGTTTCAGTAAAGACCCAAACAGCAGTTCTGCCTTTGTAACACAAAAGTAGCCATAGACAGATGTAAAATGATTGGGTTTAGTTGTGTTCCAATAAAACTTTATTGACAAAAACGGGCATCAGGCCAGCTTTGGCCCATAGGCCAAGGGTTTGCAGACCTCTGGACAAGACATTCACCAGAACTCTTCAAAGACACAAAATGTCACACAACCTCCATGTTGAGGAATTCACTTACAAATGGCACAAGGATGCATCTTAATTGTTTCTGTTGTAATCCTATTGTCCATTGTTATTTCCTATTGTTCCTTTAAATGTGCTTATGCTTGTCAGCAAAGTCCAGTTTTTAGTTCAGAAAATGCATTTGTCATACCATCAATAAGTGATGTGATGCAGAGGAAATTATTGCTACAACATGCAATCCATACAAAAACAAAATACAAACACCTGCTATGTGCAAGGTGATCAAAGACCTTACGTGGTTACTTTGCTTCCAAGCCCTCTGCCCTGCCAAGAAGTTATAAGCACATCTGACTCATCTAAATGTCATGTATCCATTAGAATTTGTGGTTGGCTGATAGAAAGAGAGAATCAATTGAGAGAATTGAGCCCCACCATCCTTAGGGCATGAATCCATCCCCAAGGACACAAGATGGACACAAGCCATGATTCCAGGTAGGAAAGAAAGGAAGGGTAATGAGTGAAAAGAGGTGTCCCCAAACAGGGCTCCCCTGGAAGTCGACGTAATGACTTCCACTTACTGCTCATTCTCCCCTTTCAGGAAGAGAGACTGGGAACTGCAGCCCTTTAGTTGGGCTCACTGCCTTACCAAATAAAATCAGTATATTTAAAGAGGGGTGGAGAACAGTCATGGGATAGGCCACCAGCCATCTCTGCCACGTAAGTTTGACACAAAGATTAATTCTTTTCTCTCTCTTTTTTTATGTCCTATTCATTCCTAGAAGCCAGAGTCAACTGACTAAAATGAAACTCCTCTTTCTGCTCAGCATGGTTACTACAACCCTATTCCTCCCAGTCCTTTTTGACTTCTCTTTTACAAATTACAAAGGGGAACTCTCTCCCAGGAAATGATGGCCAAGCCAGTTGGAGGTGGGGCTCATTTACTCTGGGTAAAAGTGTTCTCTGAGTGTTGATTAGTCTTCATTCCTCTCCCTCCCCACCCTCACCAGGAGATTCACTCTCTGCCTTGTCTGCCCGCTCTGTGTCCTGGAAAGCTGACTTCTGCACATCACATGATAGGGCCTCTTTGCTCACTGGCTTCTGCTTGGGATTGGCCAATGGGGGCAGGAGACAAGAAAAGTTGGATATAGATACTTCTTGTCCTAATCTTTATTGCTCAGGCAAGGCTTTGATATTAGCTGCATCTATGACAACAGCTTCTATATCAAAAGTGAGCAGCTGACCTCCTTAGATCCTATTTCCTCTAATCACCTCCGAAGACCTGGAGTGATGAGAGCTATCCTGATATTACTTCCCCATATTTCCTATTACTGGGTGCTTTAGTTTCCCATGAGAGTTCCTAAACCCTGCCCTCCCCTCTGGAAATATTCTCTGCATTGGAAAGTCTCTTTTCCTGCCAGAACCATGACTTCTATATCTTGCACCTGACTTGTGAATCTTATCCTCCCAAAGATGGAGGATACTTGACTGAAGATGGGTGAGTTGGGATTGCACCTTCTATATTCAAAACGCTCAAGACATAGTGCAAACTCTAGAGATAACTGGTGATTGCACTGGGGCCATCCTGCCACCCCCAACCCTAACACCTGGCCATTTTATCCCATTCTTCCCAGCCAATTCCAGGGTCTTCTTGTTGTTGAAGCCTTTGCTCACCACCCATTCCCACCCTTAGGTGGCCTTTTCTGTGCCTTTTAAATCACGTATGTCTGTTAGATTATAATTATCCATTGACATATTCAGTTCCTGTCTCCACTATGATTCTGAAAGGCAGGAATGCTTCCTTATACCCTTGTCTTCACAGCGCCTAACCCAGAGTCTGACACCCTCCTCACTGAGAACACGAAGAGGTAGTGTCACTGTGAGTCACAAGAGTGAGCTAAAAACAACAACGACAACACTGAAAGAGCCATTTTTAAACGTGTGTGCCGGTCTGGCTAACAGGAAGATTTTGAGGCATAGGAGGATGGCGGGACAAGTGGATGATCAGAGAGTCTGGAAGGGAACAGGTCATAAGGGAGGGGAAATCTGACTCGTTGATTGTGTGCACCATGGGGATGGTCAGGTACCACAGTGCCGGAGGCATTCAGAGCCCAAAGACTGACATTCAGGGACAGGACTAGAGATAATGGGCTGGGGAGGAGGAAGTCATGTACAGGGAGGCAATTAGAGAAACAAGGGAAACGCTTCCAACGACAAAAGTAAAGTGCAGGCATGCACTCTTCAGTCACCCCTCCTTGTTCCCCAGGTCAGCATTCTGTTTAACGCACAGGGTTAAATCCACAACCCTCATCAACATCAACTCCGTTAGATCAAAGACCAAGCTAATTTGCTAACACTATTAAATACATAAAGCCATCAGAAGTAATTTAATGCTTATCAGATATGCTTACTCCCTAATAAACCCTCACCTACCCCTTATTTCAGCCTAATGAGCAAAATGGTTTCAGAAAATGAATATATAATGAAGATTCCTTCCATTTATTTCCGTGAAAAAATTAGAAGGGGGTTTAGACAGAAAAGGGGATTGGCATTTAAGGGACATTTAGCTGCTTCATTGATTTCTATTTCATTTTGAAGCATGTGATGCACAGCTGAGGTTTGTCAACCTTATGTTAGCCCGAGTAATCCATCATAGTTAAATATCATATATTTGAGCTACAAATGCATTCTACCATTTGGCATGCATCGAGTTTCCCTTCCTTTATAAAAGGAAGCACAGACTGCCAGCCAAAGAAAGGAGTCAGTTTATCCATCAGAGGGAGCCCTGCAGAGAGGAAGATCAGCACAAGGCTGAATGTTTCCCAGGGCACGCGCCATCCCGTGCAGTGATTTCACTAGCCTTCCCCCTTGCCGGCTTTCCCTCCATCCATACAAATCTCTCACTCTTTTGTAATGGCCCCTTCATCTTGTCCCCACCCTGGTAAGGTGGTGGCAGAGAATCCTGTAGCTGGAAGGGATGTAGGTAAGCACAGGCCTAAGGCCCAAACCCCTCACTTTTCAAATGCAAACCCTTGTAAAATCCCTATGTCTGCCATCGGGACATCCCCAGTTCTTCCAGCCTTTTGAGGCTGCCCGTTTGTGTAATATTTGGATGAAAATGACAAGCTCTTGCGTCAATGCACTCCTCCCAGTGCCCTCCCATGGACTCTGCTGGTTCCCTGGAAGCACTCACACTCAGCGTCTGTCCTCAGAGAAATGGGGTCTTACTAGGGTTTCTCTTGCTATAGATGACCTGTCCCTTCCTGACACTCACATGAGACTGCTCATGCATCCATTCCCTCACTAAATACAAACCAGGTTACCCACTAGGGGACACATACCGGGCTAGACACCAAATATACAGGAGAAAGCAACGCAACCCTGGTCTCTCCCCTCACAGCGCACACAGTTAAATGGCGGAGATAGCCACACAGCTAGGATCCACAGTAAGAATGATCACGTAATGATGGTAAGAGCAAGCAAGCAAGAAAAGAAGCAGTACACCCCCAGGAGCCTCTCTTAGGCTGGACAGTTAAAGAAAGCCTTGCAGAAGAGCAGACACCGGGATTGAAGCCTGACAGCTGAGAAGGAGCCACCAGGCTGAGTGTGCGTGAGCGAGGGTAGGGAGAGGTTTTGTGGCATGCAGGGAGAGGGCACTGAGAAGAGAAGAATCAGAACCAAAAAGTGGCCCGGGCAGGTAGAGCACAGTGGGAAGGGGACAGGGGTGCAAGGGGGTGATCAGGGAGAACTGTAAGCAGGGAGGGACTCGAACTGATTTTATTTTTAAGGTCTGTCTGATGACTCCATGGATCATGGATTGGGGTGGACAAGGTGCAGAGAAAAGGGTGTGTGTTGCTGATTTTTACTTGAGGTTTGATTTATCCTAGGATGATGATAGCTGCCCGCAGAACAACAAACCACTGAAAGTGGGCTCATGCCCCACAGCTGAACAGTTCCTTAGCCTCCCTGCCACACCACTATTGACTGAGTCCTCCCTGGTCAGCCTCCATCTTGCTTGTCTCCTTTCTCTCTCCCCAAATGTCTCTCCTCCTCCCTCCTCTCTATCCTCCATCTCTTTTCTCTCAAAAACCCACAAGTCCTTTTTTTTTTTTTTTTTTAATGCAAAGGGATTCAACTCTCTAGCCTTCTCCTTCTAGACTCTGCCTAATAGTAGGGGTAGACTCAACTTCCACACTCAAGGAAGCTCATCAAAGTCTTTTCCTAAATAAAGATCCATTTCTCCTGAAATTATTATCTCACATACTTTATTTATCCATTATCCATGGTCCCAAGGGTGTTGTATAACAGCTAACCCCAAAATAAGTGTCCGTGGCTCACACATCTAGGGTAGTCCGCTCAGCCTCTCTGCTGATCTTGGCTGAGCCTGCTCACATATCTGGGAAGTCTAGGATGGCCTCTGTTGGAAAGATAAGAAACCTGATTCCACACGTCTCTCATTCTCCTTGGATGAGTGGGAAATATCCTTTTCACAGTGATGGCAGAAGGGAAACATAAGCACAAACACATGATCTTCACTCTCTGCTTACATCAAGTCTGGTAATATCCCATTGGCCAAAGCAAGCCACATGGCTGAGCCCAGAATCAGAGTCAGAGGACTATAGAATGACATGACAAAGGGTCTAGATGGGGGCAATGGGGTTGGGGCATTAATGCAGTCAATCCACCACACTTTAGGTTCGACAGAAGAGGGCATGCTCAGTTTTGGGTTTTGGTTTTTCATTCTTACATAATTGGACTCACATCATTAAAGTGACTTGCCCCAGGGCACACATCTTGATAAGGACAGCCACAAGCCAGAATTCAGATCTTTAGCCAGCCCAGTGCCCTTTCCACTATACCATGTAAATTCCCTAGAAGCCACCAGCCATATATGCCCATTTCCCTGTGTTCCCAGTAAGCTTGGCACGACAGTTAAAGACTCTTGTGCTGGATCCCAGGGATTACATCAAATGCTTAGGAGCAGAAGGAAATGCACATCTAACTTTAAGCCTGTGCTACCACCTTGACAGAGGATTTTAAACAACTCGATAATGAGAAATTGAAATTGTTTACCTGCTTTGACTTCTCTGAGAGATCGTAATGCAGGCTGAAGTTATTACACCTATCCATAGTCCCCATAAGAATAACACTTCTACATTTTTGCTAAATGCACATACATCTTTCCTATTTATGCTCAAGAAGTCAGTGTAAACCTGTTTTTCTGCATTTCATGCTGAAAATGCTCCCCTACTCCACAATCTGTTTAGACATATGCACTGGATACTAGGAACCTGACAGCAATTCTTTATAGATTTTACTTCTTTCTCTCTCTCTCTCTCTCTCTCTTTTTTCTCCTGACCTATCTCTGCTTTAAATCAGTGGCTCTCAAATGGAAGAAATATCTGGAGATGGTTTTGTCATGTCTTGGGTGGGAGTTGCTATGGCATATAGTGGTAGAGGTCAAGGATGCCACTAAACATCCTTCAGTACACAGGACAGCCCCCCACAACAAAGAATTATTCGGTCCAACATGTCAATAGTGCTGAGTTTGAGAAATCTTGCATGAAATAAATAAGATATCAGTGCATAGATTGCTGACACCAACAACCTGATTATGACAGATCTTTTTAAAAGTCAAGATAATTTATCCTGGGAAAATAGTTCTTCACTTAGAGAGGTGATAAACATAAACCATAAATGTTAATCCCAAATTTCATCATTCCTATGTCTAGTTCATCTATTCCCTTTGAGTCACACAATAGTCCCAGGAGGGCAGAAGGATGCAGGGTGGGTAAGTGCGGATATGTAGGTTCTGGTACTACACACACCTGACATTAAATCCCAATTGTGCCAATGGCTAGCTGGATGATGATGGTCAAACTTACTTATGTACCCCCTGCTGCAGTTCCCCTTTTGGAAAAATGGAATTATGGCCAGATATCACACAGGGCTGTCATGGATAATAATTTAGACAATCTATAAAAACTATCTGGCCCAGAGTGAGCATTCAGTAATTGTCAGTTCCCACTCATTAATATTAAAACTCCTCTTAATTTCAAATCTGGATCTTATATCCTGGTTCTTTGGGACTAGCCAGACTGTAGTTAGAGCCAGCAAGTACCTAATGAGAAAAAATTTCTGCTAATGACATCCATGGCTCAAATTTTCCATCCCCAAGGGATCGGGCTAGTTCAGACGGGGCTTCCAGGCGCATCTGAACCAAATTGCACCCACTTCTTACTAAGTTTTTGGTGCTGTATGTTCAGATTACTTCCATGTTAATCAGCTGAGAAGCCCAGTGGCCTTTGAGGAGTAATGGTCTCAAGAATGGTTAAATTCAAGTCTAAAAACAAGAAGCTGGAGGCAAATATATTCTAACACAGCCACAGTCCGTGATGCATTCTGGAAAATGACTGAGAATATCATCCTTGGGCATAAGCCAATGAGCCAATGTTGGTGAGTTCAGGTCAGAGGCAAGCTCACTCTTATTCCTCCGTGGGGCACTTCAGCCATCAATGGAAATATAAAGGCCCCTCCAAAGTTATTCTCCTTCCAAGTAGGGGTTGTCTGCTATCAGTTAGTAGCATGTTAGGTATCAAATTCAAAAACTCTTTTCTTGGTTTTAGTAGGAATGTGTCTGATGTATGATTTCAGGCTATTTGAGAAATTCCAATCATCTTTGCAAACCAAGTTGAGATTTCCTTCAAGCAGTTTGGCAAAATGCATCATGATGTGATATACATGAGCCCTTTGACCTAGCAAGTCTCCTTCTAAGTATCTTTCTTGCTAAAATATTCAGGCAGATACGCAAGGACATTCCCACAAGAATAGTCACGTATAACATTATTTTTAATAAGGGAAAATTGAGTAACTTGAATATTCATCAGTGGTAAATATGGTTACATATATGATGGCTCAGCCATCATATGGCATACTAAATATGCCAATTTAGCTTAGTATGCCAATCAGTGGCATACTAAACTAAAAAACAACAAAGTTGCACCAACTATGTACACACACTTGGAAGGATGGCTATGAAATATTGTCAATATCCCCAAAAGAAAACTATAGAACAAAATACACAGTATAAACCCATTTTTGTTTTGTAAAAAAGAGAGAATTGCATCTATAGAAAAATGCTAGAGCCACAAAAAGCATTAAAAAATTTTAACAGTGGCTAAAACCGAGAAATGATTTGGAAAAAGAAGGAAGTTACGGGAACTTTCTTTTCTATACTTTCGTATTGTTCATTTTTCACAGTAATGATATATTCTTTTATAATTTAAAATGATAAATTCCCTCTTTCTTTCCATTTTGCACACATGTATACACACACAACACATACATACACACACACACATAAAAAATATAGTAGTTCATAATACAGTAGTTAGACCTTTAATTGATCTTTAAATCAACTGAAATTAGATCAGGAAAACAGAAACTATTTTAATATTCTAGAAATTAAAGGTTCTAATGTTGAAAATTTGAGGCTTACCAAACAGTTGAAAGAGCGTGGGGAGAAGAGGTCATGGAAATCACCACAGGTAATATCAGCCGGAAGCTCCAAAGTTCTCAAGAGTTCACTGTGAAGCATCTGGAATTTTCAATATCCTCTGGAAATCTCCTCACCAACTTTTTCAGTGTAGAGCAGCAAAGAGAGTTGTTCTCAAAGAGCTTGCTACAAAGTTCCGATATATTCCCACATACCTGGACAGCAACTGCTAAGGAATCTTGATGGCCTCTCCTTATATATCTTGTATGACTTCCTCTCATTGGCAGAACCACACAACAAAGGAAAATGTAGTTCCAAGTTTCTCTTCTCTGATACAGAAGACATCTTAGAAGGGGGTGGTGGTGATGCTGAGTTGACAACAGATATTCTAATGGCATTTTTCACAGAAGTATAAAAAACAACCCTAAAATTCATATGAACCACAAAAGACCACAAATAACCAAAGCAATCTTGAGAAAGAAGAGCAAAGCTGGTGGCATCGCACCTGACTTCAAACTGTATCAAAAAGCTATACTAATCAAGACAGTATGGTACTGACATAAAAATAGACCCATAGACCAATGGAACAGAATTGGGAGCTCAGAAATAAACCCATGCATATACAGTTAACTAATATTTTACAAGGTATCCAAGAATACTCAATGGGGAAAGGATAGACTAGATATTCACATGCAGAAGAATGAAATTGGACCCCTATCTTACACCACTCACAAAAATTGACTTGTAATGGATTAAAGACTTAAATGTAAGACCTGAAATTTAAAATTCCTAGGGAAAAAAAAAAAAGAAAACTCCTTAGCATTGGTCTTGGAAATAATTTTTTGGATTTAACACCAAAGCACAAGCAACAAAAGTGAAAACAAGTAGGGCTATGGCAAACTAAAAAGCTTCTGTACAGCAAAAGAAATTATCAACAAAATGAAAAGCTAGCATATGGAATGGAAGAAGATATATGCAAACCACACATCTGATGAGGAGTTAATATCCAAAATATATAAGGAACTCATCAATAGCCAAACAAACCAATTAAAAAAATTGGCAACAGACATGAATAGACATTCTTCTCAAGAAGATATACAAATGGCCACAGGTATGTGTAGAGGTGCTCAAAATCACTCATCATCAGGGAAATGCAGATCAAAACCACAATGAGATATCACGTCACACCTGTTAGGAAGGCTAATATCAAGACAAGAGATAATAAGTGCTGATGAGGATGTAGAGAAATGGGAATCCTTATACTGTTGGTGGGAATGTAAATTGGTGCAGCCACTGTGGAAAACAGTATGGAGAGTCCCTAAAAAAATTAAAAATAGAACCACCATGTGATCCAGCAATCCTACTTCTCTGTATATATCCAAATGAAATGAAATCACTAACTCAAAGAAAACAGATAATCAAGCACAGTCTACTCTTTTGTTTTCTCAGCAATACTGTGCACCACTTTTACCAGTATTTAACTTCTGAGTGAACGTAGTAACAACATCATGCTTTTGTCTCGCAAATATTCCTGGTAAAACTGAAGATGCACTCACTCTTTCCCCTACAGGGAAGACACATGTTCTTATATCAATTCAGTTTCTTTATCTGTAGGCAATGTTTATTTCTTTTCTAGTAACTTATAACCTTAAAAACCAAAATATGGGTATATTACAACTAATACACTTTCTGTTCAACAGTGAGGCAATGGAAAAGGGGAAAACAAGAATGAATAATTATAATAAATAATAATAAGTGAAAATATATCAAAACAAGGAAGTATCAAGCAGCTCAGAAAATATGTATAACTATTCCTTGTATAATACATTCCTTATTTCCACAATTGGTTACATGGTCACAGTTGGGTTTTGTAACGTACTTCTCTCACTGTCCATTCCTTGTTCCCTTTGCCCTCACTCGGGACCTTAGCTAATCATGGTGCTTTACCTGTCAAGGTAATGCAAGCCTTTACTCATGAAGGATCTATGTCTGTATTAGCTTACTGTCGTTTTCCATTAACCTTTCTTAAAAACGTTATTTTTTAGAGCTGTTTTAGGTTCACAGCAAAATTGAGAGAAAAGTACAAAGGTTTCCCATACACTCCCCACCTCCACACCTACATAGCCTCCACTGTTATCAACAACCCCCACCAGAGTGGTATGTTCATTACAATTGATGAACCTGCATTGACACATGATAATCACCAAAGTCCACAGTTTATATTACAGTTCATTTTTGGTGTCCCATTATATGGTGGCAACCCTAATTCCACCCGGTAATCATATCATCATATCAGCAAGTGCAGGGTAGTAATCCCTTCTTTGTCTGTTGGTTCAGTAGCATAAATAGCCCAAAAGGCCAGGTGGCAGTCTCAGTTCTCAGTTCAATGGAAGTCTTGTGTATCTGGCAAAAGAGGTCCTCTTTTGGGAACCAAGACTGCCAAAGAAGTAGAGCCCAAATTGCAAGAAAGGAGGCAAAACTCCATTACAGAATCATTAGGAGTAACAGTGATAGAAGTCACTACCACATATTCCCTTTGGCTCCCAAATCCATGTATTTTGCCCGTGAGAGGACCTTATATTTTATATATTACATGTTGGTTCAGAGCATATTCTGCACCTTGGAGAATATCACCCAATCTTGAAATGTGTTTTCACCCATCATTGTTACAACCAACTGTTCAATTGGCCATTCTATTGCTATATTAGGTCATCTTCTTTGGAGTGATGATTATGTATGTATAAGACCAATGATTTAAGTATATATATACATATAAGTATGTAGAAGGCCAATGCATTCCATGGATATAAACCCTTTTAAAGTGAGATCTGGTCAGGAGAGATGCTGTGTAGAATATCATTACGGTAAATGAGGCATTTCAAAAACCCACACGTGGTGGTGCTGTCAGAAACATTGTAGGGAGGACAAATTGCTGTCCCTTCAAAAAATGGAGCCATATCAGGAGTGTGAATTTAGTTTCTGGTCTTGGCAGGTTGGGCACTCATGTTTTGTTGCCACATGATCATTGAAAGCCTCTTCTTCATTAGTTGTCCTTTGTTTAGCATTCATATGGGCACTAATATATTCATATTCTGTGCCCATTCTGAGAGGTCCATCCACATATCTCATCCCCCAGACATCCTTGTCACCGGTGTTCTAGCCTGGTTTGTTCCAAGTCCTTGACTACTAGCCAAATCATCACCCACTGCCTAGGAATCACTATAGCTGCATCCCACTGGCCACCTCTCGTTCCAGGCAAAATGAATAGTAGGTGCATGGCTCAAAGTCCTGCCCACTGGGAGGAGTTCCCTTTCATTCTGTTCCTTAGGGTTACTCTTGAGTAGAGCCTTAATGGTGCAATGATGCACTTTTGCACAACATGCTGTTTGTCTCTCCAATAACGATGCCATACTTCTTTCTTGCGGAAAGAAACCCAATATTATTTACATAGTGATAGTAGTATGCTCAAGGGAGGTGGCCCTGTTCCCAGGGTGAGAGTCATAACTGGTGTAAACCCATCCAGGTAAACCCATTCCTATATGCTAGTGATGGAGTTAGAGGTGGTCACATGACCTAGTTCTGGGCAACGGGACCGGGCAGGAAGTCTATGACTTTTAAGAAATATTCTTTTCTCCTGATAGATGGAAATACATGGAAGAAAATGTCTCCTTTATGTGTCCCTGTAGCTATCACAGTTTAAAGTAGTAATTTGGTCACTGCAGCTTATAGCCATAAGAGGAAGGCAAGAGGGTGGAAGAAAGAGCCCAGATATCACTGAGCTACTGAATTAACCAAGCCTGCAACTGCTTCCCTTCTCAATAAGTGGTATAATAATCCCCCATTAGTAGGTCAGCTTAGTCAGGTATTCTGTTGCAATTGAAGGGATATCAGTTTAAAAACAATATTTTACATATTCTGTATACATGTCCTATTACCTTGTCATGAGGGCTTTCTATAAATTTATGGTTAGCAGCTTTGTATAATTTGAATACACTTTTGGACAATAGGTATGGGAGTGGAAAAGTGGAAAAGAACCAAAAAAAAAAAAATCAGGGTGAATTTTTATCCCTAGTGATTAGAAAGAATAAAAAAGTCACATAGTCCATATCCCCAAACAAACACACACCCTCACCTTTATGTCTCTAGGTAGAAAGGGGCAAGAATAGGTTTCTTTAGCTTCAGGACCAGGGTATGAGACAAGACTGAGGGCCAGCATGAAAAGAATGAACTGAGGGACAAGGGATGTTTGGGTGGCTCAATGGGTTAAGCTTCGGCCTTTGGCTCAGGTCATGATCACTGGGTCCTGGGATTGAGGCCCCTGTCGGGCTCTCTGCTCAGCAAGGAGCCTGCTTCTCCCTCTGACTGCCGCTCCCCCACTTTGTGCGCTCTCTCTCTCTCTCTCTCTGAAAAATAAATATATAAAATCTTAAAAAAAAAGAAAGAAAAGAAAAGAATGAACTGAGAAATGTGGGCAGAACCCATGCAGGTGTTTCAGGTCAGTCAGAGATTTGGAGGATAGAGTTTATGTGAAAAAGAAAAAAGAAAAAGCCTCAGGAGGAGCCCTGAACTGGCTCCACACAGTGGTTCTGGGTTAAGCAAGGATACTTGGAAAGGCAGCTGTCAGATTCAGTAGCAGTTCACCCTCTTGTGAGCTTTAGAATTTGCACATATGGAGGAGATAACAGATGATGCCCGCCACTGGGAATTTTATTTTTGCACAACTCCTAGATCGCATTCCCTCAAAATGAACTCAGTTCATTTTGAGTACAGTTGTACAGTTTACAAATTTATCTTCCTTGAATGAAATCAATATGTTTTTGCAAAGGACTTTGCCCTGCGTTCACTGGTGAACATTTGTGTCCTGCCAGGCAGATAGGACAGGAGGAGCCTTGGTAGTGGGAAGAGAGCGATCTCTGCTGCCATCTTCTGATGCTACGAGTAAGAGACAGACAGAGGGAGGAAAAGCAAAGAACACACACAAGCATCTCTTCTTCATAAATTAAGATGCCCTGGGGAAAAGTCTCGAACTTGGCACTGTCTCCTTGGAAGTAACAGAAGCAAATTCCTCCCTCCGCTCCCACAGCACCTACCCCATCCTACTCCATCCCATCCGGTTGGACCGTACGGGATGGTGCCAGGCCATTGCTGTAGTGACTCGACAGAACCCAGATTTGGACTCTGTACTTCTGGGAAGTATAGACCTCTCCGGGTGGTTTGTAACAACTCAACAGGAATGGAAGCTTTGCTTTCTGATTTTTGATAGAAAAAAGGCATTGTTGGCTCAGGTCCCCCAACACGGTGAAAGAAATAAAAGTCATTATAATCAGGACGTTATTATTAATGTGTTCCCAAATGTCCCTACAGGCTGTGAAATCTGGTGATGTCATACCATCTTAAGTATTCTTCGTAAATTATTTTTGTACAACTGACCTTCCCTTCCTCTAAAAGGAAATCATTCCAAAAGCTAAAAGTTCTTCACTTGTGAAAATGGGTTACAGTTATTTCCCATATAAAGTATCTCTTTGCTTTTTGCATTTCATCCCTTTGCTCTGAATGGCTGGCACTTCTCATCTCTTTCAGTTAATAATTGCTTGGGAAAACTATGCACCTTTTATTATTTTAATTTCAAACCATCAGGCAGGGCCGTCCATCCCATTAATTACTTTGAATTCTTTCTCTAATGCTAACATTTTCCTAGTCTTGACTTATAGAGCTGAACATGGAGTTTTGGGGGCTTTCTCCTCGAGGGTCAGTGACTTCCAGGGTTGATTTTCAGATTTCTCTGCATCTGTAGCCCTAATCATAGGCAAATATGCTATTCACAAGCTGGTCGGTTTCCACAGAGCACTGTCCTGACCCACTCCTCCTATGGTATGTCACCTAAGTTACTTTGGTATAAAGCCTGTGACTATTTCTGCTTCCCATTTGGAAAGGGGTTTGGCTGTGTGTTCTTGGCCTCAGCAGAATAATGAGATGAGCTATACCTGGGACGTAGAGGCTTTTGTGTCCAAATCCTCAAGCCTGAGAGGAGAGGCACAGAAAAAGATATTGAAGAAACACGAAGAGACAGAGCTTTCCCTGAGACCAGGACATTGGGAAGAGCAGTGGGGAAGGAGATGGGTGGTAGAGGGATTTACATATTGCTTGCTGGCTTCAAAGGAGGAAGGCTATAGGTCCCAGAGCAACATTGCCTTTATGATGTCTCAGTCAAGAGTACTGGTGGTGTCACCACACAGAGATCTCTGTGGAAAGATGACAAATGAACAGAGGTCTCCCCCCCAATGCCATGGAACTATCTAAGCCCCCAGAATTTCACATGAACCAGGAAGAAGTGGACAACAGATCTCATGTTAACTTTCTCATCAGCCCAGTGAGACAGGAATTTGATATGCAAGTTGAGTGACAGAACATAAAGCTCCATTTTCCACATGACCATGTTTATGGACTGAGATCCAGATCACCGCACTAAGTTCCAAGCTTGGCATGTCTTCATTTGACTTTGGGAACTCACAAGACTTCCTAGTGCATCTGTTTCCTCATTGCTGAAATAGGGCAATAAAACCTTTTCCGCCTTATTCTCCACTCTCTCCCCAGTGCTCACCACACAGGTTGGCATATAGTTGATGGCCTCAAAAATATTTGCTAAATAAGTGTTATGGAATGAAGGAATGCAGGCATGCATGCATGAGTGTCCTGGCTAGTTTTATGTTGCTGTGAAAACTACATGAAATAATACACATAAAATCATTTTGTACCCTCTAAGCCCTTCACAAATGTAAGGAAGCATCATTATCATTCCTTCCTTGGTTTTCACCCTCCACTGTTGGTAGTGAAAATTGATTACCTATTAAGTGCTGAGTGAGAAGGTTAGCCTTAATAATTTCATTTGGCTTGCATACAGAAAGCTCTGTTCCTGCCATACCTTGAATAATCATGGGCAGATATTTCAGATACTGGCTCCCTTCTTCTGCCCATTCTAGCCACGGGTGCCAAATCCTTCCTCCAATATATTGGATCTGAGACCTTGCAATGTCAAGTCTGATCAAGAAAATGTCAAGTTCAAGGGAAGGAAGGTGGCTGTATCTTTCTCCATAGTTCTTGGTGACTGTGTTGTCCTATATTAGCAAATAATTCTAATGAAATCCAGACACATTATAGCACCATGTTGTTGTGGACCCTCTGAATGGTTTCCCTGATGGCAGTAATTTGTTTCCAAACCCAAACAGCATAAGTGGGGTAAAAATGGGTAGCAAAGAATATTAGGAGTGCTCCATTTTCTTTAATCAGATGGTTCCTGGCACAGAGATGTCAAAAGAATAACTAAATGAAAACAGAATTATCTTCCTGCTTTATATAGTAAAGTTCTTAGAAACAGAATAAAAGAATTGGAAGAGATTCCTCTGCATATTTGATCTTATCTTTTTATTTTTTTTCTTATCAGGTGACAATGATTAGATTGGATGGTGTTTTATTTAGGACATAAATATTTATTTATTTATTTATTTATTTATTTATTTAAAACACCATCCAAATTCAATTTCAGGAATCGAAATGCTAATTCATCACTTACGGGCCCACTCTCAGAGTTTAAAGTCAATCAAATATCATTTCAGTGCATACTTTGTGTAAGAAACTGATTGGTCTGTTAAATCCTTTAGGACAATACTAAAATAAATATAACATGACCTCTGAAGTCTGGTTGAGAAGAGAAGGCACATAAGCACAGACACACAGACACAGTGGTGCAATTCACAACAAGGAAATAGACACAAATGTAACAGTTTAATGGTTATGAAACACGTAAGGGCTATAGAACAACAGAAAGGGAAAACCTATGGGAGCCTGGCGTCTATAAGAGTGGAAAAAATGAAGACAAGTCTCATCTAAAAACAGAATGCCTTCATCTCACTGAGAAGATGGAAGAAGCTAATATTTACTGGGGCATCAGTTGTATACAAGACCCTGTTGGAGGGAATACACGTGCTATCTCACCAAGACCTCATGCTTACCCCTGAGGTAGACACTAGATGACGAAACTGAGGCTCAGCAAAGTTAAGTGATTTATTCAAGATGACACGCCTATAAGTAGCAGAGTCCAGATTCAAACCATGGGTGTGTAACCCTAAAGTTCAAGTTAAAGTCCATGAGTCTGTTCCAAGACTTTTGAGTTACAAAAGTCGTCAAATTCTTATACTAAAGGAAAAGTTTTAAATAACGGGAAGAATGTGTGTGTGTGTGTGTGTGTGTGTGTGTAAAACCAACTGTAAATGTCCCAATTATAATAATTCTGGATGTTCAGAATTTGGGAGCAGTGAGTGACTGTTCAATGTGCTGTCAATCTTTCACTTATGCTAATTTCTTACTCTTACTCTACTTTTACTGGAGTTTTCACCTTTACAGCATTATTTGGACATGCTGAAAGACACCATCTAAGGATAAGTAATGGAAGCACCTAATTTGAATTCTGTCTTTACACGCTGGCTTTCATTCAGGCTCATGGAAATCCACTCCCGACAGCTGAGGTCACATAAAGTCTCAGTGTAGTCCTCCTCAACCCTGTAAAATTTAGACCAATCTGCACTAGTTTAGGGAAGTAAACCTTAATTACTCTGTCAGTAACCTCTAGTTGGAAAGATGCTCACCTGAATGGAAAAGAGTCCAAGGGAGAAAAAGGGCATCCCCAGGTGAGCTGATGCAGGAAAGTTCCAGATGGTGCAAGAAGAGCCAGGGCCTGGGGAGCAGAGGCCGGCCACGGCAGACCCAGCTCCACAGAGCAGGAGCCATGTCATGAAATGTCTAGACCAGTACTTAGTCCTGAAACACAAGTCCTATGGTGTAGGAAGGTCTACGAAGTTAATGACATATGAGAAAACCCAGAAGGAAACATAGGTGATGCCACTTCAGAAGGAAATTTCCAACACAATAAAAACTATGCCAATTACTTTTCCCAAAGTTGGCTCATTCATTATGCAATCAAATAAACATTTATTTAGCATATATTTTGTGCCAGGAGCTATATTGGACTTCGAGATAAAAATAAATGAAAGAAAATCTTTGTCCTCAAATTGCTTAGAATGCTGGGCTGGCGACAGACAATTTTACTGAGGATAGTTTTGAAGTATTCATGACAGGAAGCAGAGAACCAGCTGATGAGCTGACCTGGCACTGCACTGGGTAGATAAAGAGGGAAGGGTGGATTTCTAAAAAATATTTAGGAAATAAAAATCATCAGTAGATGGTAACTTAGTTAATATGGAGGATGATTGTTTTATAAAAAGAAAAAAGTCAAAGTTGTCTCTCACAGATTTCTAGCTTAGAGAAAAACCAAGAGATCATATGAATTTCAGGTATGTATCCATCCATTAACAGTATTTAGTAAATACTACTTAAGTGCCTGGGACTTTAGTATCTTTTATCTAATCGAATCTATATAATCGAACATTTTCCTGAGATTTAGACATTGTAAGGAACCTAAGATATAATGTAACTCAACTATTTCACATAAAGAATAGAAGAATAATATTGAAAACCTACCTACCATGTGCCAAGCACTTTGTTAGAAGCTGTGTGTTTTATAACTAATCCTTGGGACAACTCTCCAAGGTGACTTCTAGCATCCCCATTTACAAATGAAGAAATGGAGGCTGGGAGAAACTAAGTGTCTCATCCACAGATTGACAGCTACAGAGTGACAGAGACCAGACCCAAACCCAGGCCTGCAGACTTCACATCCCATCCCATGTCATTCAAACAAAGTCTCGCTGCCTCTGGGAGGATAGGTAAGCGTTCAAAACAACCGAGTCACAGTGTGGGGACTGTGGACTAAAGGAGCTAGCATTCCTTCTCAACTCTCTTCTTTAGCCCAGTGGCCCTCAAGATAATATCAGAGCAACATGTATTACATTTTATTTCAGACTTGCTAATTTCAAAGTCATGCAACCCATTGAGAACACTCCTCTCCACAATTTCGTATTTAGTTGTACAACCAGTGGTGTGCTGGACACATCTAATTCTGGCTCCCAAGAGCCAATTGTACACACTTCTTCCCAACTCTGTTCAATGACATCTTGATGGTAGCTTGAAATCAGCCACGGTAAGAGTATTTATACCACAGAAATCAAAATAAGCTATAAATTGGGGCTTTTTTCAGTTTTAGAACTAGTTGTGAAACTTTCACCAGCACATTTCTATGTATAAGCATTTGTAGATATGCGTTTGATACACAAAACTCTATCTGAGGGCTTTAAAATCACTTCCTGAATTTGAATGAACTCAGACTTAGCTTGTATATTTTATCACCTTTGATGAAACCTGTTGGATTAGCAGAAAACATTATTATTATCTGATGCTTTGTACACAGTGAAATTCAGTTTACTTACACTCAATTTTAAAATATATATAACTTGTGCTAAGATTACTTTTTTGGTCCAGATGTTGCCCTCCAATCACCCTTGCGAATTTTGTGTTTCTACATCATAGCATGCTTGGGGGCTTCTTTGCTTTATGTAGATTTATGAGGTTTAGGGAGAGGAATCTGCAGTGATTTATTCATGGTGAGATTCTAGGATCTCCACTTAACAGTGATTAAACTGTCTTAGAATTACATATACAATTATCATATGACAATTACATATGATCATATAGTTGGCATGATTTCTCAACTGCCAGGATTGAATGACTGTAACAGCTTTTTGAACAATATAGCTCTAAAGAAGTACAAATGCTTTACCTGGAAGCACATAGTTCATTGCTGGTGGTTGCATCAGTTTCACAGGGAAATTGTCTTTCAAAGCAACTAATGCTACCGTCAAAACAATCTTCCCATACCTCAAGATGAAGAACTGAGCTATAATTCTTCCTTTCACTGGAAAAAAAATGTACATTTTGATGAACTATGTAGGCACACACTAGCTCAGAATGGTGGATTTGAGGAAAGCATGAATATTAATTTGCAATATTTTGAAAAGGACATGTTTATGGCAATTGGATGATTACTTACTGGTAATTGTGTCATAATAATGTTAGTAGTTTATATGCAATCTCAAAAACAAATAACCCAGGGAGCTTAGTGCTGCAATATCATCAGCAGCCCTTCAAAAGCAAATCTTTCTTTGAAGACAAATCATTTAAAGAAAACTAAATGAAAACTTGCAAAGAATCCTGAGTCTCATAGGTACTGGGCTCTCCTGGGATCTGCAGGTATCCAAAAAAGGCTGGTCCTCACTGGGCATTGACATAAACACACACAATTTGGACCAACCCCCCAGCCAAACTCTGGATGCTGACAACTGCTATTGATTTCCCTAATCCTTCCAGGGATAAGGAGGTAGCCAGAATGGAAAAATGCTGTGGTTTGGGGACAGTTTTGTAGAACCTGGAAGATATTTTAAATTGGGAATTTCAACACTATATTTTCCAATCCCTGTAAGTCAGTTGTGAGTGCGGTAATTTTTTTAAATCTGAGAAAGTAGAGGTACAGCTGTTAAAACAATAAATATTCTTTTCCAGAAAAAAGCATATTGATTGAGTTAGAGATACCCTGGGAAGGAGCCCATAGCCTGCCATCTTGCATTTGAAAGGACAGGCGTCATGAATCACAGATGCAGGACACAGAACATGTGGGAGGGGGACTGGATTTTCATCATGTGTTGTGAATTTCCCAAACCCATGCTTTAAAGAAGATGTACGTGACACCTTGAGAGCAATCACCTACAGGTCACCTTCCAACCCTGCCTATTTCTCTTGTATGTAGATTCCACAAACATGCATTTGTTGTGCATTAGCACACGCGATTCCTATTGGCTCAAGGTACTCGCATGTGGTTCTCTTTGATCGTGGAACTCCAAGCCCATTGTTTCTCTAGACTATTTAATCTCCTCCCCCCCTTTTTTTTTTAAAGATTTTACTCATTTATTTGAGAGAGACAGAGATAGCAAGAGAGAGCATGAGGAGGGAGGAGAAGGAGAAGCAGGCTCCCCGCTGAGCAGGGAGCCCCAGACCCTGGGATCATGTCCTGAACGGAAGGCAGATGCTTAACCAACTGTGCCACCCAGGCATCCTCTCTTCCCATTTCTTTTAAGCACATAGTAGGCACGCAGATTCACTGCCTCACTATGTTAGTCAATGCTGGCTGCCAGAACAAAGGACCATAGGCTGGGTACATAGACTGGTGGCTTAAACAACTAAAGTTTATTTTCTCACAGTCCTGGGAGCTGGAAGTCCAAGATCAAAGTGTCAGCAGGTTTGGTTTCTCCTGAAGCCTTTCTCTTGGGCTTGCAGATGTGTCCCCACATGGCCTTTCCTCTATGCTTACATATCCCTAGTGTCTCTTCATCTTCTTATAAGGACACCAGTCATATTAGATTACAGCCCAACTCTTAGGACCTCCTTTATCCTTAATTACCTCTTTTTTTTTAAAGATTTTATTTATTTATTTGCTATATAGAGAGTAAAGCAGAGGCGATAGATAAGGACTGGGGGAAGGCTATAATTTTAAATAGGGTGGCCAAAGGGGGTCTTATAGGGATGGAGACATTTGAGGAAAGGCCTCCTAGAGGTTTGGGAGTAGCCCATGGCAAGATGTGGAGGGGAGCATTCCAGGCAAGGGGACAGTGGGTGCTGAGTCCCTGGTGTATTGGAAAAGGGACTATCAGGTCAGTGTGGTAGCTGGAGAGGAGTGACCCAGGGCCAGAGTAATAGGACATGATGAAAAAGAGGTAGAATTATGTGGGATTTTGTGTAGGGGAAAGTCAAGAGGGGAGCATGTGTACAGAAATCTTAGGCCATGGTAAGGACGATACATTTTTCTCCGAGATGGGATGCCCTGTGAGGGTGTGAATCAACTCTGCTTTATTGAGAATAGACTTGGGGGAGGGGCAACAGGTAGAAGCAGGAAGAACAGGAATAGGAAGCCATTCGGACAGTGCAGGACCAGGGCAAAGAGGTGGACGTGGAGAGAGGGGACTGGGCTCCAGATACATTTTGAAGGTAAAGCCAAGAGGATTGGCTATAGGATTGGATATAGGAGTATGAGAGGAAGTGGAGCAAACAGGATACAAGGGGAAAAGGGAGTGCAGCGTGAGAAAGTGGGGTTGTCATTTTCTGATATGGAGATTAATAAAGCAAGGATCCAGAAGTAGGTTTTAGACAATTTAGGCTTGAGGTGCCCATTAGATATCATGGTAGAGAAGTGGGGGAGACAAAACATCTCCCTCATGGAGCTGCTGTAATAATTAATTGAAAGACAGTATAGGTCTAACAAAAGAAAGACTAAAATCAGCTAACACTTATGGAATGCCTTTGTGTCAAGTACTCTTCTAAGTCCTTTACACGTGTTATCTCACTAAATCCTCACAACAACCCAAGGAGAGCTATTATTATCTTATTACATTTATAAGGAAACTGAGGTTAAATATTTCTCCAAAGTCACATACGTAGCTGATCCAGTCCATACCCTTGACGCTACAGTCTTCTGCCGCCCCTGGATAATGTGGACTATGCCACGGTCCTTGTGGTAAGATGTGGAAACAGAAAATCTGTACTCTCTACAGGATGACTCTCTGCAGAGATCCCACTGACTTTGGGTATATCCTGTTTCTCAAGGGCATCTAGATTTTCATGGGACAGGAAGCCCAGTGTGGTTTCCACCCAGCTGCAAATACTAAACTACAAACATCAGCTTCTGCTAGGCTGTTGTTGCAGCAAAACTTACATATTAAAGAAGTAGAAGAGCAAGACACACAGAACGGCAGAACAAAGAGAACACAAAAAAGGACAAGAAAGTGTGAGAACACAGCCACCAGTGTGAAGGCACAAAGCTGCAAGGTCCTTGAGAGCCACCCAAGTGGCCCCTGGGGGGCATGTTTTTAAGCTACTTTATTCAAATTAACAAATGAGCCCATGATTCCAGAGGCAGAACAGAGTGCTCTCCTTCTTCCACTTCTAAACGACAGGACAGGGCCCGGTGGGGAGAGAGAGTAGCAGAGGCAATTTATCCTTGTCAAAGCGAAAGTTCCCTCCCATCCTTCATTTTTTTGCACAAAGACTCACTCACACTCACACATGTAGGTGTCATGGAAGGAGGGTGCAAGGCATCCAGATTTGAGATCACCACGCATAAAGCCTTCTGATTCTTAGAACCCAAAACATCTCCACACTCCCCACCTCATCTGGCAGCAGCCATGTTCACATACTCCTGAGCCATTGTGACGCCACAGGATCTCCATGTCCCGTTCGTTTTTAGCAAAAAAGGGCCCCTGGAGTACAAAGGTTCTAAAACCTGAAGACAGAGGGGCACCTGGGTGGCTCAGTCGTTAAGCGTCTGCCTTCGGCTCAGGTCATGATCCCAGGGTCCTAGGATCGAGCCCCTCATCGGGCTCCCTGCTCTGCAGGAAGCCTGCTTCTCTCTCTCCCACTCCCCCTGCTTGTGTTCCCTCTCTGTCTGTCTCTCTGTCAAATAAATAAATAAAACTTAAAAAATAAAAATAAAATAAAACCTGAAGACAGAGACAAAGACAGAGGAAGGGTCCCTTCCCCACTGGTCACCACCAGGTCCCTCAGCTTCTGAGTTACACCAACCAGCATCCTGCATGATCTTGTCTAAAGAGCCACACCCTACGTTCCAAGCATCTACCTTTGCCGTGTTCCCTCGCTAAGAATCATCATCAGGCGAAGCTCTCTGGAGAAATGTGCCTCTGATCATCTGATACGGAATTTGGCAGACAAACGTGTGGCCATCCTTGAGAGTGGCTTGAGTGGAAGTTTTAAAAACTCACAGAAGCCCTTAACTGCTTCCTCTCAGCTAGTTCTCAGGTACCCGGAGGCTTTCTCCAGGTCACCTGGACAGCAAACATCCTGCGGATGCAGTCCCCTGTACCCATAGGAAGTATTTGTTGGCCTGTCCCCAGATTCTGTGACTTACTCTCTGTACCAAATCCCAGCCTCTGGCTCTCACAGAACACAGACGTGTGGGAAAGGTTGAACCCGGCATAAGACCCAGACTCCCCCGATGACCTTGGGGCTGAGTCCTTTGTCCTGGTCCTTCAGCTCCAAGAGGAATCTCATGAGAATCAGAAATGACATTTGAGCTTAAGCCTTTTTTTTTTTCTTTTTCACCTGATTATCCCTTCAGAGGAAGAGAAGTTCACATCACAAAAGCTGCATTTAGAGCACTAATTCGGAGGTCAGATTGAAAGAGCAGGAGAACTTTACAGTTAAGGTTTAAGCCACCATGAGCTGAAATAAGAACCCAGCTTTTGGAAGCATCTTCCCTGAAAAGGTCCAGTTCGGTTCTTAATGGGATCTGACACCGCTCAGGCTGGGACTTGCAAGGTGGTAGCCTGGAGTCTTCTACGGTGCGCTGTGGAGCTCTCCTGGTGTTTGTGTTTATAACAGGAGAAATGCCTCTGTTATGGTTTCTAGTGCAAATCACCTGAGAATACTTCCCTAAGGATACTTCTTTCTGGATATGACATCTTTTTGTAGTTTTGGGGGAGGTGATTTCAGGAAACTGTCAAGGGAGAGAGTGAGGAAGTGACACAGGGAAGGGAAGGAAGTCAATGAAGGGGGTGTCGTTGAGCTGAGGCACCACACAGATGGACAGAGTCACTACAGTGGGCAGCTGCAGCTCAAACCCACCAGGGCATGCCAGGGACTGGTGCAGAACACGTACCTCAGAGTCATCCTAGTTGAAAAGCTAAGAAGTAGGAGATGAAGGCTCCTTGCCTATCACTGGTCGGGAGCTGCTTCTGAGGCAATAAGGCACCACTCTTTCATCTTGCCCTGCCACTGGCTGAGCATTCCCCCAGCGGCCAGATGAGAACCCTGAGCCAAGGGCCAGCAGGTGCTCACCACTGGCTGCCTTCAACACCTTCCATCACATGGCAGTGAGTACTACGAATAAGGGGCTCCAAGAGTGATGGACAGATGGATAGAGAGATGTGTCTTTCTTCCTTCCTTCCCCCCTCCCTCTCTCTCTCTCTCTCTTTCTTTTTCTCTTTCTTTCCTCCCTTCCTTCCTTATTTCCACAGAAGTTAACCAACAATACACATTGTTCTGTAACATGATCTTTTTACTTTATGATATATCTTGGAATTTATTTCAAATTCAACATATACAGACTTTCATTCTTTTCAACAGCTGTGTAGTATTCCACTGTATGAGTAAATAATTTATTTGGCCAGTTCCATATGGCTGGCCATTTAGTTTGGTTGTAGTCTTTATTACAAACAATATTATGTATAGTTTTCCCATATGTACAAGCAAATCTGGAGGAGAAATTGCTGGTGAATGGCTACTTCTCTGGATATAAAGAGGACACAAGCATTTGGTCCCCCCAGCAATGCAGGGAAAGGTCCACTCCCTGCTCCTTTACCACCCCTGCATGCTATCACACTTGAGGTTTGTGCCTTCCTTTCTTTGCCCCTTCCCGGCAAGCCAATTTAGAATGTAGGACAGTATACATTAGCCCATGAGGCAAGTATGATTCTGAGCCAAAAGCCAAGCCAGACTGAGGAAAGAAACCACTCAGAAAGATTCTACGTGAGGTGGTGAAGATAAGGGAACACTCACAGACACACAGACACACTTACAAACACACACATGCACACACAATGTTTCCTGGACATTAGGCAGCTGCCTGGCCAAAAGCCTTCTTGCACACATTTTAGAAACTGTGATTTTAATTGGCCCTGGCACTTATAGCTGCAAATGGCGTTATCCTTTTTAATCCCCTGGGCACCAGCTACAAGCAGCCTGATAGAAAAAAGGCACCCTAGCAATGGCCTGCTATAAGTTGTGTTGATTCCCCAGGGCAACCTGTCTCCTGTGCCCTTTTATAGAACATCCCCTTCCCTGGGTGCCTTATCTATTTTAAACCCGCAAAAATTGATATGGTTTGTGGTGGGGGGAGAAAAGGACTTTTCTATCTTCTAGCACAGGTAAACTCACCGATTTCACCATGACTTATTAGAAATAAATGTCTGCTGTAATTGTGGATGTGCTAAGAACAGGTGTAATAGCGGGCCCACAGGTGATCTGTCCTGCTCAACCCTGGCTGACAAGGATGAATTTCCTATTCTTACGAATCACCTTAATGCACTCGTAGAGGAGATTTGCAGCACCGTTAGGACATTTGTAAGGCTGTGGTGCTGTAAAGCTTGCATTCCAGCTTTGAAATATTTATCATTTCCCTTCCTGCTTGTTTCCGAAAACATTAGGTGGCCAAAGTGGAAGTGAGTTCCGTGTCCTTCTCTCTCTTCAAATGCAGAAAACTCTGCCCACGCACCACGGATAATAGCAACGAGTATGTAACCAAATGAAACATGCCTCCTCTTGGCACCTACTACAGACTTAGTGCTACGGAAAGGAAAGGTCTTTGTGTGAAAACCTATCATTCTTGGGAAGACCTCAAAGTCCGAGGTCTGGACAGAACTTCTCTGCTGAGACAAGGGAAGTGGGGGCTGAGCTGTGGCCCTAGGGTGTGAAGATGTCACTGGAGACGCAGGAAGAGGTTGGGACACCCTCCCATGCCCGCACCCTCAAAACCTTCAGTAGAAGTCTAAAATCACAGAGGGCTTGGTTTATTCAACCCTGTCACAAATATCCTACTGTGCGCCTACCATGGGTTTCAGGCACCCACATGACGGTGGCACACGGGGTCTGGGTCACGTTGGAAACTTCTCTGAGGTTTGGGATGACACAGATGTCCAAATGCTGGCCCCCACACTTGTGGTCTTTGTAACGGTGGCAGGTGATGTAACTTCTCTAACACCCCACTTCTTGGCCACTGTGACGACAAGAAGAAAATCTCCCCTCACGGTTGTTAGAGGGTTAGCTGGGCTGACACAGGCAGTGGAGTTGACACTCAGTGAAGCTAGCTCCTCTTCACACTTCAGCTGGTGAGCAGAGAGAGCTGTTCCACAGTTCTCATTGGGGTGGCGTGCATTATAGTCAGATAAACAGGTAGCATTGTGGAGAACGTATCTGCCACAAAGAGCCGTCCACATGAGGCATAGAACAGTCTCCTTTGAAGCTTAGAGAAAGACCAGAAAATGACCTGTGCATTGATAAGTAAAATATTAGAAGTAAGCAAACCTGCAGTCAAATATTGTCTCTAGTGCTGTGTGTCCTTAGGCAGTTACTTAACCTCCCTGAGCCTCAACATCATTAGATTCTCACCTGTAAAATGGGGATAATTACAGTATATGTTGCATAGGTTTGTGTTGAAGATTCAATTAGTTGAGGAATTACACACACACACACACACACACACACACACACACACACACACACACCAGTGCCTATCATGTGGTAAGAATCAATAAATGTTATCCACCATGATCATGTCATAGAGAAGCCTCTCTTTCCAGTTACACCTTTGACTCTAAGAAACGCAGTCTGTGCACACACAAAGGCACAGATACATTTGCTCCCTTGATGGGAAGCCAAGGAGACAGGACAAAGCATGGGCTTAGTCAAGAGTGGGTTAATATCCTGATTCTGTTGCTGACTAGCTCTGTCACTTTGGCCACCGGAGTTCTCCTTCTCTGAACTGGTTTCCTTACTGACTACTGGTTGTCGGGTCCTGCAAGGTGGAGGCATTTGTAAAGGACACATTGTGATGGAAATGGAAGACGGTATCATTGTTTAGACTAGGGACGGACACAGACAGTGGACCTGAGGTCAGACAAACTCAGATTTGCTTTCCTGCTTTGGCACTGGCCGGCTGTGTGGCTTTGGGCTAGCCATATAACCTCTCTGGTGAACCTCTATCTCTGTGTCTATTCTGCGCACATACATCATAATAGCTACCCTGCCGATCTTACAGGGCTGCTAAGTCCCAAACCTGAAAAATGAATACCAAAGAGCTTTGTCACTTAAGATGCCACATGGCTCTTATTTAGGAGAGTGATTCATCACAGTCAGGGTATTTGTTTGGGCAGTTATTTAGGCAAGAAGGAAGAGCACAAAGGTGAAGCCCGCGCGGCCAGAGAAAGTGGAGAAAACACCAAGACAGCACGAGTAATTTTTTAACCTGAGCTCTGACAGGAACCAAGGTGCTGTAGGATTTAGGACTGGAGGGATGGGAGAGGCTAGTTTGCCTCCCCATGGTGGGAAAATGACCCCCAACCTGCCGCTGCCATTAGCAATCCTAGGGGGGCACCCAAGCCAGGGTCTTAAGTGCTGCTCCCCCATGGCCTCCTGCAAAGGCTCAAATGTTAGCACCCACCCATGTTTAGCATGGAGGGGAGTCCAGCTCTGGAGCCAGAGGGCTGCTTTAGAGCATTGATCCATCCTCACTCCCCAGGAAATGTCCACAACTATTTCATGAAGCACCTTTCCATCCTAGGTTGACTCATTATCTTCCATGAATGATGCTACCCTTAAGTTATGCTTCCAATGCCAAGTCTAGTCTAATGCGCAAGCATTAGCGCCCTGTGTATTCCAAAGTTTCTGCAAAGACAATCGGTATCCTTTCTGCGAAGGCAGAGGAGTCAAAGGGGAAATCTCTGAGATCATGACTTTTGAGTTTTTGCTCTGAACTAAACTTTGAATCCATATTAATTGCTGTGTTTTCTTCATGCTCCTGATATTAATCTGTTTTCAATATGACCCCCTTAGAAAGAAAGTCTGGGCAAAATAATGTCAGAAAGGGAAGTCGTTCACTGTGCAAGTGATCTTCACCCTTTTTCTTTCCCATAATGCTGACAAAACAAAGAAGGGGATGGGCAGGCTAAAGGTCCATCCTACTGGGCAGGCTGCTCCACTATTTGAAGCTGCAGGATGCTCAGAACCATCCATGAAGTCCCATTTCCAGGACTATTTTCAGCACCAAGGAGAAAGCAAAGGGCCTGGAGGCCAAATCTTGCGATCTTAAAATGATGGTTATTATTCGCCTCTGTTTGCTGTAGCTGGTATTTTGTATCCCTGAAAAAGCCTGCTGTGGAGGGACTTGATGCCTTCCTACTGTAGCCCTCCCTTCCAGCTGGGCGAGGGGTGTCTGCCCCTTCCCCGAATATCACAAATCATCTGTTAAAAGAGGAAATGAAATTTTACCTCTCCTACATCCCTCAAATCCCAGAGACACCAGAGCTTCGGCTCCTCCCCAGCAAAGGTGCCAGACCCTGGCATGAGGCTGTGGCTCACGAGCAATCCTGTCTGCTTGTGTCCTACATCCTCTGGGGGTCCCCCAACCGGAGCCTTGCTTTCCATGTCACCCTTTGTGGTGGTGAGCAACCCCTTCATCCAGACAAAACTGGTCCCACAGACTCTGCTCTGATTCAGTTTGTATGGCAGCTTGTCAGGGAAAAGGATTTTAGCTCTGGGGTTGGGAGAGCTCTTGGATTATTAACCCCTTCAGAGGGAATAGTCATTCCAGAACAAGCCCAGCGCTGTGGACACTGACCTGCCACCCACCCCTTCTCCCAGGAACCCCCTGGAGACCTGGTTAGAGACGCTCTCCGCTCTCCCATGTGTGCCTTGCAGTTGAGAAAATGTGAGTCAACCCCGCCTTTCTCCTGGGATTCCGTCATCCTGAACACTTGGCAAGAGGCCTCAATGAGGACGTTTCCTGCTCTCGGGGCACAAACTCAGGCTAGATGCTGCTTAAAACACACCTGCACTTCTCTGCCCGCGCCCTGTGACAACAGTTCCCAACTGCTTCTCCTTCCCAGAAAGCCAAAGGCACGTTTGTCACAGAAATAACCGAGCATCTAACAGAATGGCAGTGACAGCTTAACAGTTTCAATTAAGCTGCACTTCTTTTCAACATTGAAAGCTCTTTTTGTGTGTATTTTTAATTATAAAAAAATGATACATGCTTATAAAAGAAAATTCAAACAGCACAGCAATAAATAAAGTAGAAAGAAAACATTCTGCAAAATCCCCCACCTCCAAAGACAACTCGAGTAAATATTTTTGTGTATATCCTTCCAGAATTTTCTCTGTGTATATACATTGTTTTTAAGTAAACTAACAAGAAGGCATATTGAAGACTCCCTTTTCTGACTGTAGTGAACACTTGGAAACAATCTAAATATCCAGCAGTAAAAAAAAAAAAATAGTGAAATTCAATTATGGGGTGTGTGTTCACAAGGATTCCTTGCAGCCACCAGGAGGAAGAGACAGGTGAACATCCACTGACAATGAAAGATGTTCACTGCATACTGCTAAGGGAAAGGAGCCAGAAGTAGAACAATAAATAGTGTTTCAAAGCTTATGCATTTGCCTGTGTTCATTCTATTTGCACATTCTTCATACGTCCACTGATCATTTCACCTCATTTTTCACTTTATTTATATTTGGGTGAATACGCAGCAGTTGGAAGCTCAGCATGGAGGATGCCCAGGGTGCTCATTCTCTGGGGAGTTTCCCTGCCATTCCATGGACCGGGTCCATTAGCACAACAAAAACCAGGTTTGCCTCCATTTGCACATTTGTGTCAACATTCCTTTCTCAACATACATTTGTGCTACTTCTTTTTTGAACCAGTTATAACATCTGTCTGGTTTTTTCATGTGTTAAAATCTCTAGCACATGTTCATTTTTATATCTGTATGAGAGTCAAGAGGGTTTTTTTTTTCTTTTTTCCAAAAATATTTTTGGAAAATGGTAAGAAGGTATGATCAGTTATTCAAAGGATATAACCGGATGAGCCAAGTATATGTGCTTCCTATTGGTGCTATAAAAAATTACCACAAATGAGGAAGTCCAAAAATCAAGATGTGTGTGGGAGGGCTGGCTTCTTCTATGGGCTCCAGGAGAGAATCCATCCCTTGTCTTCTCCAGTTTTCAAACACCGCTGACATCCCTCCACTTATGGGCACATGACTCCAACCTCTGCTTACTTCTTCACATTGCTCTTCCCTCCCACTGAACCCTTCCAGCACCCTTCCTATAATCACCCTTCCTAGTGATTGCACCAAGCTCACCCAGATAATCCAGCACAATGTCCCCATCTCAAGTTCTTAATTACTAAGGCCCTTTGCCATATAAGGGTACATTCACTGTTTCCAGAGATTGGCGGGGGAGGGCATTATTCAAGAAATGTAGGAAAAGCAGAAACCAGAAAAACAGAAAATATAAAGGGCTAGAATCCTACCAAGGCTTTTCCTCAAAGGCTTAAAAAATGTTGTGAATAAAAGAGTTTCAAATGCATTATAATACATCCATACATAATCAAAATGCTGTGCAGCAGTTATGACAAATGAGTTAGGTCATCATGTGTTAACATTACATGTCATAACATGGCAAGATTTTCAAGGTACGGGAACTGGGAAAAGCAATGCTAAATACGTGAGGAGATGGACTCTAGATATACCACAAACTGCTATTCACGGTTATCTCCAGAGGGGAAGGTGGGATCAAGTGGGGACATGAAGGGGAGTTCTCTCTTGCTTTTTTTTTAATTAGTTTCAGAGGTAGAATTTAGTGATTCATCAGTTGCATATAACACCCAGTACTCATTATATCAAGTGCCCTCCTTAATGCCCATCACCCAGTGACCCCCTCCCCCCACTCCCCTCCAGCAACCCTCAGTTTGTTTCCTAGAGTTTAGCATCTCTTATGGTTTGCCTCCCTCTCTTTCTTTATCATATTTTTCTTTCCCTTCCCCTATGTTCATCTGTTTTTTTCTTAAATTCCATTCACATATAAGTGAATTCATATGGTATTTGTCTTTCTCTGACTGACTTATTTCGCTTAGCACGATACCCTCTAGTTTTGAACACGACATTGCAAATGGCAAGATTTCATTCGTTTTGATAGCCGAGCAATATTCCATTGAATGTGTATGTGTGTGTGTATATATACATATATATATGTATATATACACCACATCTTCTTTACCCATTCATCTGTCATTCGACATCTCGGCTCTTTCCTTATTTTGGCTAGTGTGGACATTGCTGCTAAAAACATTGGGGTGCATGTGCCCCCTCAAATCACTATGTTTGTATCCTTTGGATATAAACCAATTAATAATGAAATTAAAGAAACACATTGATAATACTACAATAATAATACAGGACTTTAACACCTTGCTCACAGCGATGGACAGAGCATCTAAGCAGAAAATCAACAAAGAAACAAGAGCTTCGAATGACACACTGGACCAGATGGACTTAAGAGATATATTTAAAGCATTTCATCCTAAAGCAACACATTCTTCTCAAGTGCACATGGAACATTCTCCAGAATAGACTAAATACTGGGTCACAAATCAAGTCTTGACTGGTATAAAAAGATTGAGATTATACCATGCATATTTTCAGACCACAATGCTTTAAAACTTGAACTCAATTACAAGTATTCTCACTTTCTGTTGGTGCACTTGGGAATTACTTGAGAATTTACAATATTATATTGGCATTTTGAATAATATTTTAAGATCATAGTAATTGAAAGTGTTGAGGAACAATCCAAAGAGGGCAAAATGTCCTTCCCTTCCCTTTCTGATACTCCTTTTCTGACCCCTCTGAGAAGCTTAGTCAGGTGTACCTTCAGGTCTGCATCAGTGAGCAAATGAATGGTCCCATCACACACTGACGAGATGTCTGGGGAAGGACAGACAGACACAGGCATGTCTCCCCAGAGGTAAGCATGTACTTGCTCAGTTCTCGGGCTCCAAGAAACCCCGTAGTAGGCAGCTCTACATTATGTTCCATTTCCTGTAACTTTTTTCTTCAGCAGGCATGTCATAACATTCTACAGTGTTCACGTGGATCATTTCCTCCTTTGATATCCTGCCACTGTTAGTTGAGTTCTAATTAACAGCCGGTATATAACACAAAGCAAGTTCTAGAAATGTGCAGACAGTTTCCACAAGCAACCTACTTCCCTCTTATTATGTTAATAATGAAGATATTCCCCGTGGTACCTTGGGATGGTGTATCTGATAAAAGTCAGCAGAACAAGTGCACGTTCCAGACATTCGTGCTGAATAAACAGAGCAAGCAGAGGTAGAAACAGCTCCGACACAACCCTTCACACGAATACAAATTGGTAAAAACTGCCATTTAAAAATCCCCTTGTGTTTGCTCTATGAACTGAGCACACTTCACTGTCTCAAATGTTTAAGACTAAAATGGTGCCTGAATGGGATCCAGATCAGATTATCCTTATCCCCTCTGCACCTGAGGGTAGCAGCAACCAGATAGCTTGCTTCTTCATCCCTTGACCTACTTTAGGAATCATAGGAGTGCTTAGTGAGGGCAGCATCCACTGGTCCCTCTTCAAACCCACACACAAGGTGCTGGTCCAAACTGGCATTTATGTTTATTGAGCACCAAGGGCTGTAGCAGGTGCCAAAGCAGTCTTATATCTCACACCAGTGATGATCAAGACTCCTTGTCAAGTCTGAAGATCCATTTATAGATGAAAATGCTATCATGAAACACTTAAGGGAGAAAAGATTCATTTTTAGCACTTATTGATTTAAAAAATATACAATGAAGAAAGCAATTCAGCAACTCTTTAATTTTGCATCTTATAATCAAAACAGTATTTACATATATTTGAAAAACTTTGGCTATTTTTGAAACTTACTTTTATGAAATAAATGTTTGTGCCCCCTCAAAAAAAATTCATATATTAAAGTCTTATTAGGAAGTGGGGCCTTTGGAAGGTGATTAGGTCATGAGGGTGGAGCCCCCATGAATGGGTTTAGTACCTAGGAAAAGGGACCCCAGAGAGCTCCCTAGCCCCTGCCACTTTGTTAGGACATGAGAAGTGTGCAGTCTGCAATCCAAAGACCCTCACCAGAACTCAGCCATGCTGGCACTCTGATCTCGGGCTTCCAGCTTCCTAAATAATAAGAAATAAATTTCTGTTGTTGATGAGCACCCAGTCTATGCACTTTGTTATAGCTGCCCAAAAGGACTAAGGCACTTACTATTTATCCAATCCACAAACAACAGACCCAAGGATCTCTTGCAATATTTCCTTAGCCATTACTCCAAGGAGTTCTCAGTCCATAACTTAGAAATTGCTACTATAGAGTAGGCAAAAGAGAAAATGGCCTGGTTTTTGCTCTAAAGATCTTAACATTTTGTAAACTACTAGAGTCAAGAGTTTCAAGTGAAGCCAGTAGTGGATCAAAGGGAGAGAGTGGATGGAAGTCTAGAAGAGGCGAATGCAGTGGGGATGGATAAGAAGTAAACAGAACAGGTGAGACAATGAAGGGGTAAACCCTGCAGAAGTGGCCACCTGAAAGCAAGGTGGAAGGAGGGTCTCACTCAGATGCCATCATTCCTGGTTCTACTGTGGGCTGAATAATGGAGCCCTTCACAAAAATAGGGCTGGAGGAGGAGTGCATCTCAATGTCTCCCTGGGCATCTATCTCTGTCTCTGGGCTCTCCAGAATGATCCCTCCTCACAAGTGAGACAATATTCTGAGGGCTTTTGTGGCCACAGGGTAAGATCCACTTCACGATCACCCAGGAATGAGCCAATTTCAACTCCCCTCTATTTATACCCAGGGAATCACAGCATATCACAGAATCTGGGGAGGAAACATCTTCATGGGAAGCCTCCTGTCAAAGATAATTTGGATATTCACATTCAATCCAAGGACTGTCCTGTTCTCTGATTTCTAGCAAGGCCAATGTCTTATTTGTACATGAAGAATGGCAAAGCCTTCTCTCTAAGTACTTTGCTTTACTGTTTGCTCCATTGCTTGGAGGCTGTAGAAAAGAGGGCAACGGAGTTGATCATAACACCATAACATCAGGTTGCAAACTCCACTACCTGTAGCAGAAATAAATAGTTTTACATATTTTAATGTAACAGCATTTGTGGTATCCTTAGCTACTGCCAGGTACCAGGCTACACAATTTACATTCATTCACTTTCTCCTTGGAGAAATTTTCTGGACCATCCAGTATAGAATAACCTCATCTCCCCCAACTTACTCTTCACACATCCATGAGCTAGTTTTATTTTCTTCACAGTACTGCTCACACTCTATAATGATCTTCTTTCCTGATTCCTTTATGTATCATATGCATCTACCCTCCAGCCTGTAACCACCATAACCACAGGCAGAATTTGTTTGCTTATTAACCCCTCTATTCCCAGTACCTAGAAAATTGCCCTACACCCAATAGACACCTTCTTTTTTCATTTAACTAATAAATGATTCCATTTGAACTTTGTGACTACATACGGGGTAAGTACTAGTACTAAACTTGACTTTTCTGAATGTGGACACTGAAGCTAAGAAAGATTAAAAAAAAAAAAAAAAAAAAACTTGATCACATTGACACACTACTAATGGGTGGTTAGGATTCGGACCCAACTCAGATTGGCGTTCTAGCTGGAGCTCTTAAGACGAGACTGCCTATATGCCTAACCTTGACCAGTGACTCAGTGCAGGGGCAGAGATGAGTGTGGACCCCTCAGCATACCCCATCATGGCTCCTGAAAGAGAAAAGGCTCCTAGGGTATAAGCGGCATCATCTTGTTCTGTAAAGGGCAGTACATTCAAGGCAGGGCCCATAGCGCTGTCTCTAAGCATTACACAGAAAGGACTTTGGAAGCAAGACAAAGGCTCACACAGCACATCTCTCTCCCCAAGTCAAACACCAATACCCAGTGGGTTGGGATAAAGACTTGCAAATCCACAGGTCCAGAATGGCAACTGGAAGGATGCATGGGAAGAAAATCCGAGGTAGTGTGGAGAGGGGAAAAGAAAGAAAAGAGTTATTGATCATGCTTAATCCTTAGGTCTTCTTAGCCACAGCTTGCAGGACCACCTCATTCTCCCCCACAGACTGACTACTGGATTCTGCACCCACCTATTTCATGAGGTTGATAAGAAGAAGAAGTTGGGCGCCTGGGTGGCTCAGTCAGTAAAGCATCCGACTCTTGGTTTCGGCTCAGGTCATGATCTCAGTGTTGCGAGATCAGGTCCCAAGTAGGGGTCCTCACTCAGCAGAGTCTGCTTCTCTCTCTCTTCCTCTCCCTCTGCCCCTCCCCCAAATCTCTCTTTCTCTCTCAAATAAGTAAATCTTTAAAAAAAGAAGAAGAAGAAGAAGTCAAGTGACAGATGAAAGCTACTGTGAGCCTTGCACATGGCCAGGGCTCTCTAAATGGCAGCTTTTTATTATTATAACTCTCCTGAGGGCAAAAGAGATGGATGCCAAAGCAACCCTGCTAACTCAAGGTTCTTATCTCTTTGGGTTTTCAATAGCAAGGGCAAATACCCTCATTTCAGTCAAAAACCATTAGTGTATTAAGGCTTGTTTCCTCTGACAATGAACACATGGTGCAGGTGAGACAGTGGGAGAGAAAATAAATATATATTTACATGTATGTGTGTGTCTATAGACACTGGAGAGTGGCTTGAGTGAAATCGCTACAATATAGAAGCTGAGCCTGGGAATAAATTACATCTGAATTGCTCCCTGCCATTTACTTCAAACCCCTTCGAGATTGCTACCTCGGGCATAGGATGAGAGCAGGAAATAAGCTACCTGTTTGGAAAAGGAGAAAAATCAGCAGTTACCCTTTAATGGCCGTGAACAGAATATCTAGCAAAGGATTCCCTTTATGTTATCTGTTTGGCAAGAACAGAACAATATCTTAAGGAGACCTTCCTCTTCATCCTCCACCCACCCCAACCAAAGAAAAGACCTCTCCAATCAAACCTGCCACCAAATTGCTTAATTTTGAGGTTGACAACCAACACAGACCAGGACCCAGGTGTACTAGTCCCTCCTTCCAGCAGGAGGAGCTCTGATTGACCAGTCAATCCCAAATTCTATTTAGAAATCACCCAACTGCGTCTACCTGGCTGAAGGTGTTATTATGAAGGCGTACCCCTAGATAGCGTTGAAAGGGGGAAAATAGGGACACCCATACAGTTTCTAAATGTTTCTGGCACAGAGCTAAGCCAATGATGATTCTTCCTCTGTGTTCTGAAGTTTGCAAACCACATAATTGAATACCCCTTAAGAAAATAAAAAAGAAAGGAGGGGAGGAAGGAAGGGAGGAAATGAGGGAAAGAGGATCCAACCAGACAAGAATTAAGTCAGGAACCTCAACTTCTCACCTGCAAGCATGTGGACAGAAAAAAGAAGAGAAAGAGAGGGCAGAAGGGAAGGAGGAGGACAACAAAATCCAAATTAAAAAGGTGGCATATAAGTCATAATGATAGCTTTGGGCAGTGAGATAGGATTAATCAGGAGGATGTGAGCAAATTCAGCTGGACACTTTGCCATTACCCTGCTGAACTCCTTGATATTTATCAACCAAATGGAGTCACAAATGGAATCTTGGAACAAATAGGTTTGAAATGTGGGATAATGAATCGCCCTGTGGGTAGGACAGCCTTCATCCCTGATGTTATGGCAAGTGGGGGCTTCCCCAGAAATGCCCCGCAGCCCCCTTCACTCTGCAATCGGCATGGCCTTCCTCTTCAATCAAGACTGTGCCACTGTTCTCCTGCTGCTTCACTTTACATGCTAGGCAGGCAGGATCTGGTGCATAGGAGAGGCAAGCAAGTGGTAGTTAATCATAACTAAGTGACCAGTAAGCCTCAGGGCTTGAAACTCAGCACCTAACCTAAAAGATGCTCTAGCTCAAGGAAGCTGTAGGTGTCATGTTCTACAGCTCAGCTAGCAACCTCATCTAATGCCCAAGGGTCAATGTGGCAGGTAAGAGATGGAAAGTTACAAAAGTCTCAGAATGGGTGGAGGGTTTATGCTCTGTGAGGAACCTGCCGGCTGCTGTAAATGAAGTCAGGTATCTGGAAACTTAATAAGTGTTTATGAAAATCAAGAAAGGATCTGGGGGCCCATCGTCAGAGAACTCAGGCAGCTAACCACACACATCTCCCTTTAAATTGGGAAGGCAGTTTCATTCCACCAAGGTAAATTGAACTTGAAATTGGGAAGTCATGTTCCTTTCCAAAGGCTAGTTTTCCCTGTGAAACTCTGTGTATCATGAAGAGGAGGGAAGCATCTGGGAATCTTCAATTCTCTATGATCTGGGGTCTAAGGAGTCACTCTAATCTTCCAGAACCGAGGGGAGGCGGGGACCACAATAGTGAAGAAGCAGGGGAGGCGAATATGGGTTTTTTAGTCTAATTCTGACTTGTCATGCGGTCAGTTAAGAAAATAGCCTGTTTAGTGGAACGTGAAATTCATGAGGATAATTATCTACTGTATTCATAAGGGTGGCTAAAAAGTGATTAAGTCTGCAACCATATTTAACTATGATGCTTAAAAAGAGGAGGGACTTAAATGCCTTTGTGGATATTTTCATTTGCAGAGTTTCAGAACATCAAAGGTTTGCATTACTCACTTGATCACATCAGTTTTAAAATATATACATAAGACTACACACCAAATGTTAAAATCTATATTATTTATATATTGCTGTAGCAGCTTCAAATAACTATAAACATTTATTTGGGGTCTCTCATGAGGTCAGAGGCAAGCAGTGAGCCAGGGTCTCCCAGTCATCTGAAATCTCAACCGGGCTAGGAGGATCCACTTCCAAGATGGTGCACCGTTACAGCTTACCAGTCAATGCTGACTATTGGCAGGAGGCCTAAGTTCCTTACCATGTAGACCTCCTCATAGGACCACTTTGGTGTCCTCACACCATGGTGACTGGCTCCTCCAGATGCTCATAATAGACATAACTATATTTGCTTAAAGAAAGTAGGTATGTATGGGGCACCTGGGTGGCTCAGTCTGTTAAGCGACTGCCTTCGACTCAGGTCATGATCCCAGGGTCCTGGGATCGAGCCCCACATTGGGCTCCCTGCTGCTTCTCCCTCTCCCACTCCCCCTGCTTGTGTTCCCTCTCTCGCTGTCTCTCTCTGTCAAATAAATAAATAAAATCTTTAAAAAAAAAAAAGAAAGAAAGAAGGTAGATATATGTTCTCTCATTTATCAAAGTCCTAAGGCAGGTGGTATGTGATTGGCATAGTAGCTCCATGTCATGGGGTGCCTTGGATTCTTGTATCTTTCTGTCCCCCCATCCTCATTACAAGAACTGAAGGTTGCCTCCTCTGTCGAGAGGGCTCCTGAAGATCCAGCCATCTGTCCACAATCCAACAGGAAGTAGAAGTTAGAAGAGAAAGGCAAAAATGGGCCCATACAAATCATCTGCCTCACAGTTCTGGTTTCCAGAGTATCTGCCCAATAACTTCTGTTTCCACCTCATTAACGAGAATGGCCACATGGAGTTGTCATGGGAGCTGAGGAATTTGTATCTCAGGTGAGCATATTGCCACTCCAAAGAAAAGCAGCCTCTGTAACTAAGGAAGAAAAAGAAAATGGACATTGGATGAGTAACAAATAGTTCCTGTCATATCTGTTTTGTAGAGATCCCCAGAAAGTTGTGCTATGCTACAATTCCCACATAATATTTTCATGGATTGGCATATATTTTTAAAAAACTGGTAGTAAAAAGGTCAGAGTTGAGAAGAATGGAGAAAATGGGTGGGTGAGATAAGTAGTTACAGGAGAAGAGATGTCTTGTCTTTGGTAAAAGCATAAATTACCTGGGGAATTTTCTTACTGGAAGGATCAGAAGGTTGCCATGTTCCCTAAAGAATTTTAATGGTTCCAAGAAATGAACTAGAAAGGACAGGTGCTTTATAGCACTAGCCCACCATGACTGGATTATCTCTTTCCAGTGTGACTGGGGACCCATTTGAACATTAGGCTGAAATCCAAAGCTGTTTTTCCATTCTCTCTCCCTGACATTTACAATAAAAGGCTGAATTCTCTGCCTAGTAAACTGTGGGGCACTATCAATAGTGGGTGTTGGAAAATGATGCAGAAACAAACAGCACATTATTTATGCCAATGGAAACAGTAAATCACCCTTCCTTTGCACTTAAATGTCATAGCAAGTGCAAATCAAAAGTTCTAACACCTCAGAAGGAGAATAATCTGCGAGTTTCTCAGAGGAAGGAATTACCTACCTGCCTATACAGTGCAATAAATGTCCCTTTTAAAATGAAATAATTTCTGAGCTCCTCAGCACAAGACTTATGGTGAAAAAGACAGCGCCAATATTAAAATTTAATATACCCAATATTGTCTTGTAACAATAAATCAACTAGTAAGAAGCAGCAAGTATTTTTTTCTACTCCTAAAAAGAGTTACAGTGCTTTAATTTGAATGGATGTTGGGTTACGATTATGGGTTACGATAGTGAAAAGTATGAATTTGTGTCTCTATAGCAATCAGATGGGGTTGCACAGAGCAGTTTATATAATATGCAGTATCCCGCTCTGTCAATGTCAATGAGTATTCACTTCTCTTATTAATTCAGTAGACTATAAAGATGACAAGTTTAGAAGCTGGAATAGTGATAAAGTGAAAGCTTTGAATAGTTCAATCTTTTCGGCTTCATGGTACTTTGCAAAGGTTGTCTAGTTCCACCCCTAGACTTGGATGTGTGGAGAGTGGTTTGCCTATGCATTAGGAATATGAGAAAACTCTAAGGCTTGGCGGCAAAGCTCTTCTAATAGGGGGACTTCTCATCCGACTGCCTACATACAAGATGGACCCTGTTCAGACCATTTCTTTCTATAACCAGAGTTTGGGGGCAGACAGACCTGATTTAAATCCTGGCTCTGCCTCTTAGCAACTGTGTGTGATCTTGGACCGGCTACTATGGCTTCTTGAGTCTCAGTTTTCACCTGTAAAAATGTAGGTAAGAGGCTGAGGCATACCTTACATGAAAGGGCTGAACCTGATGTAGGTACCAGATGAATACCAGCCCCTTCTTCCCAGTCCTTTCTGAATTTTAAAATCAAGACTCCAACTCTGCATGCATTCCCACCAAATGGGTCTCTGACCTGCTTCCTTAGCTCATTACTCCTGGAAGACTAAATACATCTGTATATAAAGTAATTAATGGTACAGGTCACCTGGTAGGGTCTCCTAAATGTTAGTGCTCAGCATCATCATCATGAGGGGTTGCTGGGTTCCATCTCTGGCACTGCCTGAGACCCTACCCCACAGATTCCTCATTATGGCATGAATGGGGGAACGAGGGAGAATTTCCCAACAAAGCATGACTATTTTACCTGCTAAAGAATGTTCAAAGACCCTTTTTCAATCCTTTTATTATTGTAATTAGTCATGAAAAGGCCCAACCAAGACCCCAGGAAGCCCTGGCTTCCTGACCTCTCTGCTGTGCCCAGTTCTGATTTAAGAGCTCACGGAAGGAAGCAAAGGAACTGGCCACAAAAGCACAAATCTAGGCAGGCGCTGATCCTAGGGCTGATGAAAACACTGCCACCTCGCCTAGAGGAGACTGCACATTTGGAGCCTCTTCAACAGACCACAGCTCTGTGGAAAGAGAACCCTCTGGAAGCTGTGCTCCAGCAGCACTGGGCCAGCATCTCCTGGGATGATTTACAGAGCAGCCACACCTTCCATCAGAGGGGACAGCGACCACACTGCCATCCAAGCTGATTTGTTAGCTAAAGATCAATCATCATGGCAGACAGAAAGAAACACGGTGGAGATTAGAGCACACATGGTAAATGTGAGCGCCTTCCCAGGGAGGGAGAGGCCAGGAGGGATAGAGAGAGAATAATGATGGATAGGGCTAAACGGATAAAGTTCCTTTTGTGGCAATGTTACATCACCCTTCAATAGAAAATGTGATTTATTTTCCCCAAGGCTGAGGACAGGCAAGGCAATGCTTTGGGGACCTCTTTGCTGCCAAGATTGCATTCAGTGAAACATTTTTTCAAGCCCTTGGGTAGTGAAAAGAAAAATAGCCAATGATCACCAGAGCAGCTACTATTTATGGAACATCGAGCACTGAGCTACATGTGCATATTCCCTCAATTTCTAACAGTAATGCTGAAAGTTAGTAATATCATCCTGATATTATACCCAAAAATAAGTTGAGGGCCAGAGAGTCTGGAAGTTCATAGATGTTTTTTGGGCATCCATTATGGACCCAGTACTGATGGTTCTCTATGCTAAGGACATGGTGATGAATATGAAAGATACAGTGCCCCAAAAGTAACAGACACTCTGGTAGGGAAAAATAAAAAATAAACACTGAAACCAACAAACAGCATCACCTCAAGCACAAAATCAGTGCTATGAAGGGAAATAGTAGTTGGTTTGTTACACGGTGATTTGGTGGAGGGGCTCTGGGGCAGAGGCAGGGACATTTGGGTAGAGCATTCAATAATGATGGACCAGTCATGAAAATGTGCTGGCGAGGGCTTTTCAAGCAGAATGAAGAGAGAGGGCAAAGCACCCCAGATGAAGGCAGAAAGAAGATGCAAAAAAGAAAGCTAGTGTGGCCAAGGGGGCAGCGGGCACTGGGAAGGGGATGGTTGAGGCCACACAACACATCCAACATCATGCAGTTTGGAAGTGGCAAAGCCAGCATGTCACCCAGAACCACCTGAGAAGCTCACAGGCAACCCGCTTCCAAGAACTGAGATTAACACACAGCAATATCCAGAGGATGGGTTTGGAGTCAGCCTGGTCAAGTGTAAATCTTGACCTTACCAGGAACAACCTGTTGGACTGGTTTGGGCAAGTTCCCTGACTTCTCCATGACCTCAGTGTTTCTGTCTGAAAGAGGAAATGATCACGCTATTAATCCCTTCCCCAGTGAGTTATTGCAAGAATGAAAGACAAACTGTGTGGACAGCAGTATAAGCATTGAGCAAGCAAGTAGTGTTTTTTTCCTACTCATATGGATTATTCTAAAAGGACTGAAAGAGGGTGCCTGGGTGGCTCAGTCAGTTAAGCGTCTGCCTTTGGCTCAGGTCATGATCTCAGGGTCCTGGGATCGAGCCCCACGTTGGGCTTCCTGCTCAGCAGGGAGTCTGCTTCTCCCTCTGCCTCTGCCTGCTGGTCTCCCGGCTTGTGCATGCTCTCTCTCTCTCTCTCCCCCCCTCTCTCTTTCTCTCTGTCAAATAAATAAATAAAATATTTTAAAAAATAAAAAGAAATAAAAGGACTGAAAGAACAATTTCCTGTTCTTGCCCCAAGAGTTAGACAGGTTTTGGTTCTTGACTAGACTCTCTCTAGAAAAAGGCAATAACTGTTCTCATTTAAGAGCTAAAGAAAACAAATTTCCCATTTCCCTGGAGACATGTCCAAATAAGACTGTTATTCCAGGTCTGGTCTCACTAAGGGCAGTGTATTAGTCAGGGTTCTCCAGTGACATAGGATATATGTAAATCTATATAGTATATAGATCTAGATCTAGATCCCATCAATGGAGCTATCCAGATTTGAGGGCCTCCAAGTGACCAAGCAGTGATGATCTTTGGCAAGGACCCGCACACCATTTCATGCACAGAGAACTCAGTGCCCCTTTTTCCTGCAGTACTTTAGCCCTAGGGCCTGGTAAGAACCAAGAGAAAGAGACTAACAAGTTACTTTTCCACAACACTTCAAAATGCAGCATCAGGACTAGAGTTGACTTAATTCAGAGAAAATATGTGGCAAGTCTTTTACCATATGTGTTTTGGAGGAATCCATCAAACACATAAAGTGCCTTAGGACAGCATCTGACCTCTGGGGAGAGCTTCAATAAATATTAGCTATGATGATGATTATAAATAATACAGGTGATGCAGGACTCTCCACAAGATAGCTGTTAGTATTATATAAAAGTACAACGAATTTCCCAAGTGATGCCTGGAACAGTCTGAGCCAGAATCACCTCTTACTTGGATTTCAGTCTGTCCTAAACAGTCCTTATGAAGGAGGAGAATTTAACCAAAAGGATGTCGTGGGTCTCCCTGCATTCTCTGTATTTGCATTTGTGACCAGTGACAAGACAGGCCCTCAGTGGGTAAGTGTCCAGGACAAATAACACTGTTCGTATTATTGTTTTGTAGGTGTAATATTTTATCTTATCTTTATCCCTCTTAAATGAGATACATCTTCTTACTGCAGTCCAGCTTTTTCTCCTTTACAAATAAAGCACCAAGGGGAGCCCTGAAGGGAGCCAGGGGCCCCATAGGCAGGTGAGGTCTCTGGGTAGCAGGTGCAGTCTGGGCAGGGGCCAGAGAAGGCTGAGAGCACTGTTGTTGGCTGCTGATACCATCTTGTATTTCTTCTGGTTCTTTTTCAATGTCTCCACTCTCCACAGGTAACCAGATCTTATTGTTATTAATTATAGAAGGAAAGCTTTGGAATGGATACATCACATTTATTAAAAGAAGAAAGGGCCCTTGATCAACAATTTGACAAATGTGCAGTCAGATGTATAATTACAAGGAGAAAACTTTTTTACCCAAGAAGGGCTGATCAGAAGCAGGCATAATTAGGTAAAAGATGATTTTATAGTAGCAGCCTCAAACCCAGGACAGCACAATTGCATTCCTGCTGGCTTCGAAAGGGACTGATCCTCCAGTCACCCTCAACGTGGTGATCTTTTCCACAACATTTCAAAATGCAGCATCAGGACTAGAGTTGACTTAATTCAGAGAAAATATGTGGCAAGTCTTTTACCATATGTGTTTTGGAGGAATCCACCAAACACATAAAGTGCCTTAGGACAGCATCTGACCTCTGGGGAGAGCTTCAATAAATATTAGCTATGATGATGATTATAAATAATACAGGTGATGCAGGACTCTCCACAAGATAGCTGTTAGTATTATATAAAAGTACAACGAATTTCCCAAGTGATGCCTGGAACAGGCAGGGGCCAGAGAAGGCTGAGAGCACTCACCCTCCAACGCCACCAAAAAAAAAAAAAAATTGTCTAAAAGTTCACACAGATGGACAACTACTTTCTAAGACTCCCCTCTGCCTAGATTTTTCCAATTTTGCTAAGTCGCCTTTACTTAACGACTCTATGCCAAGGTAATCTTCTGAAAGAAATCAGACTTTGGGTAATAAATAAAGGTTTATTGAGCAAACATGTTGTAAATCTTTGAAGAAAGATTTTCCCTGGGTTTTTTTTTTTTCCTCCCTTTATGTCTAATCAAAACCTACCCCTCATTCTCCTTCTATCCCCACCAGCACCGTCTTCTTCTCAGACACAGCTTAGGGTCTAGTCCTGAGGTGAATCGGAAGCTGGGAAAATAATCCATCCCACTCAGACCCTCGAGTCCCCCAGTCAAGAGACAGAAATGAAACCCTTGAGAAGCCTTGAGACTAGAGATATGACAGTAAAACACAGCTTCTCCTCCACATTACCCACCCTTCAGTCAGCCGTGACATCCCTGTGGGCTTATGGGAGACGGAGAAGAGGCTGTTCTCTTGACATTTTTTACTTAGATCCAAGGAAGAACAAGAGGATAGGTTTGAAGACATTATTGTCACTATGACCCATGACACCTCCATCCCATAAACCATTGTCCACTCTGTGCCAGGCACACGCAGTGATGAGGTGACAGAGACCAAGTCCTCCCAAGGGAGTTCTCTGAATCATGTCAGAAGCAGCTGAGAAACACACACTGCCATGTCCTGTGCCTAAAATAATTATGGGGTGTGGACAAGATTCTGGGGAGCACAGAGAACATTTCCATGGACACTGCTAGGCTCTGAGAACCCAGAGGGGTATGGAGCAGGATCCCCAGTCACGAAGAATCACAGGAGCTTGTTTTAAAAAAAAAAAATGAAGATGGGGCAGAACAAATTTTAGCAAAGGGAAGAGGATGGAAGAGGAGAAATGAGGCAGTGACAAGGCAGCGCAAAATGAAACCTACACACGAAAAGTTGAGCCATATCAAAATGGCCCCTGATTGAATAACCATCTGGGAGAGACGACCTAAGGAGAATAAAGAACCCTCCTGTTATAAAAGGAAATTTCTTTTTGTAACTCAGGGTTTAAGGTTGGAAGACCCGGGATTTTTGATCCCACAGTTTGGGTTTTGTTTTTGTTTTTGTTTTTTTTGATCCCACAATTTATTTTGTGGGTTTTTTTTTTTTGATCCCACAGTTTTGAAGACAAGCTGAGCCCTGCATTCAAGGGAAGAGGTGGGTGCTCCTGAATATCTGGACCCCGAGGACACCACACAGGCCCTGCGGAAGACATGGAGGCCCACCACTGTCCTTGAAGAGGTCCTGGCACTAATAAAGACACAAAGCAGACTGGCACCAGGTCAAGAGGAACAACTGGAGGTCAGGCACTCCAACTGGGAGGTCTCAAGGCAATAATCATGTAAGACACCACTTTATAACTTCTTGTGGATCTGTCTTCCTTGCCAGACATGGGCTCCTCAAAGACAGAGAACACATCTTTTTTAATCTCCGAATTTTCAGAACCCCTGTGGGCATATGATAATATTCAATGTTAAATATATGAATAGGTCACTTCGTAATTTCCACAGGGTTTTCATGTGATGTGTGCACATTTAACCCTCACAAGTTGGGTTTTAGAAATTCCATTTTAAAATGGAGAGCTGGAGGTTTGGAGAGATGAAATGTCTTCTCTAAGATGGCACAGCGAGAGATAACAAAGCTCCCTGTGACCTGTCTTCCCCAGAAACTTCATTCCCCTCCCTCCACCAACAACATCCACCCTGTGGAATTCCGGGCTTGGACTGTGCAAGATTGGTGTCCAAGGCCCGGCCCTCCCTCACCCCTCCTCATTGATACACTCACCAACCAAGAGTTCAAGAAGCTTCTGTGTACAAAAGACTGAACTAGACACTGCACGTACCACTGTGAATCAAAGTCCCTCTTGCATGGAGCTTGCATTCTAGGAAGGAGACCGAGAGTAAGCAAGAAAGGACATACGTGAACAAGTAACCTCAGCAGGTGTCAGGAGCTACAAAAAAAAACCACTCTCAGTTGTGATCGAGTGTCCCTGAGGAGGACAATGCAACTGGGAATGAGCTGGACAATCAGAAGAAACAGGAAAGAGGCGATGGGGAAGGGGCATGAGCAGCCTGGAACCCGGCAGCAGGGCCTCTGAAAAATGATCTTCCCATACTTTCAGTCCCTGAAAGCCATTCAACTCCCCAGCACAGGAACAAAAGTGCAATGGTTAGGAGACTACTTCAGTGGTCCAGATAGCAGATGCCAGTGGCTCAGATGAGGAGGGTGGTGGTAGAAATAGAGAGGATTAGAAGGATCTGGGATGCATTTTGGAAGTAGAGTCAAAAGGGGTTGCTAAGGGGTAGACTTGCTCATTATTGTCACTCCCTAGAATGTCCTCTCCCTAGTAACTTTCTCCCCCACTGGTCCTCAGGTGTCCCTGTGTTTTTGAACAACTTTATTGAGATTTCATATACCATACAATTCACCCATTTGAGTATAGAATTCAGGGGCTTTTAGTATATTCACAAAGTTGTACGTCCATCACAGCAATCAATGCCAAAGCACCTTTGGCAGGAATCCACTCCCTGTCTTTATAGATTTTATAGATTTTCCTATTCTAGATATTTCATAAAAGGAAATCACACAACATTTGAGCCTTTGTGATTGACTTCTTTCACTCAGCATCATGTGTTCAAGCTTCAGCCACATTGTAATATGCATTGGTGCTTTTCTATTTAATCTCAAATAATATTCCAGTGTATAGATGCCATGTTTTAATTATCCATTCATCATTTGAGGGACACTTAGGTTGTTTTCATGTTGCAGCTATTATGAATAATACTGTTCTGAACATTCATGGGCAACTTTTTTGTGTGTGTGTGTGAGCCTATGTTTTCATTTCTCTCAGGTAGAGACCTAGGAGTGGAATTGCTGGATCATATGGTAACTCGAGGTTTTACCTTTGGAGGAATGGCCAGGCTGTTTTCCAGAGTGGCTACACCATTTTACATTCCTCCCAGTAGTGTGTGAGTTTTCTTGGGTGTCACTTTGAAGCATTTCCCCACCTCTTTTCTCCAAGCGTGTTACCCAAGTGGAGTGAGATGCTTCTTCCATTTACCAATACCCCATGCAAATCCCTATGGCAGTTCTCTTCATGCTGTGCTATCTTCACTAATTTTCTGAGCTCTCTGTGGCTGTCTTTAACAGGGACTGTCTCTTTCACCTCTTCATTCTCAAGATCTAATTCCTGGCACATGGCTGATTTCCAGCCTCCTCCATGAGTGGGTCAAAGAGGCACTCCGGATTAATTGAAACACTCCCAGATACTTTGAAGCCAGTCAACAACAGGTCTGAGGTCTTCAGGGATGCTGAAAAAAATCAAAATACAACCTGAAAGCAAGCTGCTCCAGAACTGAGGCTAGAGGAAAAAAAATCATCTGCTTCTGTAGCTGCCTTCCAACAGATGTTATAAATGGGTAATTTATAAATGTGCAATTTACAGGATATCTCTGACAATGCCCAGAATGTTGATTCAGAGAGAACAGGGTGAGTAATGAGATTTTTATGGGACACTGTGTGCACGTTTGTTTGGAATATGTAGTATTGGTTTCTCAGCAATCACTAATGGCTTCCCTGACCACCCCGAATCCCTGGGGCAGAAAGTCAGACAGGATCCCAATAATAAAATTTAAATAATTATTTCATATCTGACAAGGCCTACTCTTTGGACATGATCACTTGACCTGGTTTTTCCAGGCAGTCCCAATAAACCCAGATGGGCAAACAATCCTTTAAGAAGTTGTTGATGTTTTGAAAATCTATTTAACTTCCACAGCTTGGCTCTGTATCCATTTCCACCTGTCTTCATTTATGAGGCCACATTTGCACGAAAACAAGATCTTTGTTTTATCCAAAACACATTCTTAAGCTTAGGGCATCCTGAGACTCTTCTTATTATAGAGACTATCTTGGGGCTGATGTGAAGCTCAGAATAGAATAACTCATCAGAAATAAATAGATCAGTGAATAAGCTCAGGTGCTAGGGCCAGTTCCACCACTGAGTCACAGTGGAAATCTCGTTGCAAAATAACGTTTTTTTTTTTCATGTATAACAAAAGGATTGAACAAGAAGAGCAGTTCCCAGCATAGAGCTCTAGGATGGTGGAGCTCCTCAAAATAGGCTTTTTGATTTTTAAAACTTCATAGAAAACACAAACGTTCCCTACAAAGCCCACCTAAATATCTAAAACATTTCCAACTGACATCTAATAGTCTAACCTTATTTCAAATAAATCTAATTTTTTCCCACCAAATCTACTTTGTCCCAGTCTATCCACCCTCACTCACTGAAACGATCATTCACATCACTATTTGAGCCAAAAATCCAACAATCATCTTTGACTTCTCTCTGGCCCTTACTCCCTACATTCAATTTGTCAGAAAGTCCTATCAGCTTTACTTCCAAAATACATCCAACCATTTCTCTCCATTTCCACTCTCTCTGCACCAGCCTAAGCCTATTAACCTCCAGACACTCTCCCTGCTCCTTGGCGATGCATTACCCCATGACAGTCCATTCTCCATACTCCAGTCTGGGACTGCACTGCCTCAAACCCCTACAGTGATTCCTTCTGCCTTGGGTATGAAACCATCCTCTCTGCAGTGGCCCGCAAGTCCTCCCTCCTGACCCCACCCCCTTCCAGTCCCCCATCACTGTTTTCCATCCTCACTGGCCTTCCTTCTATTTCTAGAAAATGCCAAGCTCTTTCCCTCCTCCAGGTTGTATTAGCTGCACCCCCTTCCTGAATCTTTCCTGCAGATCCTAAAGGGCTGACCACATCATTTGGCTCTGGGCTCTGATGCCACTTTCTCATAGGGTCTTCAGCCCATCCAGCTCATATCGATCACTCTTTGGATCTAAAACTGGTAGAGCTCCTCTGACATCACCACCATCATCCTCCCACAGCCTTCATCTCCCTTTCATTTCATTTATTACTATCTGAAATTAAATTCAATATTTTTAGTTAAATCAATATGTATTTTTTATTTTACACTAGAACAGTGCTGGTCAAAAGTTCTTTCAACTTGGTTTTTAGCACTGATTCTCTTGGCTGATCTAAACTCTGATTGGCAGTAGCACATTCCTTTGATCCTTAAAAAGGAGAAAAAATACTTGATCATAATAATGATGATGATGACAGCTATAAGTTATTGATACCTTACCATGCATCAGGCATTGTGGTAAGTATTTTATGGGCAAATCTCATTTAAAGCTCACAACAAGTCTGGTACATAAACACTTTCTTATGTATTACTGTGTTCACTTTATAGATGAAACAGTTTGAACACACAGAGACCAACCAAGTGCCTATGGACTTCATGAAGAAAGGCAAGAGGACCAGGCCTGGAGCCCATGTTGTCTGAACCCAAAGTCCCTGCTCTTAATCATTACAGTACTCTGAGTTTCTTCATAGTTATAATTTAATCAACTTTTTCTTCTTAGAATTAAGTTTCTAGGTAATAAAAATGTCATTATCTGAAAAAAAAATTCAGAAATATTTTAGGACTATTTACAAGTGCCATCGGAGTCTGGCTGGTCCCACACTGGGGCTCCTTATCCAACATGGCAGATAACTGATCTGTTAGCTCCCCAAGTTTTAGATAGCACTCAACCAACTTCACAACCACCATGTTGCTAATTTGTTCATCTCCCATGAGAAAACGGCTGTCAAGTGGATATGATAGGAATGTCTGGGGATCAAGCCATTCTCTCTCTCTAGACAAATCCACCCAGGGAGCAAGATCAGCAGCAGCAGTTGACCAGGCAAAGATCAAATAAGGCAGGTGATGAGTATAAAGATGGTAATGGCGGACGCTCCTGATAGCGCAGAGATGGGAGTTGGAGGTGGAGTGCCTCTCCTACAGAACAGACCTGGACAGGCTCTGCCTCTCTCTAACTTCCTTCTGAAAGGCATTTTCTTCCTTTGCCTGCGGCAGTGCCTACAGTCCATTTCTCATTATGTCTTAGCGTAGAAAACATTTTCTTTCTAAGGTCACTTTGCACTTTCGCACACGGATCTAAGTCAGTTTTATAGCTTAACCCAGGGAACAATCTTACCTATTTCAAATTCTTGCGAGGCACTTTGTGGACCCTGTATTCTATCTACAAGAGTATTGGTTGGTCTAAAATGGGAGGGAGGGGAAGTGGAAAGTTCTCAGCTGATGATCGAGGTGCCTTCTCATACTCAATTCCAAGCCTTAAATGAGCAAGAGGGAAAAAATGTTTCTTTCCCTTTTCCCCCTTTTCCCTTCAGAGGTTTAAATCTGACACCAGCAATAAGGCATCCTCTGCTTGTAATTCTGTCTTAATTCATCACTTACAACAGCTGATCTTACAACCTTCCCTGCTTGTACAATAACAAAGAGAAAAATTGATAGGCAGTTAGGACAAAGGTTTTGCCAACTGCTATTGCTTTTGCACCAGGATTGCCCGTGAGCGTGCTTTTTCCTTTCACTTCTCTCCCTAAGCCATCACATGAATGAAAAGCCATAGGGAACCTGGCAGAAACATCTCAGGCAAGGTTCTATTTTCAGGAAGTCCCAGAGCCATGTCTTTGGGATAGCCTTGGGGTAAGTGTTCTCTGCCCCACTGCGATGAGGGAACATTTCCTTGGTAGTGGCAATACGTAGAGAAACAAAATCTTGGAAAAGAGGTTACCCTCTGAGAATTAAACTAGTAAAATACACGGCATGATTATGATTAGCCATCTGTGAGCATAAAGCAAAAGACAGCCTGTAAATGTGTCACTGAAGAATTTGCAGACACCCAAACCTCCACTAAAGATGATGGGAATAATCTCAGGGAGATGAGTCTGGAACTTGACAGCAATTTAGAAAGCAGAAAACTAATCAATTGCAATGTACTTTGCCTAAAAGCTTGGGGAGGGCGTGAAACTGCCACTCCAAAGAGCATTTAACACGTGCTCCCCAGAAGAACTGCCATCCTGGGCCAAGGGGAGAGTGAACCCCAGAAAAACATCCTGCATCTTCCTAGAGCATCACTTTTACCTGAAAATCTTGGAAATTATCAGACATGAAAGTTTTATAGAGTAGATAACTGGAGGCAACATTTTGTGAACCTGAAGTTTACAACTGACAAGAAGAAAAGATTTTTCTGCTGCTTTCCCCAAGTCTCATCTGTACACTGGTAAGAAAGCCCTGCCTAAAATGTCCACCTGCTTGTTACTTTTTTTGTTTAAGATTTCCACAAATTCACTCCTTCTCTCATTCATTTTCTGCACCCCCCACCACCGCCATAACACTGACCAGAATTGTAAGATCCAGAGCAAACGCTATCAGCTGACCCAAGTCAAAAGCCAAGTCCTTGCCTAAAATTTCAATGTGGTGTATCAATCAACATCCAGTCAGAAGAAGTAACAATACCGGTATTTTGAAGTGAGAATTTCATATAAAGAACTGTTAACTAGGGCACCTGGGTGGCTCAGTTGGTTAAGTGTCTGCCTTAGGCTCAGGTCATGATCCCAGGGTCCTGGGATCGAATCCTGTGTCAGGCTCTGTGCTCAGCAGGAAGTCTGCTTCTCCCTCTCCCTCTGCGCCTCTGCCCTGCTTGTGCTCTCTCATAAATAAATAAATAAGTAAATAAATAAATAAATAAATAAATAAATCTGTTTTTTAAAAAAAAGAAACCTGTTCACTAGTAACAGGGAATTGATACCTATGGGATAAGGAGCACATGAAAGCAGGAATGGGCCTGTGGGCCCAACTGGCCACGCCTGTTCATTTGTTTGCTGTCTGTGGCTGTTTTCTCACTACAACATTGCATCGAGTAATAGAGACCCTGTGGCCCATGAAGCCTTAAGTATTTACTCTCTGGCCCTTCCCAGAAAAGGTTTGCAAACCCTTGCTCTAGAGAATACAATAGCAGAAAAAAGAGAGAGCCACTACCTCTAAGGCTGAGACAGAGCACTCCCCCCCACAAAAAATAGAACAATCTGAGAAAAAACCACCCCATCACACCATGCTGAGACTCAGACAGCACTTGAGGAGTTGTGACTGGGACCCTCTGGATGGCAGGGAAATTCACTGAAGTACTGTAAGCCCATGCTGGCAAGTTGGAAACTGCCCTCGGGATTGTAATGGAACTCACCAGGAAGCCCCCATTAGGGGGAGCCCTAGAACTCACTAGGAATTCACAGATGGGTAACTGTGAAACTCACGGAAGTGTTTGTGTCACTGGCGGCCCCCCATGCCTTTGGCAGCCTCATACCATAGGAGCCAGAGATAAAAGTACAGGGGAACCAGGAAGAGGAATCCCTACCCCCCAACAGTGTCCCCCCAAAGTCCCCTATTGATGAAGCTGACTATCAAGCCATCTGGTAAACCAGAAATATTTACAGGATACAGCTCCAATATAAGAAACAGGGCAAAGAAGCATGAGTTTGGAACTGAGAACCAACACACTGGGTGTCAGTACCTATGTAATATGTTAAAAGAAAATTTTCATAATTTCTGTTGATTATTGCTATTGCTATATTGAAAGTAGAATTTTAGAAATGCAGCTTAGGTTAAAATGGAGGTATAACTCTTCCTTCTCCTGAAACCCACTAAAATGGCAGTAAATGATTTTTTTTTTTTTAGTATAAAATTCTAATGAATAAAGACAGTAGGAGGCACACTTAAAGAAATTTTCATAATTCAACAAATTTTAGGAAGATACAAAGCAAGTGGAGGGAAGGATGCTAAGGGACATAGAGTGGTAGCAGCTATAGCTGAAGATGCCTGCAGAGGGGATGTGAGCCAGTTCACCCCACAGGACCTTGAAAGGAACAGATAATGGAGACAGCAGGCATCATAAAAGTTAGGGATGAAGAACAAGGCTGAAAACATGGTACATTAGTTTGCTTGGGCTGTCATAACAAAGTACCACAGACAGGAGGCTTAAACAAATTTATTTTCTCACAGTTCTGGATTTAGAAGTCCAAGATCAAGATGTTGGCAGGGCCAATTTCTTCTGAGATCTCCTTCCTTAGCTTGTAAATGGCTGTCTTCTGCCTGTATCTTCACATAGTTTTCCCTCTGTAATTGCCTGTGTCCCAGTTTCTCTTCTTAGAGAGGGAGGGAGGGAGAGAAGGAGGGAGGGAAGGAAAACTATGAGCTTAGTGAATAAGCTAGAAGGAATAAAATTGGAGAGATAAGAAAAGACATTGCAAATATAAGAAGATGGGATGCTCATAGGCATGTGTTAAGGAACAACAACTGGAAAAAACTGGAAAATTGTTAGTCAACATAAAAAATGTAACACCAAGTTTGATAGATAAAAATTAAGAAACATTTTGGTAAACAGAGCAAATAAAATCAAAAGGTGGGACTATGAAAAGAAAAGATAAGAAACAGAGTACTAACCCAGGAAATCCAAGAGATTAATAAAACAGAGGGAAAAATGGAAAGAAAGTTATTTTCAAATTCATACCAGAGAACATTTTCCAGAGCTGAAGGATATGAGAACCTCCAGACTGAAAGAACATGCCACTGTCCAGCACAGTGAATGAAATTTCAAAGCACCAGAGAGTAAAAGAAAAAAAAAAATCCTGTAAATTTCTTTGTGGGTGGAAGGAAAGGTCACTAACAAAGAGTATGGAATGGAATATATCAGATTTCTTGACAACAAATCTGGAGGTTAGAAAGCAATGGAAATATAATTTCAAAATTGTGAGGCAAAATGATTTGCAACCTAGCATTATATACCCAGCCAAATTATCAACTAAGTAGGAAGGTAGATTAGAAACACAAACGCAAGACTTTAAACATACAATTATCACGATGAACAACTTTCCAGGAGTACAGGAGCATGTGCTCCAGCAAAGTGAGGGAGTGAGTGCAGAATGAGTTTCCTAGGAAATGGGAGATCCAACACAAGTTACACAGAAAAGGAAATCTGTGATGAGAGCCACACATCATGCCTAGGAAGCAACTGTCCACACGGAAACCCAAGAGAGGACACATTTGGAGAGAGGAACCCAGGGGAAAAATAATTAGTTGATAGATTATTTTATTTGTTTGACCATTTGGAAAATAATATTGATGGATATATAAGAAAATATGGTGGAGCATGAAAAATATTAAATAGAAGCACACAAAAACAGCAGCAAATGAAAAAATGAGGAAAATATTAATTCTAGGAAAAAAACAGTATACAAGTAAGAAGATAGATCTATGACACAGTTCTTGGTTATTAACATTTTTTTCATGGTCATAATAATGTCAATCCTGACGGCTGATTTGATCAAAACTTGTTTGTATCATTCGAACAAGAGTGTAGGAAGAGAAGGTGGGTGGGGTGGGAGGTGCGGGAGAATGAGAGTTAAACCCTCGTCTATCTAACAGAATGTAAATACATAATGCCTACAATGAATAAGCTAATAAATGACACAGCAAGTGTTTTATTTAGAAATAGGAAGGTAAGTATAAGAAAGCAAGATCTGGAAGAGTTGAAAATGGTTGCCTGCAAGGAGTTGGAATAGAGAACAATTAGTTGGGGACTTCTGTTTTGCATTATAAGCCATTGAATACTTGAGTTTCAAACTGGTATATGCATAACTTTATTAAAAACTGAATTTAAGAAACAAAGAATTGGGCTAGAAAGTTGGAGTGGGAGGTGACAGGCAGCTACCTGGGAAATGAAGAACCCTTGGACCCTGAAAAATATTGGAGTGGCTAGTGGACTTCCTGCAGCTCTGTGGAAAAGGGGGATCATATTACTTTAACTGTATGTGAAAGGGAAAAATGAGGCCAGCAGACTGAAGGACATAAGAATAATCGGGTTAAACCTGAACCCAGAATTCATGAACTTTAATAAATCCTAGGGTCCTGTACGGCTTAATTTTTGCAGACTAGTAATCAAAAGTAACTCCATTCAAAAAAGCATGAAAGGAAATTCAGTTCGTAATCCACCACAACCATTTTGAAAACGCTTCCTCCTGTCTTCACATCTCTGGCTCTTCTTAATGGCTTTGGATCTGGCAAGTCAAGCCCTCTCTCTGCACCACGTACCCTTGATCCTAAAGATTGACGTGGCTTCTCTCCTTTCTCTCAGTCTGTGGCCTGTCCCTCTTCATGTATTTTTTCCATTTTAAATTTGCTAAGTAGGCTGGCAAGACCTTTTCTGCATTTAGCAGAATTGAGGAAGAAAGAAAACCATAAAAGGTATTAAATCTTGTCCTATTCCCATGCATAGAATTTCTTGGGTGAAAATTGAAGGTGTGGAGAAAAATTTCTCACCATCTAACCCTCTCTTTTATGTGATTTCTCCAAAGGACTGTCTTGGTATGCTTTCACTTCTGGGGTTGTGGAACTTTGAGCAGAGAAAATGGAAAACCAGACATTGTCTGTGTGCATGAGTCTGAGATACCCAGACCCCTGGGCTCAAGTAGTCACAACAACATAAGCTCCGTGAGGGCAAGGATTCTTGTCTGCTTTGTTCCCTGCTGCACCCCCAGTGCCTAGAGCCTGCCCAGAACTAGGTGCTCAGTAAGTTGTTGAAAACTTGAACCTCCAGCAGTTAGCATCCTAGTGATGTCAACACCTGTCTTTCTAGGTCTCACCAAGCAGGTACCTTCTCCCTGCAATGATCTAGTGACAATGCAAGTGTTTGGAAGGAGGTATTTCTCTTGTAAACTAAGAAATTGGAGTGCCAGACTCTCCGTCAGCCTCATAAGCTGGTTGATATAAGGCCATTTCCCACCACATTCCTAATATGCTAAGAGAATCTGGTTTCTGAGCATGCACTGCCAGTTACGTGACCTCAAACCAGGGTGAATTCACCTAGGAAATGCCATGTAAGGGTCCCCTTGCAACATGCCAGCTTCCCCTAGTGATACCCCCACCTTAATATACAGCCTGATGTTAGAGAACTAGACCCCTGGGCTGGGAACCATGAGACACAGAACCAAAAACCAATTACAGAGCCCCTCACTCTAGAGAGCATGGGATTTAACAGGCAGGACCTAGTAGAAGTGCGGGGGAATTACTCTGAGAACACACAGCAGAAGAACAGAATCACAGAGCTACCAAGCCTTCAGCATGTGGGAGGAACCAAGGGCTCCCATGTCACTGAGAGAAACATGGCGGGGCAAGTCAGTCAACATGGGTGACTCCGGTAAGACTCAACTAGATATGACCTTTAAGGGCACAACAAAATGATACAGGGAATTTGAAAATGCATCTCTACAGATGCAGATGACCCACAGACACATCTAGAAACAAGCCATTTGACATCGAGTTCCCTGACTCTGCCCTGGGATGACTCAACTTTGCTTCCCAAGGGTAGAGAGCACACCACGTCCCCCAGAAAGGAAAAGTCGAGGGAAAGAATTTCCCATTGTAACCTGGTCTCCTTTGTTATTTTAGGGCCTACTGTCATCGAAGCCATTTCAAAAATCTGAAAAGAAGTCTTATTTTCAAATTCATAATGTTGACCAAAGAGATTTGCCTTTATTGTGCTCATAAATCATTCATACCTCCTTAATAACAAAGAAATTATTTTTAATTTTTATAATGCTTTTTTTCTCTTTCTTCCCAACAGGAGGAAATGAGAATAATATTTTATGTTAATAGGAACAAAATGTTCAAAATGTATGCACTGTATAGAAATCTTATAAAATGTTTCATTGGAAACATTTTTTAACCAACAAAGGAAATGAAACACAAAAAGCCACATTAAAAGAACACTGATTTTTACTTTAATGAGGAACCTGAGTGGAGTGGATTATGGAAGAGTGGATAGGTGCCCTGAGAGAAAATTATACTCCTCAGGGCTCATGTGGTTGGGGGCTGTCCCAGATCCCAATGGGAAGCCCAGCCCAGCTCCCAGGGGTACTCTCTGCTGGTCAGCCCATTCCAGAATCCAGGAAAGTTACCCTGAGCGGGGTCAATGATCAGCCTCCAGGGACTGACGCAGATATTGCAGTATTGGAAACCATCTCTCTCCACCAGAAAAATGTCCGGACTCCCTGGATCAGGCAACTGCTCCAGGGATAACCCAGGAAATCACTTGGATCCACTGAAGAGTTAATAGTAAGGGGCAGGGAGAAGTTAAAGCAAAGAATAGGGAGCACTGGCAACCCATCAGAACCCAGAGCATCAGGGGCAGGACTGGTGAGAAACAAGAGTCAGAGGGAAGAAAGTCGTTTCTTTGGTGCCAGCCAAATGGCCTGTGGTTATTACAAACACACCAGAGAATGCAAAGGTGTATGCCCTTCAGCAAGACGGTCCTGGGGCAGTGGCACAGTGATGTGAGGTGACCAGGCTTCCCAGCTTCCAGAGAGATTTATGAGAGAAACATGGCGGGGCAAGTCAGTCAACCGAAATACCCCGCATTTTCGGATCGCAGCACACTTCTGTGGGAATAGCCACCCGGAGTCCTAGAGGCAAAGCTGAGGGGGTTCTTGAGCAATGCCGGCAGGACCTTACCACACAAGAAATAGACAGGAGCCCTCTCCTGCCCATCCACCCCACCAAAATACCACTCACAAGTTACTAACCCTAGAATATCCAAAATGCTTTGGAATAGTCTCATCCTTGTTAAAATGCTTACCAAGATTTACAGCTTATGCAATGAGCAAATCACAATTTTTAAAGAGCAGATTCTGATCGATGAGAAAGGGAAAGAAGGGAGAGGAAAATACATTCTTGAGGACCCACCATCTGTCAGTTTCCTTGCCTGGTGCCTTTCATATTTACTCATTTGGGTCTCACCATAGCTGTTCCGCATAGGTATTCATTCCTGAACTGGTTATTTTTGTTTGTTTGTTTGCCAGCTTCATTCATTCTCCATGTACCCGTCTTCTGCCCTGTTGAAAGCATCACCCAGGCTCCTGTTCTTAGGTAAGGACTGGCCCATGGTAGACACCGATATGAGATCACAAGGCAAGAGGAGAGAGAGAGAGAACAGGTATTTCTTCCATATTCTCTCCATGTTTTCAAGAAACATTTCTCTCTGCAGCTGTTTTCCATTATAGGCTCTTTAATATTTGACTCTTACGCTATTGCTTGCATTACTCTGATAAAAATTCATTTTCAGAAATGTATTAGGCTATAGGGAGGAGGCTGGAGAGAGAGGTGACAGATAGCTACCTGGGAGCTGAAGCACTCCCTGGGGAACCTTGAAAATGAGAAGGCTTATGGGGGACCACACTACATCACACACAGGCTCCTTGATTCAGAACCACACGTAACACAGGGAAGTGGCAAGCGTCGTCTACCTTTCTACATATTAGGGCAGTTTCCCTGTCTTCTTGCTTGGGGCAGTTTTGATCTCTCCTCTTCACTGAGAAGTGTTAAACCTGATCAACCTATAGGGCATAGAGCCCCTTCACTGTCTGCTTCCAGGAAAAGCAGATAGTTGTCTGATAAATAGAAAGTCTGTGTCTAGCCCTGATATCTGGGCTCCATTCAGATTCCATCTATTACCATGACTCATTAGACTACAGATAATCTCATGAAATATAAAGGATGATCCGTGCCTATTTGTCTCTTTGTTCCTACTACAACATAGCAAAGTCATTGCTTGGTTCATTTATAAAATTAAATAAAATTTAAAAGAACACTAAGCATAGATTTTTACTGCCCATGTAGAAATGGCACGAAGTCAACATGCCACATAAATAGTGAGAACGCCTCCTGTCTTCATATCCCCTGACATTATTACCCAAAGTGTGTTACATTGAAAGAGGGTAGTTCATATAAACTATAATTTTCCATTTATTATACTCCTTTTATTTTGAATTTGAGGGGCCTGTTGTTTGAGACATGCTCTTTGATGTCCATAAATAACCACCAGGCTCCTCTGACATTAACAGAGCAGCTGTTAATCTGAAAAAAATTGGCCCCTTTGAGGAAGCCATCACAATTTTACTGTGCAAAAATCAATAGCTGTGAATGGGAGCTCTGGCGCGCAGTGAACCAGCGAGGAGACATTTCACGGGGGTAACGGTCCCTCCCCAGCTGGGACTGCCCCATGCCCTGACCTTCTGGTAGGTGAGATAAACCTGGCTGGAAAGTAAAATTCTATCAATGAGAAAAGAAATAGCAGCACATTCACAACTTTGCTTAAAGAGTGGGACCTGAATCAGCAAGGATTGTGTATCCCGTCACTCTATCTGTAGGAAGCTTAAGAATAAAGCCTACATATATTGTGTTTTGTAAATAAAAGAAATTTGATACACCTTTTTTTTCCTAAAAAGCAGTTTTATTAAAGTTGCAGAGTAAAATGCTATCAAATGAGCTAGAGTAACCACAATTACATTGAGCCAGAAATTTCTGAGAAAGCACTTAACTAAAGCTCAGAAAAAATTAATGTTCCTAATGATAACCTGGTGACCCGGAGGCACCACAAGATCTGAAAGAGCTTTCTTTTTTTTTTTTTTTTTTTTTTATTTATTTATTTGAGAGAGAGAGAATGAGAGACAGAGAGCATGAGAGGGAGGAGGGTCAGAGGGAGAAGCAGACTCCCTGCCGAGCAGGGAGCCTGATGCGGGACTCGATCCTGGGACTCCAGGATCATGACCTGAGCCGAAGGCAGTCGTTTAACCAACTGAGCCACCCAGGTGCCCCCTGAAAGAGCTTTCTAACTCAACTTTTTTCCTGTAGTGTTTTCCTGCTGAGTCTGTATTGTAACTTCTCAGTCTTTGATGAAGTCATAATTCTCTGACAGTGGGCATAATCCTGCTTCCATACTAAACAGAGAATGTTAATAATCTGTGCAATTAATTCTTGAGCTAGGTTTGTGAAACTTTACTTTCCAAAATTTTTAAGTGGATAAGTTATAGATTAATATAGCCAAGTTAAATCATTCCCTGTGGGTGTTGATTAAATCTCCTTTTTGATGGTATATCACCATAAGTAAAATGGTTAATTTTATGTATCAACTTGACATGAGGTTCCCAGATATTTGGTTAAATATTATGTCTGGGTATGTCTGTGAGGGTATTTCCAAGGAGATTAGAATTTGCACAGCAAAGGAAACAGTCAACAAAACTAAGAGGCAACCCATGGAATGGGAGAAGATATTTGCAAATGACACTACAGATTAAGGGCCAATATCCAGGATCTATAAAGAACTTCTCAAACTCAACACCCAAAAAACAAATAATCAAGTCAAAAATTTGGCAGAAGACATGAACAGACACTTCTCCAAAGAAGACATACAAATGGCTAACAGACACATGAAAAAATGTTCAACATCATTAGCCATCAGGGAAATTCAAATCAAAACCACATTGAGATACCACCTTACACCAGTTAGAATGGCAAAAATTAACAAGGCAGGAAACAACAAATGTTGGCAAGGATGTAGAGAAAGGGGAACCCTCTTACACTGTTGGTGGGAATGCAAGCTGGTATAGCCACTTTGGAAAACAGTATGGAGGTTCCTCAAAAAGTTAAAAATAGAGCTACCCTATGATCCAGCAATTGCACTACTGGGTATTTACAGATGTAGTGAAAAGAAGGGGCACGTGCACCCCAATGTTCATAACAGCAATGTTCACAATAGCCAAACTGTGGAAGGAGCTGAGATGCCCTTCAAGAGATGAATGGATAAAGAAGATGTGGTTCATACATACAATGGAATACTACTCAGCCATCAGAAAGGATGAATACCCACCATTTGCATCAACATGGATAGAACCGGAGGGGATTATGCTAAGTGAAATAGGTCAAGCAGAGAAAGACAATTATCATATGGTTTCACTGATAGTTGGAACATAAGGAATAGCACAGAGAATATTAGGGGAAGGAAGGGAAAACTAAATGGGGGGGAATCAGAGGGGCTGACAAACCATGAGAGACTATGGACTCTGGGAAACAAACTGAGGGTTTTAGAGGGGAGGGGGTTGGGGGCATGAGGTAGCCCAGTGATGGGTATTAAGGAGGGCACATAATGCATGGAGCACTGGGTGTTATACACAAACAGTGAATCATGGAACACTACATAAAAAACTAATGATGTAGTGTATGGTGACTAACATAACATAATAAAAAAGAAAATAAAAGAACAAAAGCAAACAAAAAAAAGAATTTGAATTGGTAGGCTAAGTAAGTAGATTTCCCTCCCCATTATGGGGGGGGGGGGGTGGGCGGCATCATCCAATCCAAGAGGGCCTGTATAGAACAAAAGGGTGGAGGAAAGGGAAATTTGCTCTCTCTCTCTCTTTGAGTTGGACATGGTCTTCTCTTGCCCTTGTACTGAGACTTATATTATTGGCACTCTGGGTTGTCAGAACTTTGAGATTGAGCTGTAACTTACACCATCAGTTTTCCTGGGGTTCCAGCTTGCAGATGGCAGGTTATCAGACTTCTCAGCCTTCATAATCATCACATGAGCTGATTTTTCATAATTAATTAATTAATTAATGCTAGGTAACAGTTGCAAAATAATTACTCTGTGCCTGGCACTGTCATGTCAAGTTCTCAAAGATTATCTCAATTAAGCATTACAGAATTCCTTAAAGGGGAGAAGGACTATTATTATTTTCAAATTCAACATTTAATCTATTAGCTCTTATTGTGTTCCAGGCTATGATCAGAGTTTATAGCTGTGAACTAGTCATCAGGAGCCTATTTTCTCATACAAAACATACACTACCTAAGTAAACCAACAGATAAACAAGATGATTCAGGCAGTAAAAATTTTCATAAAGAGAATAAAATGACATCATATGAATAAGAGTGACCATGGCAGCCAGGGAGTGACTAGGGAAGGGCTCTTTGAGAAATGATGTTTGACCAAAAGCTGAAGGATGAAAAAGCAGTTTCCCATGTGAAGGTTCTGGGAAGATGGTTGATCAGTCTCATCTGGTCTTATGAGTGTTTCACTGGATGTGAAATCTCCCATATCAACCAAAACTTGAGTGCTCCACCTCGCTTCACACCCACTACATTGTTAGTCTCTATATCCCCAAGGGGTTTTATTGCTCTGAGATTTGTATCCAGTGGACTGAGTATTCACACATCCTTCTCATGCCCCTCCTCTCTGGTGATGCATGAGCAATTACATCTCTAATCTCCAACCGCTGTTTTTATTATAATTACATTTTTTCCAGTATCTAGCATTTTAGTTCTAAACCACGCAAGTGATAGCTACTGTGTGTTAGCAGAACCAGCTGTTTGGCTCTTTTTAACTATTATGAACAAACTGAGAGGGAACAGAAGCATCTTAAAGGTACTTCTGATGAATAGAGAACACATACACGAACAGGATCAGAGTTAGCACTAAAACTAAACAAATCTGGCACAACATTCATCAGTTTCATAAATACCAGAAATATCCACATGCTTTTTGTTCAGCATGATATATTTTTTCAAGAAAGATGTTTTAAATTTTCTATTTTGTGCCAAGGTAAGTTTTATGCCTCGGTAATGTACAACATATGGATCTTATGACATTATGCATTATTTGCATCCCAATAAAACAGCTCATTAATCAAATGGCCTATTATAACCTCCAGCCGCAGAAACCACAAAACACACCCAAGAAGGAGGGTCATTTTTAACTCAGAGTGTCTCCTTTTAAAATAGTGTTTGTCTGAACATGTTAAATGGTGGTCAAATGTACAAGAAATGTTAGTGTGTTAGGAAAGAGATGGTAATAAGGACACAGCCAACCCTGAAACACACATGCAGTGAATTTCTTCCCTGACTTTGGGTCATGTGTTTTGCTTTCCTCCAGTTGATTTTGAATGGTGTTTTCTTATGAGGTCAAAACAAGGTCTTTTTGTAGCAACCAACATTTAGCTATAATAATGTACAGCTAAATTAGGACCAGGTCAATCATTGAAGAGTTCATTAGAGAAGTAAATTGGAATTTTACACCCACACCAAGGACTGCAAACTCACCAAACCTAATGAAATATGCAAACAGGACTATAAGCCCTATTCTACTGGTTCTCTCATATCAGTTCTTGACATGTGTGTCAGCCAGGGTCCTAATGGCAAGAAATAAAGGCCAACTTCAGCTAATTTAACAAAGGAAGATTTCTTCAGAAGAATATCAATGGAGGGAGGGTGCTGCTGCTAACATAATCAGTGAGATGCTGGAGGACGAGACTTAGGAATGAGCAGGGAGTCAGAAGCTCCAAAAGGACGTGAGCTTGAAGCAAACAACCCAGAAATGTCCCCATAACTAGAAACCTCAGTTGCCACTGTTCCTAACATGAGTGATCTGTTTCTTCTGACCTTGCATCTTTCGCTCAAGATGCCACGTCCCAGGGAAAAGAGACTAACTGGGCTCATGGGCTTGCTTGGAGTGGAAAGACCTTCATCCTCTTGGCTTCCCAGGTAGGGGATGGGTGCCTGGAATTACTCTCTCACTAAGACCTGTACAGTAGTAACAGAGAATTAGTATGCCTGAAAAGGGGAGTGATTACTAAGTTGTGCAGGGTATTAAATACCTATTGTACACCAAGAATTATGGTAGACAATTTTCAGCCAATGTGTTCTTATTTAAGTACATTTAAAACCCCACAGCCATCATGTGGGATTTTCTACTCATATGACAGTGAGGATTGGGAACATTAAGTGACCTGGACAAGGTGGCAGTGTTTAGTAAGGTGCAAAGTTGAATGTCCAGTCTTGGTCTCCTGACTCCTAATCCAATATTCTCTGTGCTGTACCAAAGATGCCTCATTAACTGAATTCAACTTCACCTTTAAATTTCAACTTTCCCAGCCCTGATTATTGGTCTATAAATATCCTAAAGATTCAAAATTTCAGAGTGACAGAAATATTCTAACCAAGAGCCCTAGGTTTAAAAACCAGGAGTTTCACTACATGTATTCTTTGGCCTGCCCTTCTGTTATATAACTTTCAACTTCAAGGCAACAGTGGTCCTGAGAATGAAAAAATAACTTGCCCGGGCCTATCTCAAGTAACACACAACTACACCAGTACTGGGCTCTTTCACTGCCCCCATCATAGAGTTGAACGGTTATTATACTAAGTGGGTAGCACACCAGTTGTATGGAGACTGACAAACCACCTAGTTTCATTTCCCAAGCATTGACCATACATGAAGATGACATTTATGTCACTTGTCCCCATGAAGGCTACTACCAAATCCCATATCCATGGGTCTACCTTACAGGCTGAAAGACCGTCATCTGTTTTACAGAAAGCACAGACTCTGGAATCAGGTCGACCTGAGTTCAAGTCCCGGCACTGCCTTTCACAAACATGTTCTTGGGTAAGTTATTCCCATTCTCTGAAACTCAATTTCATACTCTGTAAGTTAGAAATGATGTTTATTTTGCCATATTTTTTAAATCATAAATAAATGTAAAGCCCCTGGCTTTGTGCCTGGCTTATATAGACATTCAATAAATGGCTGCTCTTAAAATTGATATGGCTTTGAGTGACAAATGACCAGAAAGTCTTTTCCTTCCATTTCTCCCAGATAGATGAAGTGTAAGAAGTTCATAAGTTTTCAGCATTATGCTTACGTTACATAGCATTTTGCTTAATATAATTTTGTATTTGGTGATATCTATCTCATTGCATATCTACTTTGCTATCTGTATTAGTCAGGGTTCTACCAGAGAAATATAATGAGTTGGACAGACATAATACATATTATACATGTATGTATATTATATATATAAACATATTTAACACACATATGCACACACGTGCACACATACACACATGTTTCAAAGAATTGACTTGTACAATGTTGGGACCATCAAGTCTTAGATTTTTAGGGCAGACCAGCAGTCTGGAAACTCTCAGACAGAATCTGATCCTGCCATCCAGAGGTAGAGTTTCTTCTTCCTCAAGGAAACCTCAGTTTTTTCTCTTAAGGCCTTTCAACTAATTCGATGAGACTCACCTACCTTACAATCTTCTTTATTGAAACTCAACTGATTGTAGGTGTTAATCACATAAAAATATCTTCACAGCAATAACTGGGTATTATAACCTAACCAAGTTGATGTATAAAACTATTATAGTCCCCTCTTTATCAATTTGGCACCCATACACACCTCCTTAAACCATATTTAACCTCCAAATAAAGACAAAAACAAAGTAATACTTCTGCCTAATAGAACACAACTATCTTATATATAACTGAAAATTCACTAACCCTTCTTCCCCTAGAAGAGGATGCAAAGTTTTTGGGTATCATTCACACTTGAATTTGATATTCTATAACTTAAATACTGTGATGTAAACTTAACTATTATTAATATATCTTATGTTAGATGATAAGGGGATAAGAAAGAAAAGAAAACAAAAATACTGTATATGTGAATAGACATACATATACATAGACACACATATATTCATAAAAAATTGGGAAAAAATATTAACAACAATTACAGTTCTTGTTTCTGCAACTCATCACATGGTCATACCCGGTATTTATAACTACCTTCTTCCACAACTCATCCCATATTTTCCTTGTCTTCTGCAAGAACCTCAGCTAGTCATGGTTTTTTGCCTAGTGGGGTGACCAAAACCTTCATTCCTGAAAGGCCTGGGCCATTAGTCCAGCCTGAATCAAATGAAGTTTTCCATTGACTTTTATCACAGGTCAATAGTGGTTAAAAAAATGCCCTAAGAGATCTCCTATATTCTAGACCTGTTCTTCCTCACCTTTACTATGTAGTGGCACCCAATTTCCCCTTGGTAATCAGGATCAATCAACCCATCCAATATAGAACTCCCTTGCCCGTTGACTTAAAGGCTTAAGGAACCATAAGAGGCCAGATGGTAGTCTTAATTTCCTATTCAGTGAAATCACTGTTATGTCTCCTAATTGGAAATAATTTCTTCCTTTGGAACTAAGACTTCTGGAACAACAGAGAATAGGGTCTCAGGGACAGAAAGTAAAATTTTTGCTAGTGGATCATTAGGGGTAATAGTAAATAGTGTCATTTCCATTTCTACCCCTCATTTCCTGGACCTGTGAATTCTAGCTATTGGAGAAACTGAACCGTGTATTAAAGGCTGATTCAGAGTATATATAGCCTGTTATATGACATTGCTCCAGCCCTGCAAGCTATTACCACTTCACTGGCATTGCAACTGAGTCTTCAAAAGGCCATTGCACTTTTTAATCAAGCCAGCTGCTTCAGGATAATGAGGAACATGGTAAAGCTCATGAATTCCATGATTATGGGGCCATTGCCATACTTGATTCACTATGAAGTGAGTTCCTTGATCGGAAGCAATGCTGTGTGGAATAACATTATGGGAGATAAGGAATTCTGTAAGTCTGCAGATGGTAGTTCAGCAGAAGCACTATATGCCGGGAAGGCAAATCCATATCTAGAGAAATGTTTATTCCAGTAAGTAAAAAGCACTGCCCCTTCCACTATGGAAGCAGTTCAGTGTAATCAACCTGCCACCAAGTAGCTGGCTGGTCACCCTTGGAAATGGTGCCATATCAGAGGCTCACTGTTGGTTTCTGTTACTGACAGATTGGCATTCAGCTATGGCTATAGATAGACTGGCCTTGGTGAGTAGAAGTTCTTGTTACTGAACCTCAGTTCCTGCCACCATACCCACTTTGTTCATGAGCCCACTGGGAAATAACAGGGAAAGAAGTTGATTGGTATCCACAAAACAGGTCATCCTATCTATTTGATTATTAATAGCCTCCTCTGTGGAGGTTACCTCTGTGAGCATTCACATAGGACAGAGATATATTCACTTTTTTTTCCCATTCAAAGATATTCATCCACATACCTCTTCCCCAGAACTTCTTGTCACCAGTTTTCCAATATTTTCCAAGTCCCTGACCATCCAACCAAACCATTGACCATAGCCCATGAACCAAGATAGACTCATTTCTCCGGCCATTTCTCCTTACAAGCAAAATGAGCAACCATGGAGATATTTCCCTTCATCATGTCCTCCAGGGATGTCCCAGAAAAGGCCTATGGTGCTGCAGCTGTCCCCTTTGGGGTGGAGCCTGAACAGCATGCAGAACCATCTATAAATCAAAACTGTTTCTCTTCTTTCATCAGTCGATCATAGGGAACTCTTCATGAGGCCATAGATACAGGTTTGGAGAGAGACAGTAATATTTTAGGATTAGGAACCATAGACATTTGGTCACTTCCTCACGTAAATTATTGTGACTTCAACATCTGATTTTGTATATACCACCTCCATTTAAAAATGGAATGCCATTGTACACAACCATCTTGACTTGGGCAGATCAGACAATAGCAAGTTCATGATACTGTCATGAACACATGGAAGCTTGGTGGGCTCTGGTTAAGCATTCAGTTTCTATTAAGGCCCAGTTGCAAGAAAAAGCTGTTTCTCCAAAGGAGAGTAGTTATCCACAGGGGATGGCAAGGCTTTCCTCCAAAGTCTTAAGGGTCTGCACTGACCAATCAGCATAATAGCATCAATGTCACGGACCAGTGTGATGTCTTGTGGAAGGCAAAGTTGATCAAGTTTCCTGCAAACTAAATTGTGACATAAGGATGGAGAATTTATATATTCCCAATGTAGGACAGTGAAGGTGTATTGCTGGCCTTGCCAGCTGAAATCAAACTGTTACTTATTGTTTTTACTAACAGATACTTTTTTTAAAAGGCATAAGCCAGTACAATAGCTGCATATCAAGTACTAAGGGATATGCTAATTTGCACAAGCAATGAAACCACATCTGGAACAGCAGCTGCTGGTTAAGTTTGCAATAATCCACTGTCATTCTCCAAGATCCATCTGTCTTCTACAGATGAGCTGAATGGAGATATGGTGGGAATCACCACCTTGTGTCTTGGAAGTCCTTGATTAGTGGCACTAATGTCTGAAATCCCTCTAGGAACACAGTATTGCTTTTGGTTCACTACTTTCTTAGGTAGCATAAGTTCTAGTGGCTTCCACTTGGACTTCTCCCCATAATAGTTCTTACTCGACAGGTCAGGGAACCAACGTGTGATTCCGTCAGTTGCTGAGTCTGTCTTTTCTAATTATGCATTCCAGAATTGAAAGAATAACCATAGGATGGGTTCAGCAACTCAATGAATCCCCTGTGATATGAATTTGAGCTGAAACTCCATTGATCACCAGATCTCCATAAGCCCTGCTCTTTCTGACCACAGTGATGTTTTGGATCTTCTGAAATCAGTATCAGTTTAGAGCAAGTGTCCAGTAGTTCCTGAAAGTTCTGATTGTTTCCTTTTGCCCAGTACAGTTACTCTGGTAAAAGTCCATAGATCCCTTTAGGGAAGTCTGGGAGAAAGATTAAAAGGATTCATTTTTGGCAGTGTAGCAGGGCCCTTTCTTGAGAGAACTTGGCCTTAACTGGCTCAAGTCTGGTAATTAATTGAGGAGTCATGACTCTCTGTCTTACTTTACTCAGGTGACCACAACAAAATCCCATAGACTGGGTGGCTTAAACAACAAAAATTTTCTCACAGCTCTGGAACCCAAGATCAAGACGTCAACAGGTTTGGTTTCTCCTGGAGCTTGTCTAGTTGGCTTGAAGATGGCTCTCTTTGTCCTCTCATGGCCTTTTCTCTGTGCTCATGCATCACTGTTGTCTCTTCCTCCTCTTATAAAGACATGGATCATACTAGATTAGTGCGCTACCCCTATGACTTCATTTAACCTTCACTGCCCCCTTTAATAAAAGCCTCATCACCAAATATAGTTACATTGGGAATTAGGGCTTCAACATATGAATTTGGGAAGGATACTTTTCAGTGCATAACTCTCTGTTTCAGTGCTTTGAGTTAGACTTCTTTCTGTTCCCTCTAACCTGCAACCCTTCCACTTGTACAGATCAAGAATGAGAGTTTAGTAAAATGTCTATCTATTCCTTTTCTAGGGACAGCATTATCAACTAGCCAGCACCATAGGTCTTTGTGAGTCAGATTATTCTACTTACTACTTTGGTGGCAAGAGTTCCCACTGTAAATTCTGACCTGAAGAGAAGAGCAACTACAGAGCTCTTGAAGGACACTGAGACTGCCCTCAAAAATTTATTTCTCACAGTTGTAGTGAAAAGTGTGTTTCCTAGATCCTCCCAGGGTGGATGAGCTGGTCTTAGGTGATAAATCTATTCTACAATTCCAATCTCCCTAAGCCTTTAAATATCTTCCTCTATAGTGTACCAAGGCAGTTCTGGCATTTCAACTTAATTTAGAGTAGACAACTTTTGGTCCATGTTTCAGCCAATTAAACAAACTTAGAGCTCTTTCTAAATCCTCAGGCTAAAAAATCTGAATCCAGAAGCTTTGCTTAGTGAATGCATGTCAGTAAATTCAGCCTGACCCAATTTTATGTTTCTTCCAGTATATCCCACCCCCTCACTATCCATTCTCACACATATCACAGATTATTGGCTGTATGAATTTGGGAAATCATGCGCTTCTTTGGGTATATATTGCATCTCCTCATGCACCACACTTTGCACCTCACCCTCTGGAACTTCAGCCTCATTATAATTTTAGGAGCAAAGAAGGGTAAGGGAGTATGTCCTGAGGAAAATCAGCAGTGTCTTGCCAGGGAACTGCATCAGGGAGATTGTTACAGATTCTTTGGACAAAGCAGAGTTAACCTCCTCAGAGAAGGAAGGGAAGCTACTATTGGCAAAGAAGGCTGAGCAGAATTTAAGGGTTAGCTATCCTCAGGTTCATTGGGATCTCCTCCCTCACACATCCCACCTCCCCATTCCAATTTTCAGGATCCCGTTCCTTCCCATCAATGGGCTCACTTTAACAGAAGAAACTCTGTGAGATTGGGATTCAATGTTTGCTCTATTATAGCTACTCACAGGATAAGACTCAGAATTTGGCTTTCAGAAATCTCAGCCCTGCAACCATAGATGATCAGGGTTTCTTTCAGGACATGTATGCAGAGCCTGAAGTAGGAATATACAGCTCTGAGTTCATCCTTGTGTTTCCCTAGTTTCTCTAGGGCAGTTAGAAGCAACCAACCAATCTCATTATACTCCTTAATTTGACTTAAATGTTCTGAAGTACCAATCAAATACAGTCATCCAAAACCTTGCTTTTTATATCCATTTGATTAGGAATATCCAATGATGATATTTTGTTTCTCTATTGCCACATCATGCCACAAACTACCAGTGCCCTCTTTACCACAGGAAATAGAGTTACTAGTGCCTCTAAATTTAAACAATCTAACCAATCCAATCAGATTAGAAAACCAATTCCAGAAAAGCTAGAATCAATTCAGAAACCTGTCTTTGATATTCTGTACTTCTAGAACTACTGTTGGTAGCAAAATCTTTATCAACCAGAGAAAGGGAACCAATTTAAAGATGAGAGAAAGAAAGAGAGAATGGAAGGAAGGAAGGAAGGAAGGAAGGAAGGAAGGAAGGAAGGAAGGAAGGAAGGAAGGAAGGAAGAAAGGAAGAAAGAAAGAAAGAAAGAAAGAAAGAAAGAAAGAAAGAAAGAAAGAAAGAAAGAAAGAAAGAAAGAAAAAAGAAAGAAAGAGAAAGAAAGAAAAAGAAAGAAAGAAAGAAAAGGAAAGAAAGAAAGAAAGAAAAGAAAAGAAGGAAGGAAGGAAGGAAGGAAAGAGAGGAAGAAAGAAAGAGAAAGAAAGAAAAAGAAAAGAAAAGAAAAAAGAAAAAAGAAAGAGGGAGAGAGAGAGAGAAGGGAATGAAGGAAGAGGGAGGAGGGAGGAAGGAAGGGAGGGAGGAAGGTGAAAGAAAGAGAGAGAGGGAGAAAGAAGATAGGTGGGGGGGAGAGAGAGAGAAAGATAAAAATTAGAGACTGGCAAATCTGAAATCCATAAAGTAGTCCAGCGGATTGGAAACTCTTGAGCAGGAACTGATGCTACATCCAGAGGTGTAATTTCTTCTTCCTCAGGGAACCCTCAGTTTGTTCTTAAGGTTTTTTCAAATGATTGGCTAAGGCTCACCCAGATTATAAGTTAATCACTTTTACTTAAAGTCAACTGATTGTAGATGCTAGCCACATCTACAAAATACATTCACAGAAACACCTAGATTAGCATTTAATTGAATAACTCAGTACCATCGCCTAGTCAGGTTGACACATAAAACTAACCATCAAACTACTGTCTGCTGAGAAAAATTGGAACATTAGAACATGCGACATTTCAAGAAAATGAAGTCCATGTGATAGTCCATCATTCCAAATACTCTCTGGCATTGAACTCAGTCCAGGTAATTCTGGAAATAAATCAAAATCCAATAACTGAGATGAAGCCAATGTTGATCTGTCAAAGACAACACCAGAGCAATGAAACCTGCATCTCAAGATAGTTAAGCCTTTGGGATGGGCGTTGGTCACTCAATACGTGAGATTTAAGGGGCCCTGTGGCCCCAAAGTAGTTCCGTGGCATTAAAGCGCACTATTTCCAGGAGTCCCTTTTCAAAACTTTTCCTAAGAGTGTTCATATTATGTCACTAGTAAGAATCATATTAAATATTAAATAAGACTTTTGGTGAGTATCCAAGGAAATAAAACACAGGAAAGTGTGTTTTTGTCAAAGCAAAAAGAGAAGGGAGGGGCCCTTGGTTGAATGGCTATTTAACTTTAAGACTACATTACATTACATCACTTTACATTAATTCATCTTAACCTCAAAACAACCCCAGGAGCAAATATTATTATTTTAAGTAGGGAAATTGAGGCTAATAATCGGTAGTGCTGAAAGCTTCTCTATCAGTCTGGCTCTGATTACACTTTGCACTACATCTAGTTTCTCTCCAATCAGACTATTTCTCCAAGAGATACAGAGAAGCCAGGGAGAGGAAAAGGAGAGGTCCAAAAGAGAGTTGGAATCTGTTTCACCTCTGCCTCACATCAACACTAATTCTGTCCTTCTCAGAGAACAGGTAAGTCATCTTTGGGGACATCCAATCATTTCCAACCTAACACTAGACCAAATTCTCAGTCTTAAATCCCCTTTCAGCTGCAGCCAGACTCTGCCAGCCCCATCCCTGATATTTGCAAGGCCTGTGGCAGGAAGACAAACGAAGGCTCATATACCACATTTATAGGCTTTTAGGTGTTATAAACTAAGCTAGCAAACTGCTATATAAAACATATGGAACATATTCTACTCTTCTCCCTTGACAACTACGCCATCATAATGACCTAGAAGGCCAGTTCAACTTTGCCAGTCTCAGATACTTTGGAGTTCCATAACAGAACATGGTGGCCATGTCAGGGAAGTTGGCCTGGCCCTCAGCTCAGAGCCCACCCCACTTCATTTTCTATCTCTAGCCACCTGTTACACCATGAGGAGCCTCATGTGCACCTGTGTGGACACCCCATCCAGAACATAAGCTTTGTCTATGCCTCTATTAACAACCTCCACTTGGCCACTGCGGGGAGCTAGGGATGGATTCCTGTCTGCATAGTGACCTCCCCTCAGGAGGATGGATTCTCGGAAGACCCTAGAAGTGGGGATGGGCTATTTGGGCAAGGAATTCCAGGTACCAGGTTGTTGAAGTATGGTCTAGAAGGGACGGGTATGGACTCTGGGGAAGCACATCCCCTTGCCTCTCAAGCTCTGTGCCTAGCGGGGAAGGACACAGCTGGAAAAGAGCCAGGGCAGGACCATCTAAATGAGGACCAAGTGCCAGGGATCTCTTTTGCTTGGGTAACACACAGTATAAAGACGCAAGATGGCCTCCTGACAGACTGCAGCTCCCAGTCCCTCGGCTAGTACTGTAGCTGGCCCCCTTGCTTAGCCTGACTCTCTTACTCACTGCCAATTCCAGACCCATTAAGACAATGTATTGTCTCAATGTTCATTTCATAATAACATACACAAGGCATGAATTCACAGACACCAAGTCTTAGTACACTCTCAAACAGCTATCGCTAGAGGAAATGGTCTGGCGGGATTTTGCACTGTAATATTTATTGTGGTAATAACATCAAGTCTTCCCACTCCCCACCAACACACACACACACACACACACACTTCTTCTGCTTGTTCCAGAAGCCAATAAAAGAAAGCAACAAATAAAAAGAATACATTGGATTAAAGTCACTAAGTACAGGCTTTTCCTTTTAAAAAAAAAAAAAAAACAGGAAAAATAAATAAAACAGACTAAGTTTTTTAAGCTTTTATTTCTCTGGATCACAAGGCATAACTTTTTTTAATAGGATCTTCAAAGGCTTACGAAAACTTTGTGACTTTCCTAAATGTCCCTGGGCTCCTAGAACCTCAGGGCTTTATTCATGATTCCTAACATTCTACAATGCTGTAACAGCAGAATTTGCATACTAATCTTTAGTGGGAGGAATGACTCCTGCAGGTGGATCACGAGAAGTTGCTGGACAGTGCCCTTCGGACACACGACACTCACACATGAAGTTCGGGCTCCTGCCCCCTGTGTTTGGGTCCAATGCTCTCTGTGTTTGGGTCCACAGGATATTTTCTACACTTTCAATCTTTCTCACACTCTGTCTGGATTATCTCTTTCATTTTTATCCATGACTTATTTTTACCACACAGGGCAGTCCCTTATTTTGTATTTCCTCATAAGTTACAATGATGCTCCTATCATAAAAATCATTTTCACTATCCATTTAGGCACACGATAAGCCTACATTAACAGCATTTTCAAACCATGGGCAGTAGGATATGTCCCACGCACAAGAGACAATCTATCTCCATGACCTACACCATAAAAAAATCACTTCTTTAAGTAAACCCAACAAGCACTAGAAGCGTCACAACTCACTCATGTTTGTGACCTAAAAGATGCTTGGAAACACAAGGGGAGGTGCCAATCGTTCAATGAGTTAAGTGAACTGACCCCCACCACTAGCCATGGGTGTTTTTCTTTGCTTAATTTTGTTTAATTTCTCCAGGAATTAAACCTAATGAATGCACAAAATGATTTTTGGACGTGAATTTTTATTTCTTTGGGAAGTAAAATGATGTAATGGGGAAAAATAGACCAAAGTATCAAGCTCACACTTAACTTGCTCTGTGACAGTGAGTAAAAAATCACCTGCCCAGCGAGCCTGCTCTATCAGTAAGTAGGGATAATTTCCACCTAATAGAGCTGTTTCAGAAAAGAGCAGTAGATGCCCTGGTACAAAAAAAGACATTCAATAAATGTTAATTTCTTCTTCCCTTCCACCTGGATATAATTAGTTAAATGTACACTAGTAGATATAACATAGGTGCTACTGAAATCAGACAGACCAAGGTTCAAAGTCCACTACTGCTCTCCAGCCTTGGGTAAGTTATCACCCTCTCTGAGCCTCAGTTTCTCCGTCTGTAAAACCGGAGCCGCCTCAAAGGGCTCTGGTGAGGACTAAGGAGATGATGGGAGTGGGATCCCCTGGCACAGTGCTGGACACAGAGTAAGGGCTCCATGCATTTCTGTATGGCCGGGGACATGGAGCGAAGCCGGTCAAGGTTCAAGTCCTGTCTACCTCCTCTGTTACTTTAGGCAAAGTAACCTCACTGAGAATCACTTTCTTAGTGGGTAGTCCTGAAATGATCATTTCTACCTCACTAGTTTTTTATGAGGTTTATAGGAGATAATGTTGATAAGTGCCACATTCGGAATACACACAGATTACTGTTAATAAATGATAAGCAATTATTAATACATTTTAAAGGCAGGATTAAAAGCAACCAGGGGAAGAAAACTATTAGATCCCTATATTGCAGACTCGTATGGTTAAATTGGAGAGAAATAAGCACAAGTCAGAATCTAAAAATAGAGCTGATCTGGAGAGCTGCTTCAAGAAACTTCCTCTGATAGAAAATATATATATTTTCTGGATTTGAAATTATATGGATTCTGACATATATATGTATGTATATTTTATATATATATACACATACACATATATAAAATTATTCTGGGACATTAGTGTTGTTACAGAACCTAGCACATAATGGGTGCTCCACAGATTTGAACCATTAATTAATTAAATTGATATCAATTATAAGATATCAATTAATGTGACTGTATTTGTGCAACTGACGGCACAGCATCTTGTAGGTCATCAGACTCCTCAGAAGCACTGGGATCCAGCCACAGTATTTTTCTTGTTTACACACCTATCAGTCAAACGCTAAGCTGTAGGGACAACCCAAAGCAGCCATGTCCTTGCTCTCCTCCTACCGCTGGAACAACGTCCCCTAATAGACCGTACCTTTCAGTGAGCACACATACTGAGATCGCACCAGATAAATCGGACTGATCATAATAAAGCTAATCTTGCAGAGATTAAATCCTAGCAGCCCACAAAAGGAAGAAGTTGGGCTGTCAGAGGCAGCCATCTGCCTCTGGGCAGGGAAGCACTCAAAGACATGGGAGAAGAGGAAGGTGCTGGATGTGAATCCAGAGAATCTGTCTCTCCGCTTCCCTGGCCCCAGAAGTCAAAAAGGGCTCTGGGGATGGGAGGGGGCAGTGAAGAAAGGCCAGGAACAATGAAAGGGCAAGGCTTCTCTGTTCAGAAGTTTGTGTTTGCAAAAAACAAAAGTAAAAAAGTAGAACTTTAACTTTGTAACTTTTTGGAATCCTCTTAGTTACTTTAACAAGAAATCTCATTCAGTTCATGCTCCAGACTCCCCTCCCTTTTCTCCCCCGCAGGGTCGTGTCTGTTTCAGGGGGCTGATGCAGGGCGAGGGTATTGCTGCAAACTCTCAAGAGGCTGGCTGGACCTCACTCATGACCTGCCCATACTGGCCTCAGGATATGATCCTAGCCTCAGTCTACACCTATCTCTACTACTCAACCAGGCTCCTATCCTCAGTCTACACCTGTCCTCCGTCTACACTGCTCAATGCAGCCTCAGCCCTTGTTCTCGATCTCGAGGCCCCTTTGGATCCAGCTATTTCTAATATTCCCTGCCTTCTTCTGGGAAGCAGGAGATCTTGCTGCTCCAACATCACGCTGGTGTCCGGGGACCTTTGTGAGGCTAGAACCCTCTGCCTCTGATATCCTCCTCTTTGGTGCAGGGAGATGGCCCTGTTGGTGCTGTGTCATGTGGGGCTTGGTGGGCTTGGTGAGTGGGGCTGTCTCTGGACCACTTACTGGACATCCAGAGCAGTCACCTCTGTCCTGGGGACTAAAACCTCCTAAATCTCTACAGGAACTGTGGACCCCACACTAAAGGCTTTTTCTCCAAACCTAACTGGGGTTATGGAAGCCACCCCCTTCCCCAGCTGTAAGGCTTAGCCCCCAAAGTGAGTCTCTCTCTTCCTTTCCTTCCATGTCCCCTCAGCGTAGGCTCCAGAAGTGGGAAGCTGGACATCTCACTTTTGCTACTGATTTCCCTCAGGCCCAAGGTCTTTGGGACTCAAAGGCAAAAATCTGGCTGTTTTGTCATGTCTTCCATCCAAATGCCATCCTCTCCAGAGGCCGTGAGTGCTGCTCCATGGGCCGGCTGCCCGCCCTGGAGCATGTCCCAAAAAAGACAAATCTGCTCTCATGGGAACCCTCCACACAGCCCTGACTTGCCCTGCTTAGGTCACACGGCACTCCCAAACAACCTCCCCACCGACTCTCCTCTTTCTCTCTGTCCCATAAAGCAGGGCATTGCAGAATGGGTCTAACTGAAGAATGGTTCCAAATCAAGAGGTTAATAGAAGTTGCAGGTGAGTAGGTGCGATTCAAGAGTCCCGACGAGGATGCTGAGGCCAGACTGGAAGCTGTAGATCAGGTACCAGGCCCAGGCTCATGCTGGGATGAGTACCAGCCCACCCCTGCTCAGAACCCCTGCTAAGCCGGGGATGGGCGTGGGGGGGTGGGGTGATCAGGTGGACACAATTCCGAAAGCAAACAGACTTAGGCCAGAATTTAAGTCCAAACAATGAAAATAGAAGATGGAGTTCTAAGCCTGGGGCTAGGACAAATGACCTTCAGATTGGCGTGTAGATTCTGACCTCTGGACGGGCTCTTTCTTGGTTCTGCCCTGGCTTGAGGCAACCTTCCCCGTGTGAGCAGGAAGAGCGGCAGGTCCGAGTTCAGGCTTGGCGGTCAGACAGCTGTGGTTCAAATCCCAGCTGTGCCCCTGACCTAAGCAGGTTGTTTAACTTCTTGCTGGGTTTCTGTTTAACTTATTTCTGGAATGAGCTGAACGCTTCCCCCAACCTCTAGTATTGGAAGTTGTCACACACACACACACACACACACACACACACACACCCTATACAATCGGACTCTGTCACCTGTTCAAACAGCGCTCATTCCTCAGTGACTCGAGCTCAGCAGGTGCTGGGTAAAATTCAAACAAGCTCCTCTGGGCTTCGCCTACTGAGAGATCACTTTGACTCCCCAGCTGAAAGGGCTCCTTTGACTCTTCTCCTTCCTGACATCATCTCAACCCCTTAAAAAAAAATAAACTTTTCATTTTAATCCCTGACAGTTGCAAGCCCACCTAGTAATTAAGTACTCGAGCTACAGCCTTTATTTAGAGAGCTTCCCTGATTATCTGGGTGGTTACAAACTCCACCTGTGCTCATGATCAATCTTGGGCCTTCACTAATCATCATAAAGCATAACGGCCTGTAATCCAAACGCACCGCAAATGCCCAATGACGGTCCATGGGGAGGGAGGGACTTGCATGCAACCATTAATTTATCGTAGAAATTCAGGATGTCCCTTTTTCGCTTTCTCTTTTTCTTCCTTTATGAAGACCCAACACTAAGCAGTGGCAGCAAGCAATGAGCAGAGCTTGGAGTGCGAGAGGGGTAAGCAGGAGACCTGGGTGCAAAGCCCAGCTCTGCATCCTCGAGCACTCACAACCCTCATTTGTAAATGGATAGGCTGGACTAGGGTGGTGGGGCCCATGGTTAACCATTAGAATCACTTGTGGAATAGTGGCCACAAAATTGTCCTGGGCTATCTCTCCACCTCAGACCTACGGAGTCAGAATTTCCAGGGCTGGTCCCCAGGAACTCTGTACCCAGGAAATCTGTAGCTTTCAAAGGTTTCCAGCAGATTCTTGAGGTCTGTCAGGTCTGAGAATCCCTGGACTCCATACATAAAACCCAGGCCCCTTGAGCTTCAATAATCACCCTCCGCTGCCTTTAGGCCTTTGTTACTGCCACTGGTGGAAGAATCTGAACACCCCATCATACAGGAAAGAGCTTCATGTCACATTGAAGCTGTGCTGGGGAGCTTCTGAGAAACTTGGGGGATTCTTTAGAGCTAAAATGTTCTCAAGAGCAATTCTATTGGCATTTTGAGCTGGCTAACTTCAGGAAACTGCCCCATGCACTGTAGGACCTAGAGCATACCTGGCTTCCATTGGCTGAATACTTACAACACCCTCAGATCCACCATGACTATCAAACACACTTCTCAGATGAGGAAACCAGTGCCCAATTAATCTTACCTTACAGGCATGTGAGGCACTTATTAGCACAATGCCTGGCACTCAGAAGTGTTCAGGAAATGTTTATTATTATTATTATTATTATGCCAGAAACACAATACATTTTCATATCGATGAAATGGCTCTGTAACTGTCAAAGAGGAGTCACAAACCAATCAAACACTGACCCCTGCTCGGTTGTTCAAGCTTGGTACAAAACAAGACTATGGTTGTCCGTTAATACAAGAATCCCCTTCTCCGTGCCCCACCCGCTCCTAACTGTGTTCTGCCATCGTCAACCCAATACAAAAGTGTGCATATATGGGGTAAATACATGCCCCGGGGAACCACTGCGGTGATAATGAGTAGAAATGGAATTTTCAGTAAGCTACCTCAGTATGTATTAATATCCTATTTTAAACTAAATTTTCCTTACTGTAACTCAGCTCCCTTCCTAGTTCCTTTGCCCTCCTTTTTAATGAGACAAATTGCCTTCTACTTTGTCCACTACATTAACACACATATTTATAGTTATTTCTCCCTTAAGTCTTCTTGACACAAGGCTGAACAGGTTTGGTTTCTTACCTCTTCCTCAAGGGTCTTATTTTGAAAACATTTCATCATTTTTGTTGCTCTCCACTGAGCTTCCCTAGGTATCTCACTATGAGGGAATTTGTTTCAAATTGCATCACTCATGGAAGAGAATTCCAGGAGTAAAAAAAAAAAAAATGTCAGGCTGATACAGAACGCTCACTTGGCTCTTCAGACCTTCGGGGGTTTTGCTCCCATTAACAAATTGCTGTGGATGCGCTCTTATAATATGGGCCCCAAGGACCAAGAAGAGAAAATTCAATAAGTAGTAAAAACACTGTGAGAGAGAATCACTGCATATGTTTGCATGAAGCCAGATACTTAGTAGATTGATGTAGGATGAGGGAAAATTTAAGAACATTATAGAAGGAGCTTGTTAGAATCATTATAATCTTTTTATCACATTTGCACCAGTAAAAGATTGGCTCCCAAGTATAAAATCAAAAGGAAAATAGCAAAAAAATCACTTGCTCAGAGCAAAATAGCAGATTTAATGATCAAAATCAAGGAAGTGCCACAATGAAGTTAATGGAGATACCTCAGGACTGAGAGTCAGGAGACCCTGTGTTTAATTTCCTATAATGGATTCGTATTCGCTACGTGGCTTTCGGTAAATCACTTCAACTTCCTGAGTATCAGTTACTTCATCCGTAAAGAAGAGGTCGCAGGACTGGCCTGAACCTTGCAGGGTGGTTTTAAGGCCCGAGTGTCTCAATGGGCACAGCCTGACCCTGGCACGCAATAGGTATCAAGAATGGTTGGTATTGCTATCGTAAATAGTGTCTACCAATAGGAAAGTGGATGGCACAGCGTGAGGTATGCAGTCGGTGCTTAATGTGAGTTCCTAAATTAAGAAACCTCCGTCCTTAGCATTTATACCCTCCATTCAACCTCTTTACCTACAAGTGAAAAAGCGAATGAGTAACAAAGTAAATAAAAACCAAGGTGCTTGAGAGGAGGCAGGCATGACCCCCCTTTTATTATGCTTACAGGACATATACTAATCTCTCCTCTGTTCTCATTTTGTCACCTTCAGATTCAACGGCCATGTGCTAGGAAAAGACACTCAGCAGTAGAAGCAGGACACCTCTTGCTTCCAGTAGAATTCGTTTTGAGTTGGGGCTTTAGAGAACTCTGTCCATGGTGAACTGCCTGCAGCATCGTATTATAAGATGACCTCATTTTTACCTTGCTTCCACAGACAACTCCTACGATGCTGTTTTCCGAGGCTCCAGAGTATTATCTATGCAATTGCTGCCTGCCAAGGAATTCATCCCTTTTCTTCCTCAAGTTGCTCACTAACTAAATTGATTACTAGGTCAGGCAATACCTCACTTCTTTATTAGGACCTGCTCTCTGATCACGTGTCTGAAAAGTATTGAAAAAGTCATTAAGTATTTACATTAAAAACCACACTACTCTATCTCATCCCATGCTACATTCTAAACACTCGCTGGCAAGGTTAAACAGAAAGTAATTTATAAAGAAATTTTATAAAGAAATTTAAGGCTCATGGGGAAAGTCTTTCCTAAGGGAAGGGAACCCCCTCTTTTGTTTGTAGTTAGAAAGAGACTTGTTTGTTTTTTTTGGTCATATTACAAAAGCAACACACACTCCTCGTAGAAAAATACAGATGAGCAAAAAGGAGAAAACACCCATAATCTTGCACAAATAGATTACCACAGTTAACGCTAGGGTGATTCGTTATGTCTGAATATATGTATATATCAAGACTAAAGGCAGCAACAAGGGGAATTGTCGGAAAGGGTCCACTCTCCCCCCCGGGGAGGAGGGCAGGAGAGAGATGAACCAGGGACGGACATATATAAAGGACTGAGCTACCACACCCTGCTTTGTCAGCTTTCCCTCTGTGCTACACCTCACCACGGCTGAATTCTCTTATATACAACAGCCTTGCAGTTGGCGGTGTCCAGGAGGGACAGAGGGAGCTGGGGAAGGAAAGTAGCCTTGTTCCTGCCAATTCATTTTCCAAGTAAACTTCAACTGCTCTCTGTAAAGTATGAGTGAGCATGCTACAGTTCTGTTGCCAAAGATGGGCACACCAGTCCCTTGCATGCATATTCTGCCCCACCCACCAGAAGGAGTCTATTTCCCCTCTCCTTGCAGTTAGGTGGCTTTGTGACTTGCCTTGACCAATATAATGCAATGGAAGTGACACTGCCCGATGAGAGTGCAGATCGCCCCTAGACAAAGTCTACCAGGAACACACCTGCAGTCAAATGAAATCAGATTGACTAGCTGCAATGAGAGAGAATGCCCACCAGGAGGAGCCATGGAGTGTCTCAGTAAGAGGGTGTAGAGAGATTGGGTCTGTGGTAGGTGATTTTAAAAAGACTTCAAGGAAGTGGGGCTTGGCTCTGGAACGGATGCTGTCAGGAAGCAGGGGTAATTCTATGATTGGGGATGACTTTGTATGACGTCAGTCTTCAGTGAAAATGTTTATATTTAATAGGAAAAAAGACAGCCTATCAGTGAGTAGAGGATAGTTGCTAGCAAGACCAAGGTTTAGCTGATAGTGCCTGGCCAGTTCCCAAATGTCAAGGATTATTTCTCTCTTTCATAGGGGAATAAACTTTAAGAGGCTTGATAACTTCTGTTTTCGCTTGGGTTATGCCAACCACTTTTGTAAGAAGTTCAACTACTTTGAGACCACCATGCTATAAGGAAGTCCAAGCTAGTCATGTGAAAAGATAGCGTTAAAGAAAACCATTACACCCCACTGAAAACAAGAATTATAGTCAGGCCATCCCAGCCAGCCCTTATTTGAGCTCTCTCAACTGACCACTGAGCAGAGACAAGCTGTCCTTGCTAGGACCTCATGGAATTTCTGGTCCACAGAATCCGAAGAAATAAAAAGGCTATTGTTTTAAGTTGCTATGCATTGGGGGTAATAGATAACTGAAACGAGTAGCAAGCAAGGTTATATTACACTGGTAAGATAACCCTTGCTTTACCCAACTGCAATAAAAATGTTGGACCCTGAGAAGACCATCATTTAAAATTTTATAAAGATGTATCATAAGTTGGTGCACATAATAATTGGCTCATCTTTATACTACAGGAGGAAATTTCAGTATTTTTTTATCTCCTTTTTTATCATTTTATCTCCTTAAAGAGAATATCTGTATATTAATAATCTAACTTTATACCTGTGAGAATCCATGGTACATTATTATGACAAAACCAAGCAAAAATGTTTCTAGCAACCTGTCAAAAATCAGCCAAGCATATCACAAACTACAGAGACTAGGCAATATTCAGATTCACTGTGGGGTTTTATGACTCAGTCCAGATCATCCCTAAGAGGCAGTTCTGAAGACTGTAGGGAACATGAAAGAGATTGGAGCCAATATTTAAACCCATTCCAAGCAAGCCGATCATGATTGGGCCATCATCTAGCCTGACCTCCAGGGCTCATCCAGAAGTACCAGTATCAGGTGGGCCTGAGCTTCCCAGTCTTGACTCGGCCACTCAGAGCACATCCATCATAGCCCAACAACAAC